>NC_140494.1:128667380-128807380 GCF_964271855.1 Acomys minous | reverse complement strand
GACACTAGAAATTCCTTCCAAATCCCAAGTCAAAGCTCTCTTAACATTTTAAAGATGGAACCTTTCCACAACTCAAACAACAACTTTTATAGTCAAGCGTCCTTACACGATACAATGCAGGGACGTGTGCATTTGCACTGGGAGGAATACAAGATGTGTCTTCTTCCACCATTTGGCCGAGATGTTTCTCTAAGGAGAAGAGAGCTTTGTATGTGCAAAGCAAAGCGTGCACCGCAGGGCGTGAGGTAGTTTTGATTCCGAGCCGAGCTGTTGAGGCAGCCTTGGTTTGCGTGGAGTGGTGGGGTGCCCTTCATGATGTGTGGGGTGCCCTTCATGATGTGTGGGCTGTGTGTTTGGAAGCAAGGCTGCAGCGACCACCTGCGCCATGCTGGCAGAAGCACCTCCTCATCACCTCCTGTCGGGTTTCTTAGTTTCCAAGTTTCAGTTACTAAGTATTCAGACAGTTTTTACTGTTGCTGAATGTCTCCCACAAGCCCCATGCTCAGTTGCTTCACCCCATGGGTTAATAGTCTCACAAGCCCCACGTTCTGCCCTATGGGCTCACACACTGACACACCCTACCCTATGGGCTCACACACTGACACACCCACATTCCACCCTATAGGCTCACACACTGACACACCCCACGTTCTACCCTATGGGCTCACACACTGACACACCCCACGTTCTACCCTATGGGCTCACACACTGACACACCCCACATTCTACCCTATGGGCTCACACACTGACACACCCCACGTTCCACCCTATGGGCTCACACACTGACACACCCCACGTTCTACCCTATGGGCTCACACACTGACACACCCCACGTTCTACCCTATGGGCTCACACACTGACACACCCTACCCTATGGGCTCACACACTGACACACCCTACATTCTACCCTATGGGCTCACACACTGACACACCCACATTCTACCCTATGGGCTCACACACTGACACACCCCACATTCTACCCTATGGGCTCACACACTGACACACCCCATATTCTACCCTATGGGCTCACACACTGACACACCCACATTCTACCCTATGGGCTCACACACTGACACACCCCACCTTCTACCCTATGGGCTCACACACTGACACACCCACATTCCACCCTATGGGCTCACACACTGACACACCCACGTTCTACCCTATGGGCTCACACACTGACACTCCCCACATTCTCACCCTCAGTGTAAAATCATGTAAAGTCCTCATAAACCTTAACGGTGAGAGAATGTGATGTAGTCTGATTGTTAAAACTTTGAGTGTTTAGTTTCATACATAGATGTAGTTTTATACATATAGTTTCCCATGGCTGACTAAAAAGTCTTTCTGCTGGACAGCACCTGCTGCTGTCTGAGGAACGCCTCATACTCTGACAATAGCCAAGCGTATGCTGATACCTTCAGAAGCATCTGTCCGGTCCCCAGCTTCCTTTTCAGCAGCCCATGAGTTCACACAGGCTTCTTTTAAAGGACTAGTGCATTTAATAAAGTAGATTGAATGATAGAGAATATTGGCACAGAACCTCAAGGTTTGGAATTGTGCTTAAGTCACAAAGGAAAAAAAATTAACTGGCTATTTAAAAAAAATCAGAGAGAAGTAAATAATTTGAAAATAATAAAGTGAAGTCCTTAAAGAGAGAATAATGTTTAAAAAAAAAAGTCATGTTAAATGCTTAAAACTGGCATTCCCCAGAGGAAAGAATTTAGAGAAAATTAAATACAAGAAAAAAAATTTAAGTTAAAAGGTGATAAAGGAGAAGTAAATAAATGTACCTAGAAAGTGAAGTCTCTGAAGGAGAAAAAGAGAAATGAATACAAATGTTTTGAAAGATGCATAGATTCTAAAGAAAAAAAGAAACCAAACATTGACAGCCATAGGAAAAAAAAATACTGAGTTTAAATATGAAAAAAAAAATAAAGTTTCCAAAGGAAGGACAAAAAAGAAAAAGAAAGTAACATTTCTGAAGGAAGGAGAGAGAGAGGAATAATAATAATAAAAAAAACACCCAAAAAACAAACAAACAAAAAACAGGCTCTGTTTAGTAATGCCACCTTATGTCATACAATAGCTTATGTGTTTTGCAGAGTTTGGAAAATTAAAGTCTGTGCCCTCATAACCATAGACACACATTCAGAATTCCAAAGCGCCTTTGCCTTCAATTCTGAAAAAACTGATTCTCTAATTACACATTTATTAGAAGTTATGGCTGTTATAGAGATACTTGTAAAAACCAAGAATGACAACGCTCCAGCACATGCCTCTGATAAAATGTAACATTTTTTTTTGCACATAACAATATAAAGCATATTACAGGTATACTGCACAATCCTACAGGACTCGCAGTTGCGTAACAATCTAATAGTACTTTAAAAGATATGCTTAATAAACAAAAAGAGGTAACAAAGACCCCCAGAGGTAGATAACATAATGCTTTATTAACTTTAAAATTTTCAAATGCTACGAGCAAAACCCAACAGCTGCTGAGAGACACTGGGTTATGGGGAAACTGCTGAACTAAACCAGCCTCAGAACGGAAAGGAGGAGGTGTGTTGTGTTGCATTTGGGGGAAAAGTTCTGCCTTTGTCTCAACAGGAGAAGAAAAGCTATGAATTCCTTCATAAAAAAAAGAGCCGGGGAGACCTCCTGAAAGTCTTGGCTACAGAAACAAAGAAAGAACACAGCAGAGTGGGTGACATGAATGCTGACCCTTCTACCCGGGAGCGACTCCGAGACTGGCTGTGCAGTAGAAATGTGTCTGTGTGGTCATTAAGTCTTGTTGCCTACAGAGTCCTCAGGACGTATGCTGTCCTCTTATATGGCATGGATAGAAACTTATATTCCAGTTAGGTCATACAGTCCAAGCTGACTTGTAAGATTTGATGCCTTTCACCTGCTCGAAGCTAAGAGCCGAGAGTCATCTTAAGCTGATTTGTGCGCACTGCGCATGCCATACACGTGTTAATGCGGAAATGTACTTTACCTTTAAAAGTTTATATGTTTATAGAGCAAAAGGACCAGACACCAAAGAAGACAAAATAATCCAGGTGATAGAACCTCACAGACTGCTTCAATAGCTGTTTTCTCAAAAATCTGCATCCAGAACAACTACAAAATCGCTAGCTAAGCCAGGCACAGTGGCGCACGCCTTTAATCCCAGCACTTGGGAGGCAGAGGCAGGCAGATCACTGTGAGTTCCAGGCCAGCCTGGTCTACAGAGCAAGTCTAAGACAGCTAACGATACACAGAGAAGCCTTGTCTCAAAAAACCAAAAAATAAAAATAAAGTAAGTAAAAAAAAAAAAAAAATCACTAGACAAGATGGTCCGGCCTCGCAGACTGTTCCAGCTGGGATTTCAACTAAGCCTGGCAAGTTTCCATCACGCAAAGACTGGGCAGCAAATGTTACAGGTAGCTCTCCTAAACCATTATTCCAATTTTTCTCTGGGCCCCCAAAAGAGAATGTCACCCCCCGACAGCAGAAAGTAATTTTAAGAGAACAATGCCCCAATCCTAAAAAGTGAGGGGTGGCGGTGGACAGTTTTTGGCCCTTCGATTGGCGATGGATGTTTGTAGTCCTTTATGGGGGTTGGTCACAGGTTGCTAATGGTCTTGGTCAAGGAGGAGACAAATAAAAGGAAGTTAGACACAGGGAACTCTTTTCTCTTTCTTTTTCCCCCCTCTACCCTTCTTTCTCTTTCTCTCCTATCTAATGTTAGTGAAAGAGGGGGAGAAGGAATAAAAAGAAAAAGGGAGAGCATAAGATATGATAAAAGGGGAGATTATTGGATCTACTTTTAAACTAAAGATCATTCAATAAACCAAATATTTTTGCATTGATATGGATTTTGTATCTTGATACAAAATTTGAGATAGTATTTTGCTACAACACACCGTATATACATTGTTGTACATATGCGACTCACTTAGAAATGCGCTGTGAAGTTCTAGTCCCTGAGAGATATTGCTACGGCAAACTGTTTATAATAATTAAGAAAAGTAAGTTAGTAAGTCAGTCAATCAAACTTGTGGTCTTGTGAGGTACTGGTTTACTTACCACAGAAATAAGCTTTATTTAGCCTCCTATGGATGTCTTCAAAGTTAAGTGTATAGTAAATAGCTAGAAACAAGCAAGTTTGCCTTTCAGATATATTATAGACACTGTATTTTTTGGACCATAAGATGCACTTCCCCCCGCAAAAGTGTATGGAAGGATTAGGGTGTGCCTTATGGTCCAATTGCTGTTTTCTTGTTTTACTGCTTTGAAAACTGGGTGTGTCTTATGGTCAGGTGCATCTTATAGCCCGAAAGATACGACAGAGAGAGCATCTTCAAAAACCTTAGAGATCCTCAGAATATAGCATTTAAAGATGCTTAATTAGCATAAGGCTTTTCATGAGAGTGAGATGTGTCTGCTTCTGGCAGCACCCTCTACTACCTCACAGAAGATGACTGGGCATCAATGAACCTCCACGCGGAGTTTGCTTCTAATGTGGCAAGCAAGCCACCAGAGGAACAAAACTATTCTTGCTGTCCAAGCTGTGGACATGCAGGACACAAAAGAGGTCAACTGTCGGCCTTTACAAGGGCGAGGCTGGCAAGCCCTTCATGATTCCTGCTTTACAGAACAGCCTGTTTTATGTTTATCCTGAAGCCCAAAGACGGATGCTCTGACGCCGCGGGGGAACTCCGGGCGACTGTCCAGGCAGCCGGCCGTCTCTGCCATTTGTGCAGTTTTGGAAGCTGCTTGCTCTGCACTATCCTGTTTAACTCAGGTAATATTTATCTTTCTCAGGTCTCTGATGGGGTTGAAGACTAGATAGTTACAGCCCCACCATTAAGCTTAAGTTGTTTAGGATTTAAGAAAATGTTTTAAGGTATAAAAAGGTACTTACAGGTTGATAAATGCACGTTATGGTAGAAAGTGACTTAAGCACAGAACTTTGACAGATAGCAGATAGCAGAGTACTTTTTCCAAGGCTGCCAAATGTAAATGGACTGGACATTGTGAATGTAACTCTTACCTGACATTTTTTCATGTTTGTTCTTACTGTATAAGTTTCTTATTGTGCGAGAAAGAGCCTATAATTGAACTAAAAGGGGGAGATGTTGGGTTGATTGTGTGTGTGTGTGTGTGTGTGTGTGTGTGTGTGTATGTGTGTGTGTGTGTGTGTGCACTGTACTGTTCAGATGCTGACTTCTGTTCCAACAGAAATCTGATTGCAGTCTGGACTTTAGTATTGTCACTTATTATGAAGCGTTTCTTGTCTTAGTATTTTGTAAACTTTGTTCTCTGTCACCTTTTGATTGGTCTAATAAAGAGCTAAACGGCCAGTAACTGGGTTGGAAAGTTAAGGTGGGACTTCTGACCCCAGTGAGACAGTCTCGGGTGGGAACCAGAGGAGAGGAGTCACTGTTGGGACACAGATGAAGAAGGAGTTGACAGGGCAAGACTAAGGTGGCAGGTAACGTGTCACATGGCATTGTTGGTGGGTCAGAACAGCTGAGTGTCTGCCCACCTGTAGTGCCTGAAGATTTTAATAAATATAAAGGTCTCCATGTCATTATTCAGAGCAAGGGTGGGCACAGAAAAAGTGGGAGAACCAACCACAAAACAAAACAAAACCATATCGGAACATAAAGGCCAGAGTTAGAACAAATTAAAGGTATTATATATGTTCAACAACTCTACAGATGAAATTATCAAACTATTAAAAGATGGGGAAAGATAAAAGATTAAGATAGTAAATGGATCTAGGGGAAATTCAATATCACAAATATTTCACTTTTTGCAAATTTCTTTAACCTTGAAGTCCCAGCAAATATGTGTCTATACGTGTCTGTGTGTATGCTTGTGTGTCTGTATATGCAAGTGTGTATGATCACGTGTGTACATGTGTGTGCATGTGTGTCTGTGGCTGATGCATATCCATGTACATGTGTGAGATCTGAGAGTCTGACTGTACAACTCACATGGATGTGAGAACAACAAATCAGCTGAAACAATCTCAAAGACTGACGTCTGGGTAATTCACCTTACCAGTCAGTCACAAGTTGTATTATGCACAAAATGAAGTTCATTAAAAGCTAAGTATAAAAAGCAAGCTTTCTAGGTGGGCAGTGTGGCACATGCCTTTAATCCTAGTACTTAGGAGCCAGAGGCAGGCAGATCTCTCTGAGTTCGAAGCAGCTCTCCTATCTCAGGAGAGAGAGAGAGAGAGAGAGAGAGAGAGAGAGACAGACAGACAGACAGACAGACAGATAGTAACAGAGAGAGACAGAGAGCATGTATGAGACAAGCTCTTTTTAGAATCTAAAAGTATAGAAGGAATTGCTCCAAATGCAAGAAAATGAATTATATTGACAGAGGTTGATACACCTGAGCAAAAGAACACCTGTCTAGTAGAAATATCATCATCAAACCTAAAAGACCGAACCAAGGTGAGAAGGAAATTGTTAGAAAGCACAGAACTGATACCAAAGTGAAAATGCAGGACTGCAGATACAGCTCAGTGGTAGAGCGCTGGCCCAGCCTGTGCAAGGCGAGTGGAAATGAAATGAAGTGAAATGAGTGTGAAACTGGCGTGGGTACGCAGCAAGCTAAGTCTGAGCGATGGTGTCTTTAATGGAGTCCCACTTTTAATGCAGGAAGGGCTATTGCTCATCGTCTTCAGAGTGCCCGACTATCATGTACTCAGCCCAGAGTTTGAATCCCAGCACTGCACAAAGAAAGAATAAGCATGTAAAATGACAGTAGTTTAGACAAAATCTGCCTCGTCTGTTAAGCTGGACTCGGATCTATTTTTATGAAAGAGATGCGATTAAGCTGAGAGATCACAAACTGGAGAGCTTTGCACATAAAGCTAAGATATGTGGTGCAGTTCACAGGCTGGTGGCCTGTGTCTGAGCCCTGGGACTGAGAATGTCAATGCTACGTCCTAACATTCCCTGAGTGCTCAGTATGCACCAGGCCTTCTGTGGCTTAGCTCATTTAAAACTTCTTGTAAAGATTCAATCAAGACATTAATATCACTTTGCACGGAAGTGAAAATACATGACTTTTGAGGTAGGGTCTTGCTGTGTAGCACTGGCTTGCCTGGAACTTGCTTTGTACACCAGGCTGGCCTTGAGCTCACAGATCTGCCTATAACATACTTAATTAGGTCAGTTGTCTTTCTCAGTTCACTGAAATACCACCAGTCCAGGCACACGACGGACAATGCTAGGAGACAGAGACTACTACCAACAGTTATTAAATCAGCTTTCAATTTTTCAGAAGTCACTGAATCATGTACACCCAGTTCTTGTCACGACAACTCTCCTTGATTTGTGGGAAACAATATAGACCACAAGGCTTACAGCTTCTCACTTAAATTTCAATTCAGATTGCGTGCCAAATCTTCTAAAATTGGCACTCAGAGGATACAAATGACTGTTCTATTGAACTCACAAGATCCGCTTTTGCATTCATCTGTGGATTCTTTCATATGCTTAAAGCATTATGAAATGCTCCCACTTTAAAAGATTTATTTTTACTTTATGTGTATATTTTGCCTACATGTACATGTATGTGTGTGTGTGCTTCTCAAAAGAGGCAAAAGAGGGCGCCAGACTCCTCAAAACTGGAGTTGCAGACAGTTGTGAGCCACTTGGTGGGTCCTGGGAATTGATCTTGGGTCTTCTGCAAGAGCAGCTATGCTCTTAACCACTGCCCATCTCTCCAACCTCCAAAATGCTACAATTTTAATCAGAACATCTAAGCATTGAAGCCAAGAGGTTCTTTCAATTTCGTACATTTGACAATGGTGTTTACGCAAAGCAGGGGCTCCGGTTGAAAGGAGGACACCCCCACTCCTGCTGCCTCGGCCTCACAGGCCTCACACTAGAAACAGCCGAGAGGAAGTGGTAAACTGAGGCACTGTGGGAGTCCTACGACAAAACCTGGTGCAGGGATCTTTACATGGGGCCTAGGTTAAGTATTTTTTCCTTTTATTTATTAATTAATTGATGCAGAGTCTCACATAGTTCATGCTAGCCTCACTATATAATGGAGAGTGGCATTGTATTTCTTATCCTCCTCCTCCTCCTCCCACCCCTTGAGTGCTAGGACTACAGGCCTGGAACACCATCCCCGGCTTTATGCAGCTCTGAAAACTGAGCCAGGACCTCATACATCCTAGGCAAGTACTCTATAAACAAAATCACATCCTCGGTCCCTGAAGGGGCCCCATGTGGATAAACCTGGAGGAGGAAGAGGAGGAGGAGGAGGAAGAGGAGGAGGAGGAAGAGGAGGAAAAAGAGGAGGAGGAAGAAGAGGAAGAAGAGGAGGAGAAGGAAGAGGAAGAAGAGGAGGAAGAAGAGGAGGAAGAAGAGGAGGAGGAGGAAGTGGCAGTCAGATTCATGGTAGATTATGTGGCTTCTCTCCCAAAGATCCTGAAGGAGTCTTGAATCACCATCTCCACACGGCAAGTGAAAAGGCAGCCGAGACTTTTGGTGAAGCAGAAAAAAAAGTCGGATGGAAATCTCCTGCTGGACCGCATGGGTAGTGCTCAATGCCCTCGCCACAGGCTCCTGATGATGGAACTTTAGTTGCTGAACATGAAGATAATTTCAGCACCCTACAATTATGTGCCTAATTAAAATTAAGAAATTAGAACACAGTTAAAAGGAATAATATTTTGCTCACAGCTAATTTCATTAAAGTATTAATGAATGGGGCTCTCTTTATGGCCAGAGGGCAACCACTTTCTGCAGAGTACTTCCAGGCGAGCTAATTTATTCATGCATGTGAAACAGTCCAATGAGAAACGAGGGAGCCGACAACTGCTGGTCCTAATTAAAATATTTAAAACATCATGTCTGTTTTCTTCCATCTAGCCAAATACGTAAGCGGGAGCCAGCATGGTGCCAATTAACATGGAGAAAGCAAACACAAACACCCATGGTTTCTGATTAAAATGCACATTATTGTACCATGCAATATATTGTTCGGCACATATATGTAAATGTTTAATTAACCTGCATCTAAATCTCGGCCACATTCAAAAATCGATACTTTAATCCCCAAACAAGTGGCTGTCTGTGTAGGGAGACACTTACTTATTTATCACAGTCTTTTATTCAAACCTAATTTGAAGCTGTGTGTGGAAGCTGCGTGTGGAAGGCTGGGGAGGCGAGCCGGCTTGGCAGACTCTTCTTCAGAGGCCAGTGAGATTGTTAGTCGCCAAAGACTTGTGAGAAGAACAAGGCTAGCCTCAGGTGATATGAAATTTTTCATTAATAATGCAGGAGGAAGTCTGGACCCAAAACCATTTGTCAGCCTGGACATCGTCAACAGTAACCACACACACACACACACACACACACACACACACACACACACACACACACGCACATGCACACACACATACACATGCACTCGCACACACACACACACACACACACACACGCACAGTTGTTCTGTTAACTGGAGACTTATCTGTCAAGCCAACTTCAGAGAGTTCCTTGCTATGGGACCATGGCGGAGGGAAATGCTGAAAACTGAGAAGCCAGAGGTTTGAAAGCATCACAGTATTCACTTCAGCCCCTCTCCTTATGTCAAAAAGCCGCACTACCACAAGAGTTAGAGGTCACTCACTGTCTCTGTGCCCAAGTGTTTGCACATCGGTTACTTTCAGCTTCACAACCCTGGGGGGAACAGGCGGTGAAGCAAGGCGGGATGACCCCGGACTTGAACCCATTTCCTTTAGCTCGAGAATCATTCCAACCAGCCTCCTTGATTAAAACGGAGGCTAATTCACCACTTACTTAAATAGAACAGCAACAGCAAGTTTGTCTCAAGGACCCCAGGCTGGTTAATCTCACTATGTAAATGACCTTGAACTTGTGAACTTCCTGCCTCCACTTCCCAGGAGCTAGGATTACAAGTGTGCACCACCAGACCTTGTCGATGCGGTGCTGGGCATTGAACCTGGAGATTCACGCATGCATGCTAGGCAAGCCCTCTTCTCACACACAGAGCTACATCCCGTCCTGGACGTAATACATTTTTTAAGAAAACTACTTGCTGACTCATTTAGCTATTAAAATGGCAAAGTTAGGTATGATAAGAGTATATTGTACTTGCTAGGCGTGGTGGCGCACGCCTGTAATCCTAGCACTCAGGGCGGCAGAGGCAAGTGGATCTCTGTGAGTTCTAGGCCAGCCTGGTCTACAAAGTGAGTCCAGGACAGCCAAGGCTACACAGAGAAATCCTGCCCCTCCCCATCCCCAAAATATATTGTACAAAATTTTCTCTTTGTATGTCTTCTTCTTCTTCTTAAACTACTATTTTTTTCCAAGACAGGATTTCTCTGTGTAGACCAGGCTATCCTGGAACTCATAGATTCCCCTGGCTCTGCCTCCTGGGTGCTGGGACTAAAGGCGTGATACTATTGCCCAGTGTAGGTGTTGTTCAAAACCATAGCAACGCTCTGGTACAGACTACTAACAGGCCACATGGCCTTGACCCTCCACCCAGGGTTCTTTCCACAGGATCATGGTCCCTGATAGTTGGCTTTGATGACAGTGCAGGGAAAATTACAAGTCCCAGTGGGCATGATTTTCCTGCAACTCCCAGTGGCGTGTGTGTAAGCTTCCGAGGTCACCCCCCGGGTATCATTTCTTAAGAGCAGTCCACCTTGGTTTTTGAGACATGGTTTCTCCACTGGCCTGGGGCTCACTCATCAGACTAGACTGGCTGCCCAGTAAGCCCTGAGATCTGTCTGTGTGTCTCCACCTTGCCAGTGTTAGAATTATAAGAATTACAGCCATGACGCTGTGTTCTTTATTTCATTTTCAGTTTTTACGTATGTGGGTATCCTGACTGGCTGTGTCTGTTCACCAAGAGCATCCCTGGGGCCCTTGAAGACCAGAAGAGGGCACTGGATGCCCTGGAACTGGAGTCACAGGTGGTCGTGAGCTGTCAGGTGGGTGCCGGGAATCAAACCAGGATCCTACCCGCTGAGCCATCCCTCCAGCCGCCTCCCCTCCACCGCATCCCTACTGCTGCTTTGTTTATTTCTGTCACTCGTCCTGAGCCTCGTTGTCTGATGATATTTAAGTTTCAGCATCTGTTCTTTATCTGCGCCTGTCCGGAGTTGGTGCTCAGCTAATGCTGGATGCTGATGTTGGCCACACGACAGTGACAACGCTTAATATTCATGGTGTGTTAGACACAAAGATACGCACGGGGTACAGATTATTTAATACTTACAACAACTACACAAGGCCAGTGCTGTTGTTTGGCCACACTGAAATACTAAAATGTAAAAGTGACTTGCTTTGGAACCCAGAGCTACAAATTAATAAATTCGAGAGAAAAGAAATATGCTGTGGTCAAAGCTAAGCCCAGGCTCTAACTACTGTTCTCTTACAAAGCGGCAAAACACAGGTGGCAGGGTCCTCGGTTAGGGAATGAGGCAAAACCACAGGTGGACAAACGTAAAGCACTCTGGATGAGGGCTGGAGAGACGGCTCTGTGGCTAAGAATATTTACTGTTCTTCCAGAGGACCCAAGCTCGAACGCTTGCCGACATCCACATCATTGTATACCCCTTGTGACTCCAGGTCGGAGGAGGGGATACCTACACACATGGACACACACACACACACACACACACTACACTGAGGGGTGAGAAGTATAAATTCCAAGAAGAATTTTGTTCTTGACTGCCATTCATTGTCAGCCGTTGGCCTGGCTTCTGAGTCCAGTGGGCTGGTCCCGACACTGCTTGACCTCAAGGTCAAGGTCAAAGGTCCTGCTTCTATCTCAGGAGCTTAGAGCACAGGGTGAGGCCCATGAGCTAGGTGAGGTTCCTAGTCTCACCTGGCGTGATGGAAATGAGTTTTCCACTGAGTGCTACTGTTGGGCTCTTTTAGAATGAAATTTCCAGTATCAGACAGCAGCGGAAAGGCCTGTGGTGGTACCAAAGTGTTACAACCTCTTGGTTAAGCTGCTGCGCTAAGCATGGCAGAGGAGACACCCAGAACCAGCCAGAACGCAGGTCCAGTAAGATGCAGGACCAACACCGGCAGTCAGGCCCCAGGTGGTCCAGAAGCTCCTGGTGGCCAGGCAGGTAGCTGCTTGATTGGCAGTTGAGTTCAGGCGTCCAGCAGTGATTCTCCACGGAGAAGGGGAGCCCTCCCCTCCCCAGAACAGAATAGATGGAGTCTCGGATGGTCACGGTGGATGAATGGTGCGAGCTTTAGAGAGAGAGTTTATTTTGTGAATCAGAGACGTTAACAGACCTTGGGCAGTAGGTGAGGTTTCAAGGGTGAATGTGTTTGATTCACTGGGGTAGGGGTGCTAAAGATATTTGATTTATATGCAGTGGTAGAGGGCTTAATTTACATGCGGTAGCACGGGGGGGGGGGGTCCTGTCACAGGAAGCAGAACATGGTACTTAATTATCCCATGGATGGGGGAAGAACTTCCAGATACGATTAAAGGTCATTTGCCGAAAGCTAAGACCTCCTTAGCAGAGGGAGGGGTATTTCCAGGAATCCCCAGGTGCTTGCTGAGCAGGAAAGGGTCAGGCCTGTAACCTTCCTTGAGCTATGTGATGCTCCTTTGGGGATCTGGGGGGTCCCCAGATCAGGAGAAGAGGGAACCCCACCTGCCCCCCCACTCCCCATCCCCCCCTGCCCCCCCGCTGCCCCGAGAAAGTGAGTCCATCGTAACAGATCACAGACCAAGCTCAGTTGGCTATCTGGAAACACTAGACTTTGACCTTCACCAGCAGAGTCCCACAGTGAGCGAGCACTGGAGGGTGCTGGAGAGCACCCAGGACAGGGACGGAGACATTTGGTACTCAATTCAGCGCAGGAATGTTGAGCCCGGCCATTGCCTCTACAAGAAATAGAGACTGGGCAGTAAGAAGGAAAATCAGGGGCAAGGTGCGTCACCCCTGGGGTCAACAGCCTCTTTGTTCTCACTTGTACACCCAGAAAGACAGGCTCGGCCGAGAAGTAGTCACAAGACGGACGGATCAGAATCCGTGGAGAGACACTGGTCCTCTCTCACACAACCCCCTCCCCGGCCCCACTTTGAGTCAGTGGCTAAATCGCAATAGGGTCAGCAAGAGCTCAGGGAGCTGTGAGCATCTGGGTTACATATCAGCTTGCAACGTGTACACAAGTGCACATGCACACACGTGAGGATGCGTGTGGAGGCCGGGGGTCCACGTTGGGTGTCTCCCTACATGGCTCCCCCGTTTTGCTTTTTGAGATAGCCCCTCGGCGAACTGGACTGCACCGAGTCAGCTGGACTAGGCGGCCCCTGAGCGCCACGGATTCTCCTCCCTCCTCCCTCTCAGCACGGGGAGTGCAGGGGCAAGCTGCCACGCCCAGCTTTTTACGTGGGTTCCAGGAATCTGCGCTCAGGTCCTCAGGCGCGCACAGCAGGCAGGTGAGGCCCACTCTAGCTGCTCTTTGCGGCAGGGACTGAACCCAAGGCCTTGACCAGGCTAAGCACGCATTCTGCCTCTGAGCTGCGTCCCAGCACCAGATCAGCATCTCAAAGACCAAGCAGCCTGCACATCTGTGGGTTGTTGATTCCAGCCTGTGTTGTGGGGAATGTCAGGGTTTCTATTTTTCCTACTTCCGAGGTAGTTTCAAAGCGATGGCTAATACCTATTACTGCTATCCCTTATATCTTATCTGCTCCATATTCAATTTCTCAGTTTCTTAAATCTGAAATTATTCAGTAGTAATCTAACTGCAAATAGTGCACCAACATATAAGTTAGGGTTTTAAACATTTGATCTGGTCAGAGCCAGCTTGAAATTATTTTATATTTCAAAAGATTTGTTTTTATTTATCTATTTTTATTTTTACTTTGTGCAGAAGGATTTTTTTCTTTCACTGAAAATAGATTTTTCCCCCTCTGTGATATACTGATTATGGTTTTCCCTCCCTCTACTCCTCCCAGTCCTCCCCCCTCCCCTCCCATCCAGATCCAGCCCCTTTCTGTCCCTCATTAAAAGACAAACAGGCAAGGCCAGGTGTGATGTCGCACGCCTTTAATCCCAGCACTCGGGAGACAGAGGCAGGTGGATCGACCTGAGTTCCAGGCCAGCCTGGTCTACAAAGCGAGTCTAGGACAGCCAAGGCTACACAGAGAAACCCTGTCTTGAAAAAACAAAAAGAAAGAAACATCCAGACTTCTAAGGGGTAATAATAAAATATAATATAAGATGGAACAAGAATTAGTACATAAGAATAGGACAAAACAAACAGAAGGAAAAGAACCCAAGAAAACACACACACACACACACATACACACACACACATACAAACACACATACACACACATACACACACAAACATACACACACATACACACACACACACACACACACACACACACACACACACACACAAGATATAGATAGAGAGACCAACTGGTTCACACACTCAAGAATCCCATAAAAACACTAAACTGGAAGCTATAATACATATGCAAAGGAGCTGTAGGATAAAATAAGAGGAGATATATAAATAAAATAAAAATTTTAAATAAGAGAAAAATAAAATAAAAATAAAACCCTGACATGGTGTGTAACAAGAGACTTCCAAAAACACCATTGTGCCTGTTCTTTGTTGACGATCCATAGCTGCGCCATGTCGTCCACCCTTAGAGTAACTAAGGGCTTCCCCAGTGAGACCCCCCTGGGGTCTATTGGCAAATGGTTATCAATTGGAGATGGCTTCTGGGCTAGGGATGGGGGCTTGTGTCTGCTTCTCCTTTTAGCTCTAGGACCCCCCAAAAGACTTGTTTTTCATTCTCTTTCCATACATAAATTAAACTTCTAAAGTTTTCATTTCCAAGAAAGAAAAAATATATAAAATAATGCGGCAAAACAGATCTCCAAAACGAAGCCTGTATTTTTATGCATCTTTAGTCAGACAAACATTAGTCCTCAGAACCGGAGTTGCTGTTCTGGAGACTGTAAGCCTACTGTTTTCCCGGTATGCAGATAGGCTGTTGCCATAGATCCCCACAGTAATGAACAAGTCCTCAATATTTAATAAGGCTGGCATTCCTGTCCCCAGGCAGAGAGAGCTGAGACCGGGTGGTAGGCAGCTACTAACTGACCATTAAAATACAGAATCTCTCTTTAAAATGTACTCCCCAAACAGGTTGCGTCACCTGCAGCGGAGCCCGAGTGCCACCCTCTGCAGGGAGGTGGCCTGGAGAATGAATAATCAGAAACAGCCAGCCAGCTGGCTTAATATTCAAAACCTGGCTTCAACATGATCCAGTTTGGTGGCAGGGTTTTTAAAAGGGAGGGGCGACGCCCTTCTCTCTGTCATGCCTTTAGCACCACCAGAAAGTGCCAACCATGTAGGAGTCAGGGGACTAAGCCGCGGGGCTCTGCAAATGCAGAAGGTAGAATGCTTCCCTGTTTACGAGACCCTGAGTGGGCTCTCCCCACACCACATACACTGGACATGGTGGGCCATACCAGCAATCTCAGCGAGGGGGAGGAAGCAAGCAGAAGCTCAAGGTCAGAAGTTCAAGGTCACCCTGGGCTACGTGGCTAGTTCAAGGCCAGCCTGGGATGTATGAGATCTTTTCTCAAACAAACAGTTCAGTCAGGGCTCTGATTTGGAACTTCGTGCTTTCCTCCTGTTTATCTTATTTTCTCAAAGCGGTGTTTTGGAGCTGCCTTTTGTGTGGTTTGTGAAGATAAATACAGTGTGACAATGATCCTTACTACTTGGACCTCATTGATGGTGAACAGAGATACTGGAATGTTTCAGGCTTTAGTGGATTTTTATTTTTTAATTCAAGGAACAAAAGAGAAAAAAAAGCCAGTGATAATGGTACTGGATGGAAATCAAGGGACTCACTAATACAATTAGGTTGTTTTCTGAACAACAAAGGCTATCATAATTACTTCTCCTTGCTCTTTTTAGCCATTAGGAAAAAAATGTTTGGCTATAACCATAATTCCACGTTAATACAAATATTCCCATGATCTCATTAAGCACACAGTTTAAAAATTATTTTTTAATTAAAAGATTTTAAAATTCTATTTATTTATTCATGGGATGCGGCATACATACGCTACTGCAAGTGTGTATAGGTTGGAGAATAACAGAAGGAGACTGGCTCTCGCCTTCCACCGTGCAGGTCCTAGGGAAGAATTTAAGTCCTCCAGCCTCTGGAGAGGGCCTTTTCCTACTGAGCCATCTCCCCAGTCCCAGTTTATAGACTCCTGAGTGGGCCTCCCACAACCCTTGTCACCGTCACCCCGTAAGACCTACTCGCTCCTTTTTCCTCCTTGACATCAGGAAAAATTCTTGCATGTTGTTCCCTTTTACAAGGAAACAGCAAAAAATGGACCCTGCCTTCAGCCTTTAAGTAGGAATTCTAAGCCATATGGTAGCTGCTTTTCATTTTTTAAAACATAACTTATTTTTCTTGAATTATGTGGATGTACAGCACGGGTCCCTGCAGAGCCCAGAAGAGGGCATCAGATCCTCTGTAGCTTGAGTTATAAGACACTTGTGAGCTGCCTGGTGTGGGTGCTGGCACCCAAACCCAGGCCTTCTGCAAGAACAGTTCAGGCTCCTAACCACTGAGTCATCTCTCCAGCCCGTTTTTAAGTTTTTAAGGAAATTCCATCATGTTTTAGTAAACATTATACTAATTTACATTCCTGCCAATAGCGTAGGCTCCAATATTTCCGTCTCCTGGTTAGCAATTCTTGTCAGCTACTCTTAAGGGTCCACCATCTCAATGGCTGTGAGCTAATAGCTTGCCATGAGCTAATAGCTTGCCGTGAGCTAATAGCTTGCTGTGAGCTAATAGCTTGCTGTGAGCTAATAGCTTGCTCCTGTCTGGAAAATTGTTGGCAAATGTGATCTCCCATGCTGGTTTGCCTTTTTGCTCCTTCAAGTGTTGCCTCTGCTGGATGAGAGCTTTGCCATTTGAGGTGGTCCCACTTCATTATCTTGGGTTGTGTGGTCTGTGGGATTTGTGCTCAGGTCTCAGGAATCACTGCCAAAGCCAAAGTCTAGAGGCTCTTCCTCTGAGGATTCTGAGTGCCCTGAGGACTCCGAGCTCTGCAGGTATTACAGTGAAGTCTTTGGTCCTCTCTGGGGTGACTTTTGGGTGCATGTGGGCTAGCACATGGGCTAGCACTCTAGTTTGGATGAGGATATTCTCCCACGGGGTCACATATGTGAACACTTGGTCCCAGGTAGTAGTGTCGCTGTTTGGTAAAGCTATGGAAACGTTAGGACAGGAGCATTAGTGTGAGTGACGTGTGTCAGAGGGATGGCCCTTGTGAGTTTACTGCCTCACCACAATTTCCCCCACCTTTTTCTTTCTCTCTGCTTCCTGAGGTTGCAATGGAAAACCTAAAGCACCAATGTCCTCCAGATAAGTCACCTTTCTGAGTGTCTATGATGTGCTTTATATGCATCAACTCACTCAGATTTCCTAAGACCCCATAACATAGCATGACTGCCATTCCCATGTGCATGTGCAGGCTGAGGCTTGAGACTGCCCAGTAATGATGAACCCGCAGGGCAAAGACGCGAACCCCAGGCCAGATCTGAGACTGGAACCCATATCATTTAAGAAGCTAAAAAGAACCCCCTCTGTCCAACGGGAGACCAAAGAGCTAGTCTCACGACCTGGTCCTCAGATTACTATCTGATACTCTCCACTATGTTTCTCGTAAGTAAAAAAAAGAAAGAAAAGAAAGAGGCAGCTGAGAAGATGGCCAAGCCAGTAAAGAACTTGCCAGGCCACACACGAGAACCAGAGTTCAGATCTGCAGCACCCAGGCACATATCAAGTGGGCACGAAGACCGCCCCTGTACTTTTGGTGAGAGGGAAGCAGAAATCAGAAATGCAAAAGCAAGCTGATTAGCTGGCGTAACCAAATCAGTGGACTCTTGGTGCAAGTGAGAGACCCTGACTCTTACATAGAGAAGAGGCACTGAGGGAGACATCCAACATCAGCCTCTGGCCTCCACTCAGACATACAGGAACGTCACGTGTACTCACAAACATACATTCACCTATGCATATGTTAAGAACCACACAGATACCACAAGTACATTTAAAAAAAAACAAACAACAACAACAAGAAAATAGAAGAATGAGGCCAAGGAGCAGGAGCAGAGAACGGAGCGGAACAGGCTAACTTTTACAGCACAAGAAAAATATGTGGAGAATTCAGATCAGTTCATCAAAAGGTCAAAAGGGACTTTTTCTCCCTTTTGAGAAGATAAAGATGAAATGAGTGAGCCAGCCCCAAGGCTAACGAATAATTAGAAACACGTTCCACAGCTAATTGACAAGCCGAGGCTGAAGACAGGGCTGGAAGTCTCTCGGAGAGCCACCGCAGAGCGAGGCACACTGAGGGCCCCTGGCTCACACTCGGTGACTTGTTAGCAATTGACAACCGGAGCAGTGACTTCATTAACCGAAGTCCTAGAGAGTTCTTTAGTGGCAAAGGCTCCTGGCTAGAGTTCCATCTTTATAAGCAACCTGCCAAGCACACGCTGCCACTGGTTTCACAGACAGAGGCTTGCTGAGAGTACAAGTGCCTCCTACCACACTCAGCTGTTTTAATTTTTAATATTTATTTATTTACTTGTTTATTTTGGTTTTTCAAGACAGCATTTATCTGTATAGCTCTGGCTGTCCTGGAACTCACTTTGTAGACCAAGCTGGCCTTGAACTCACATAAGTCTGCCTGCCTCTGCCTTCCGAGTGATGGGGCTAAAAGCTGTTCACCACCATAGCTGGAACACTTTTTTTTAAAGACCTTTTCCATATAATGTATTTGTTGTTGAGGTTGAATCTGAAACTTTGAGGGTGGGGTGGACAGGATCTGTCGATTAACACCCAGGCTGTACTTTCATTTGTGATCCCTTCTGCATCAGCTTCCCTGGGGCTGAGATTATAAGGGTGTGTCAGCCTCTGTATATTTTAGTTTGAGAATTTCATACATATTTTGACTATATTCTTGCCCCCTCCCAACTCTTCGAAGAATCACTCCTACTTCTCTACCCACCCAACTTGGTGTTTTGTCTTGTTTCCACCAAGATGCATTTGCACTGCCCACGTATTCGTGGATGTGTGACCGTCCACTGGAGTACGGCCAACGAACCAGGGGCCACACTCTTTGAGAAACCATCTCTCTTTCCTCTCGGCTAACAATCGCCAATAGCTCTATGCCTAGGAGAAGGATTTGGTGGCCAACTTCCCTCCCCGTGCTGGAGATCCATGTGTGCCCCCAGGGTGTCCAAAAGACACATGTTCCTTGTAGTCATTCATTGCCTCTGGGTGTCACAATACTCTTCTGCTTTCCCTTCCACAAAGATGGCTGAACCTCAGGAGGAGGGGTGTGGTACGGACGCTCCGGTTAGAGGGAATGTGCTTTTGTAAGAAGCAGAGAGGAAGACCAGGCATTGTGCCTTGCTGACCACTCAGCAAACGTGAAACACAAGGAAAGGCTTGCCTTAGGCCTATAGACGCTGCTGGGCCTATAGACACTGCTAGGCTTATAGATACTGTTAGGCCTATAGACACTGCTAGGCCTATAGGCACTGCTAGGCCTATAGACAGAAACTGTTATGCCTATAGACAGAAACTGCTAGGCTGCCCTCTGCTGATTTCTTACTTTGTCAGCTTATAAAATCAATTGCCTTGATTTTGTTATTCCAAGCACCCAATGCTCTTATGATACTGTGGGAATCTTTGTTTCTCACACTTGAAGATACTCCAGTCTCTGTTTTCCAGGCTATAAAATGGGAATTACAATAGTCACACCTCATACGGTTTTGTGAGCATCAACAGAAACAGAATAAGTTCATGTGTAGAAACAGTCAAACAGGGGCTGGAGAGATGGCTCAGCAGTTAGGAGCTCTTGCAGAAGGACCAGGGGTTGGTTCCTAGGACCCACACAGGAGTGCCTAACTGCTGTAATCGCAGTTACAGTGGGTCCGATGCCCTCTGCTGGCTCCTGCAGGCACAGCATAAATACCGGATACCTGTGCTTAAACATACATGCAAGCAAAGTAAAATAAAATTTAAAAATAAACTTTAAAGACTGAAACAATGAGATCAATAAGCGTCTCACTCTGGAGACACTTTGGTCAGGCTTGTGTTCTATGCCAGGAACATGTGGGGGAAGCCTCGGCCCCAAGGTCACACACTTCTTAGGAGACAGAACACTAGCGGTGAGGTGCAGGAGAGGGACAATCACAGCATTCTGAACGACTTTATCTAGAGTAGCCAGGGCTAGGTGTTCCAAGAGAGTTCCTTCATTGATTTGTTTGTTTGTTTGGAGAGAGGCCCTGACCCCGTCAGACTCACAGAGATCTACCTGACTCTGACTGCTGTTGTTAAAGGCATCAGCCACCATGCCTGTGGCTCCAGGAATGTTTATAAAATTACGTCGTTGGGTTTTGGGGTGCAGCTCAGTGTCACTGCACTTGCTTGGCTTGCATGAAGCCGTGAATTTGCTCCCCAGCACACATTAAACTAATTATTAATTAACTTTTAATAGATAGATTTATTTATTTATTATAGATACAGTGCTCTGCCTGCATGCATGCCTGCGCACTAGAAGAGGGCACCAGATCTCACTAGAGATGGTTGTGAGCCACCATGTGGTTAGCTGGGAATTGAACTCAGGACCTTTGGAAGAGCAGCCAGTGCTCTTAACCTCTAAGCCATCTCTCCAGCCCTTAATTAATTTATTTATGATAAAATCCTGTAAGTATCAGAGCAGATGTTACAGGTTTAAACAAAGCTCCAAATTAAGTGCCAGTGGCATAGTACTTTGTAAAACAAAACAAAACAAAACAAAAACCAAAGCACTAAAATGCAGAGTTAGAGATGCTCAGTTCAAATTCCAGCTCTATGAGCTAAGGACGCAGCTCAGCTCAGCTCCGCTCAGCCTGGAATATGCAAGCTCCTGGGTTTGGTTCTAATCATTGAAATAAAATAAACAAGTAAATAAATAAGTTTCAAATCTACTCCCCACCCGTGATGGGATTTAGTAATATAACTTCTGCAAACTTCAACGTACTCATTTCTAAAACGGTGGTATCATTACTATTACTATTACTATTATTATTATTATTTCCTTTTGGAGGTATGTAGCCCATGCTAGCCTCCAACTCACACACTTTTTACCTCCCAAGAGCTGGCACTGCAGGTGCACATCATGGTATCCGGTAAGCACGGGAACAGCACAGCAACACATTTCATATGGTTGCTATAAAGATGAAACGATGCGATGTCCATAAAAGTGCTTTGTAAGCATTAAGACTGTGGCTATAATTAGTACTAATTATGGGTTGTAGCGGGAGAATAAGGAAGTAGAGGAGAAAACAGGGAAGAAGACCACACAGGCCCAAGCATCTGCTGAGGTGATTGGCAGGCAGGAGAAACAGCCACAAGGTTGGAAGAGACATGAAGTGGAAGTCTCTGGTTTCTTTGACGGCTCAGTTGCGTCATGTAGTGTTTTGCTGAAAACTGTCTTGTGAGATGTCATGTGATTTTTCCCCCCCTCTGGATGTGATGTTTTGTTGGGAGCAGACACGGGAGAGGGCACGTGATGGGGGGAAGGCGTATAAGCAACACTTCCGCTGCTCTTGACTGGGCTCTTTTCACAGAGAGAAATGCTCCAAAGAACTCGTGGATCTCTGGCTGGTTCTAGCTGCTTCCATGGACTCATGCGGGTTAGACAGAGCCTTGCGGTTTCTGCTGGATTGTGCCGTCTCTATGGATCCGTGCGCTGTTTGGTGTTGGCTATTACTGCATGGCCGATATCCTGACAACACATGTGGGGAGCCACAGAGCCCTTTGTGGACCCCTACCTCCACATGGCGCCTGGCATGCAGTGTCTGCTCAGCGCTTCAACCTGCGCCACTGTGAAGGAAGCCAAAATGCCATAGGCACGTACCGACTCGGGAAGGGACTTCACAATTTTGAACTCTAGGGGCTCGTGGTAGCGCTGTCCCTGAGCATCCTGGAACACTGGAAAACCCAAGGCACCAGCTCTAACGTTCCTCCAAACTTGCGGGCAGAGAGACCGAGTGCTTGCGGTTGCCTCTGGCCCAGGATTAGGAATGTAATAAGGATGAGGCGCGGTAACTTCCGCACCAGTTCTAGTCTTCACTTCCTCCTTTGGCGACTTCCCCTTTTTAAATGGAGTCGGGTCTGGATACAAGGTGGGCCTCTCCATTTTTTCTGCTAACTCCTCAATATCTTCTTCCCAGTCTGAACTGTCGCTTGATGTGTCCCCTTTCTCTGACCTCAAAGACCTTTCTTCTTTGAGCTGCTCGAAGGCCCGTTTCCCTACTTCCAGAGCCTGTGAGCATCTGGTATCCTCCAAGCAACTGCGTACCAGCCTCCATATAGGTCTTATACCTCTTTTCAGATCACCTTGTTCCCAGGCGAAGTCTAGATCTCTACCTAACTTGTCCCAGCTCGAGGAGGCTAGTTTACCCAATACAGCAAACCAGGGGGCTACAGTATCACATTCTGATAAAAAGGTTTCCAAAGTTTTACTCTTTAATTTGATTCCCTTTGATTTTAACAGCTCTTGAAGAGCGGCGAAAACCGGATGAGACTGTGACGCACCCATATTTTCACTTTTTGGCTCCCTCCCGGAGACCTAAGAATTAGCTCCCTTCCGGAGACCTAAGGATAGCCTCCCTCCCGAGGACTTTCCCCTTCCCCAGGGGTTGTAAGCTCCACTTACCAGGAACTTACCTGCCGGCAATCCCTGACCACTTGGAGTTCTGAACTTGACGGTGGGGGAGTTGGGTCCCCGTACGGGCCACCACTTGCTGCGCCTCGCTTGACCGGCAAGAAAGACAAGACCACCTGTTCTTCTCCTAAGCAGCTTTATTCAGGACTTTCTTCTTCTCTTCAGAGAAATCTCCCCAAGCCACTCCCCTCACGCTCATTTATATCACCCAAACAGCCAATCACACCAAGACACGTCTCACGCGCTGATAGGCTCTCGAGCAGCGGGCCTTTTTCAAATAAGGGGTTGTTTGTTTAAATCAAGGTGGCTCCGGCTGCATGCCAGGCGCCATGTGGAGGCGGGGGTCCACAAAGGGCTCTGTGGCTTCCCACAAACACAGAGTGTGATTGGCTCAAGGAGATACATCTAAATAGGTCCACCATCCCTTTTTCCTATTAACATTCTTTCTCCCCTTCCTCCTGGTTGGTGGATTAGAAGTGAGGTGCAAGTGTTTAAGAATCACAAATAAAGTAGGTTTTGAAAACTCTAAGGCTCCCAAGAAGTTCTGGTCCCAAAGCCTGAGATATGCAGGACGCTGCTACTAGCTGGCCAGGGTGGGCGGAGTGTTGTGGTTATTGCTGTCAATATGAGAGGGTTTTAAATCACCATGGAAACAGATCTTTGGATGTATCTGTGAGTGAGGTTTTTAAATGGGTCCACTGAGTTAAGACTCCCTGCTACCGTGGGCAGTACCGTCTTACAGGTTGGGGTCCAGGGCTAGGGCAGCACCGTCTTACAGGCTGGGATCCGGGGCTAAATAAGGAGAAGGAAGCGAGCTGCACCCAGGCGTCCACTGCTCTCTGCTCCCTTATTGTGAACCCAGTATGGGCAATCACCCCAAGGCCCCGCTGCCATGATGATGTGCCCTCAAACCCTTGCCTTCTTCAGTCATTCTTGTCAGGTATAAAATGGTGCTCGCTCGCCCAGGGGTTCGGGGGCGGGCAAAGTGGGGGGGGAGTAGAGGGGGAAATCCCAGCTCTATCCAGTGAGTCCCTGACTCAGTTTCCTTATTCTCTGGTTTTGTGACCTCACCCAAGCTCTGGGCATTTTAATTTGTGGAAAAGTACCTGTGATGGTTTGCCTAGGAATGACTCCCATAAATTCATATATCTGAATGCTTAGTCA
This sequence comes from Acomys minous, assembly GCF_964271855.1. Lineage (NCBI taxonomy): Eukaryota > Metazoa > Chordata > Mammalia > Rodentia > Muridae > Acomys > Acomys minous. The sequence continues at coordinate 128,783,409 of NC_140494.1, read as the reverse complement.
TGGAGGTGTGGCACTGCCTGAGAAGGATTAGGAGGCGTGGCCTTACTGGAGGAAGTCGGCCAGTGGCGGGTAGGCTTTGAGGCTTCAAAAAGAGAGAGTGGCTCTCTCTTCCTGCGGCCTGTGGATCCAGATATTGAACCCTCAGAAACTTCTCCAGTGCCATTGTCTGCCTGTGCGCTGCCATGGTAATAATAGCAGGCCTCGATTAAATGCTTTCTTCCTATAGGAGCTGCCATGGTCATGGTGTCTCTCCACAGCACTAGAACAGCGGCCACCACAACCACCTGTCCCCTCAGGCCCGCTCCTCGGCTTCAGAGACTGTCTACCGTAGTTTTGGAGGACCACGGGTAGGCGGCCCACCCCTGATGTCTGCAAACTGTTGTTTTTCTTTACCACAACCCCGCCTGCGGAGACCCAGCCAAGCAGGACCGACCAAGCTACAAGAGGAGCAGTCTGAGATTGCCGGAGAAGCCGACAAGAAGAACTAGACCCCATGGCAGGGCAGCTTGTTGGGAAGAGGACTTAAGAGCCTTGGAAGGAAAAAAAAAAAGTCAGCAAGACTCAGAAACGAGATAGCTATAGGAAAGAGAAGCAAAGAACACGTGCGCGGAGTTGCGCAGCTAACCGCACCATCAAATTCGGGCCACTTTCATCTTCTTCCACCCAAGGAGCTCATCTCTACGCTCACAGCGCCAGAAACCCCCTAAGCCTGTGTGCATGCCTGTGTTGGATGTTTTGGATCAACAGACCCACACAGTCAGGGTGCTCTGTCTGGCTTCTTTCGCTTAACGTGGTCTCAAAGTTCATCCGTAGTGTGGAGTGGGTCAGAACCTGATTTCTCTCCTTGTTGAGTGAGGAATAGTCTATGTCCGACTTAATGGACTTTTGATTTGTTCCCATCTTGGGACTATTTTGAAGCCTGCTTCTGAGAAGATTCTGGAACATGTTTTTGACTATGAATCTAATTTACAAAATAATGGTTCCCTTGCGATGTCGTCATTCATGAATACGGTGTACTTTGAGCACATTTTTGTCCCTCCACCCTTCTTTCCCCTTCCTCTTCTCTACTAGCTCCCACTTCCACTCTCACAGTGCCTTTACTTTCTTTTGCTCTAGATTTCACATGCAAGAGAAAACATTCAACACTTGTATTTTTCAAGTTTGTCCTATTTCACTTGGCATAATGATGTTTAGTTTGACCCAGACTTCTGTGAATGACCCGACTCTGTCCTCCTCAGTGGTCTGAATAAGAATACTTCCCGGTGTGGCCCCAACAGCCAGCTGTGCTCCTTGAATGAGGGGCTGCTCCCAGAAGGGCACCTGCAGCTCAGCCTCCAGCAGCAGCTGCGCCACCTGCAGTTGGGTCACCCGCCTCTGCATCCTGGCAGCCAGGCCTGATGTCCCAGTTGACAACCATTGCACCGGGTGTGGCTGTGGGCTCTGCGGTAGAGCACACCCTGGGTCACTCCATCACTGAGGAGGTGACGCTGAGCCCCGCAAAGCCTGGCGTCACTTACCAGGAGCCTCAGGGATCCCAGCTGCTGGACCAGCGGTCTCGTGGGCCTTGCTCTCTTGAGATCAAGCAGTTTCTGGAGTGTGCCCAGAACCAGAGTGATGTCAAGCTCTGCGACAGCTTCAACGAGGCCCTGCGGCAGCACAGAATTGCAAACGGTTTAATCCAATCAAGAAGTTCAAACCGAAGGAATGTATATTGGCTTTACATAGTTGATAGTGCAGGCATGGACTTATTTCTAAAGCTCCATTGCTTCAGAACGGCCATGCAAGAGTTCTAACCACAGATGTTCACTGAGACTTGTAGTGTTGGTGGTTGGGCAAGCGGTTGGCCTCCTTGAACTAACTCTTGTGTTTTGTGAGTTAATATAAATAAAGGTGTTCGGAAAGAATAGCTCCCACAGACGCATATATTTGAATGCTTAGTCACCAGGGAGTGGCACTGTTTGAAAGGATTAGATGGATTAGGAGGTGTGGCCTTTCTGGAAGAGGCGTATCAGTAAGGATGGGCTTTGAGGCTTCAAAAACCCAAGCTAGGCCCAGGGTTTCTCTCTTGGCCTGTGGTCCAGGATGCAGCTCTCACCTACTGCTCCAGCACCAGGCATGCTGCCTGTTATGATAACGGACTGAGGTGAGCGGGCCTCTAGCTAAACGCTTTCTTTTAAAAGAGTTGCCTTGATCATGGCGTCTTTTCACAGCAACCGAACAGTGACTGAGACACCGAGCAACACCATAGTGTGTATATAAATCATTTCCTTTATCCCCGCCCCCCCCATCCACTGGCAGACACCTGGGCTGACTCCGCAACCTGGCTGCCGTGAAGAGTGCTGCCATAAGCGAGGATGAACTGCGTCTCTGACTTAACTTCCTTCAGGGAGACACCTGGTATTAGAAGCTAAAGTCTCTCTGGTGACTGTTCCCTGTGCTGAGGCAGAAGCCTCTTCACAATCCTGCTTATCCATTCTTTCTGTGACATTTTGACCTGGCCTTTCAAAGACTTATTTATTTCGTATGTGAGAGCATGTACTCACATGCCTGTGCACGTGTTCAGGCACCAGAAGAGAGCGTCCATGGTCCTGTCCTGCCACTCTCTGCCTGTCACTTTGAGTCAGGGTCTTTCTCTGAACCTAAAGCTCCTGTTTCTCAGTCAGTCACACTGGAAACCAGAAAGCAGTAGCAATCCCCGTATATCTACCCTTCTCAGAGCAGGGGATACAGGCGTTGGAAGGATGCTCAGCCTGCTACATGGCTGTCGGATCTGGTCTTCAGGGTGGAGCAGCAAGTACTGCTAAGTGCTTGGCCATTTCTCCAGTCCTCCGCCTTCAAGCTTACATGTAGAGATTATTTAAATTACTTAATATTGGGACCAACATCTCCTTACACTACATTGTAAAATTCTCATTTGACATCAGAAACCTCATTTAGTAGTCAAACATTTAAGCAAAAAAAAAAAAAACTCACCAGGATCTCACTTATAATTCATAACGTATTGAGGCATGTGATGGGCCAAAGGAATTGTATTCAAACATTACAGTTAAGAGTGTGTCATCAAGGTCTCATAGCCTCACTGAGGTACCAGACAGCACATGACACCATTGGGCTAAGTGAACCACGTGTGGAGAGTTCTTTACAGGAAAGAGGAGGCTGCTGCTAGTGTTTTGCTTTGCTTCATCTTGTGACATTTCAGGGCTCGAACCCGGGACCTCATGCATGCCAGGTGAGTGCTGTAACCACACTGCCACACCCAGCCCCAAGCTTCTGGAAACTATCACAGTTGAGGAAAACATTCCCAACATACTATGAAATAGTCCCCCTATTGGAATAATTTCCAAGGGAGTTAATTCAAAAGGGAGAAAACAGTTGCTCTTATGAAGGTCCCGATCATTAATATTTTCAGTGGAAGCTGGAGAGATGGCTCAGTGGTGAGGAGCGCTTGCTGCTGTCCCGCAGGACCCAGGTTCAGTTCCCAGCACCCACACGGTAGCTCACAACCACCTGTAACTCTGGTCCCAATCTGTCCTCCATGGATACTGCACGTACATGATACAAATACACAGTACAGACAAAATAATCATAGACATACCATTTAAATAAAAAACATTTAAAAGTTAAATATAAAAATTTAAGTATATCTTAAAAAAATAAAAGTTCCAAAAACTATCCGGGTGCGGTGGTGCACGCCTATAATCCCAGCGCTCAGGGAGACAAAGGCAGGCAGATTGCTATGAGTTTGAGGCCGGCCTGGTCTACAAAGTGAGTCCAGGACAGCCAAGGTTACCACAGAGAAAGCCTGTCTCAAAATAAAATTCAAAAACTGCTCTTCCTGCTTCTATTTCAACCATCACCCCCAAATGCAAGCAAGCAAGCAAGCAAGCAAATCACAGATCTGGGGTTCTCTTTTTTGGTTCCTCTTTTGTTTTCTTTTGGTACGTATGTATGTGTGCACACACACCTGGGTATATGAGGATATTTGTTCATGCATGCAGCTGTGGAGGCCAGGAGCGAATGTCAGCTGCCTCCTGTATTGTTTTCTATCTTATCTGCAGAGGCAGGGCCTCTCACTGAACCAGAAGCTCTCAGTTCTGACCAGCTAGTCTCAATGGTCCCTCTTGTGACCCGTCTTTTCCCAGCCCCGGGGTTGAAGACTCAGGTGCTGTGCCTGGATTTTACAAGGATGCTGGGAATCCTAACTCCCCCCCACCCTCCCCCTCACCCCACCCCCACCCTGGCTCACAAATCCAGCACTTGCCCACTGAGCCATCCTACCCCACCGTCCCTTACCACTTCTTAATGTCAACCCTTGCTGTTCAGCCATTCCCCAAGCAGAGTTCTTGTCATAACTTTCTCTCTTGAGACTCCATTACTGGGCTCCTGGGTAGAAAGCATCTCTCTTTACCAAACTCCAGTCAGCCATCACAAAACAAAAATCTACCAGACAACCTTCTCCCTCAGAACAAAGGGGCCACCACAATGTTCCCGCTCTCTTCTCTGTGGGCTTGAAATTATACACAGCAGTGCCAAAGGTAAGACATTTCTGGAGGTTTTTTTTTTTCCTTCCCTCTCCCTCTCTTTTTATTACAGTTCTGAGTGTTTTGTTGTTTTACTTTTTATTTTTTCCCTTCTCAGCTTCCTTTGCTGCTGTGGCTCTATTTTTTGTGGCCTACAGCAATCACTTTAGACTTTTTAGACGCGTCCGGATAGATATAGATGACACAAGCGATCTACTTATCTTCCTTCCCCATCACCAATAAAAGTGACAGCCCACCTAATTAGGCCTAATAAAGTCGCTGCGGGAAGAACGGTGCTGCAGCGATCTGAGGAGGGGCGGCATTGACCTGAAGACACGGGGGCTGCCTTAAGGCCTCACTGCTGCTGCTGCAGCCCCAGCACCCCCATCTCTGCCTGTGCCATATTCAAATGCAAGTAGCATGTTTTCCTCCTCAATTCTTAGATCAAGAACAAAAAAAAAAAAGTCCCATCTAATCAAAAAAGGCACTGACAATTTTTCAACCCCACATTAAAAGCAAAGAGTCATTCGGAACCGTGCACTCCATATTCTATTTTATAATATTACTTTAAGCTATTGCTTTGAATCTCAGACATTTCTTTGTTAAGAAGGAAAATCAAAAATTCATCAGAAGAAGTTCTTTTTTTTTTTTCTTCCGACCCTTCTCATTTTTTTTTTCTTTGAGGGTTAGCATGGGGCTTGGAGCTGGAACCAACATTTGTAGAAGTTAGGGGTCCTTAAGCAATTATTAGCGATGAGAGTTTGACATGCCTGAGAGTTGTCAACAACCGCCTTTAAACAAAGTGGAGGAAAGAGGAATAAACGGTGCTCTCAGCAAAATTAATACACAGGCCTGCAAATTAGCGGTGCTGCGTATCGCTTCAACAAGGGGGAGAAATCTGAACTCCGCATGAAACGGCATTTTAAGTACCTTCTTTGCAAAAATTATTGGCTTGTCAAAGGGCATCAAAGTGAATAGAGTCCCAACTATTCATAATATTTCCACATATGCTAAATACAAAATTTATCTGACTTTTATTTGACTGTTCTCTAGCAATTATTGAAAACTATTAGGAAGGGGGAAACGTCCTGGATCAGAAGCAGCAGCAAGGCGCCCTGGCTTTTGTTATAAGAAACCTGAGTTCCCAACTCCCCAGCCCTGCCCTGCCCCGCCCCGCCCCAGCCCTGCCCCGCCCCACCCCAGATTTGTTCCCATCTTGCCCCACCCACCTTGCCACGCCCCTTCCCAGCCTTGCCACGCCCCTCCCCACCCTTGCCACACCCCTCCAGTGCACTTAACCCCTACTACTGCTTAGCTCCTGCATTCTACCTCACTCTCTCTAAAAATTATTGCTGCAAATCATCTAACCATCTTAATCATTTGTGTGTAGGGGGCACAGGGCCCATGTACTACATGTGTGAGTCACCCTGTGTGTGCGCACGCGTGTACGCACATACGTGTAAGCCAGAGGTTGATCTCTGGTGTCTTCCTTGATTGGTCTATGCGTTAGTTTTGAGACAAGATCTCTCACTGGACCTGGAGTTTGCCAGTTGTGTAGGCTGGCTGGTTGTGAGCTCCAGAGACATGGTTGTGCTGGTTAGATTTCGCCCCCAGCTTGATACAAGCTGGAGTCATCTAGTCAGGGGAACGTCAGCTGGCTGATGTGGGAGGAGGGTACAGAGCACTGTGGTCGGTGCCACTCCTGGACGGGTGGTACTGGGTACTGTAAGAAAGCAGGCTGAGTAGCCATTGGGAGCAAGTCAGTAAGCAGCACCCCTCCACGGCTTCTGCTCCAGGCCCCTGCCTTGAATCCCTGCCTGATTTCCCTCCAAGCCAACTGAAGGAAACCATTTGCCCCCTAGGCTGTTTTCAGTCCTGCCTTTATGACAGCAACAGAAAACCACGAGAGCAACAACACTGGGTTGCATTTGCCAGGCCCGGCTGTTGTCTGAGGTCCCAGCTCAGGTCTTCCGGCTTATGCAGCAATCACGTTACCGACTGAGCCACATCTCCAGCTCCGATTCATATATTTGCTTATACGCAAACCAGTGCTCCCAGTCGTTGCTTCTTCGTCCAGAGAGAAGCCATGTTCTTCCCACCTTGCCAGCCCTGCAGTTTGTAATCTACTCTAAATTCCATGCCCCCCCCAACCCCTTCTGCTGTGCTTTCCACATAAGAGTGACAGTCACAGCCACACCCCAGACAACCCCCCCCACACACAAGGTGTTATGAATACTGATGCCTATTTTAGAACTATAGCTAGTCCATGGAACGAGCTGGGTTTTGTTGTTGTTTTTAAACTTGTTTCTGTTGTTGTTGTTTTGCTTTTTTTGGGGGGGTTGGTTTATATATTTTAACTACTAAGAGAAGCTTAAAAAGTTGAGTATTGTTTACAAAAACTACATAACCAACAAGCTCCAAAACTGAATTAATGAAGCTATTCAGTAAACCTGTTAGGATTTTAATAAAACATGGACAGTCTTTGAATTAGTAGCCAAGGAGTGTGGCATCCTCACTCCTACATCTCTGCTGTGTGTCTGTTTCTTCTGAGTTGGACGTGGTTACTGCCACCCAGGGTCACCAACATGAGACCCACAAAAGGTTGGGTCCTTATGACTTTCCTCAGGGAGGGAGGGAAGAGGCTCCTGGGCGCCTTCCTGAAGTTATAGAGGCTGAGAACAATTGACATGGCAGAGACAAGTCTTCAGCAGTGTGACTGCCCTAAGGTGTGCAGTGGGTCTCCTGGTGGCACTGCTGCGTGGCTCGCCCAGGTCCTTCCGTAAGTAACCCCAACCCAGTGCATTCATGTGGAATTCTGCCTTGGGCAAAATAGACTCCCCCAACTGCCCCCCCCCCCCCCGCCATCCCACCTACCCGCCCAGAAAAAGTGATGGAACATTCCCAAGGGCATGGCCTTAGTGAGTTTCTCACTCCTGGTTTACAGTGTGCTCCATCATAACACGTCCCCCTGTCTTGCTTGCTGTACACGCTCTCTGCTTCCCTGTGGCTGCCAGCAACCCTCTGTGGATGAATGCTAGACCAAGATAGCACAATTCACCCCGCCCCAACTCTGTCTCCTCTCTGCTCCGGAATTAGCATCTTTTAAATACCTCACTGACTCAAAGGTCAAGAGATTCCTTGCCAGGTCTAGTTCAAGCTCCCGCAGTAAGGTTTTTAAGCTTCTGCCTCAGGAGGGATCGTGAATGCGCTGTTTTGTTTGGTCTGACAATCTAAGCCAGAAGCAATTTGAGAGCTATTTTGGTATTTGGTTTATTTCAGAATGTGTGGGCATGCTTTGAGCTCTGAAAAATCCCCATGCTAACTCTCAGAAGGAACCCTTCTATCCAGTCTAAGGCTTATCTGCAATTGAGTGAGTGTCCTTTGCCACTAGAGCCATGACCCAGGCCACAGCGTCAAGTGCCTAACAGTTTTGAGGAAAGCCCGCATGTGGTCAGTGGTATGGTTTTTCTTATCTACTCGATTCTAACAGGTGAACAGCCTTTGTATCTCCCCCAATTTGGTTTCTGTACCCTCTTTGCAACACACCAATTTATAACAATCAGCAAATCAAATGAAAAGACGTTAAATAGCCTGATCTCAAATACCCTTGCTGGAAACACTGGTGGATGCGGCAGGTTCAGTGCGGCTCTAGCAGATTCAACTGGCAGGAAACGGAACATTTTAGCTATCCTTTCCTGAAATTAAGTCCCATGGCCACTCCTGTGGGATGGAAGCTCTCTTTCCACTGGGTCAAAGGAAATCATAAAAGTTGTTAGAAGAGAATCAAGCAGGGTCTGGGGAGAGGGTTTGGGGGAGGGCTTGGGGGAGGGTTTGGGGGAGGGTCTGGGGAGAGGGTTTGGGGAGGGTTTGGGGGAGGGCTTGGGAGAGGGCTTGGGAGAAGGTTTGGCGGAGGGCTTGGGAGAGGGCTTGGGGGAGGGCTTGGGGGGAGGGCTTGGGGGAGGGTCTGGAGAGAGGGTTTGGGGAGGGCTTGGGGGAGGGCTTGGGGGGAGGGCTTGGGGGAGGGTCTGGAGAGAGGGTTTGGGGAGGGCTTGGGGGAGGGTTTGGGGGGAGGGCTTGGGGGAGGGTCTGGAGAGAGGGTTTGGGGAGGGCTTGGGGGAGGGCTTGGGGGGAGGGCTTGGGGGAGGGTCTGGAGAGAGGGTTTGGGGAGGGCTTGGGGGAGGGCTTGGGGGGAGGGCTTGGGGGAGGGTCTGGAGAGAGGGTTTGGGGAGGGCTTGGGGGAGGGTTTGGGGGAGGGTTTGGGGGAGGGCTTGGGGGAGGGTTTGGGGGAGGGTTTGGGAGAAAGCTTGGGGAGGGCTTGGGAGAAGGCTTGGGAGAGGGCTTGGGAGAAGGCTTGGGAGAAGGCTTGGAGGAGGGCTTGGGAGAGGGTTTGGGGGAGGGTTTGGGGGAGGGTTTGGGGGAGGGCTTGGGGGAGGGTCTGGAGAGAGGGTTTGGGGAGGGCTTGGGGGAGGGCTTGGGGGAGGGCTTGGGAGAAGGCTTGGGGGAGGGCTTGGGAGAGGGCTTGGGGGAGGGTTTGGGGGGAGGGTTTGGGGGAGGGTTTGGGGGGAGGGCTTGGGTTTGGCAAGCCACATGCTGGCTCTGAAGCATGAAGCTACTCCGTGAACTGTGTGCCAATGAGATGCCTATCTCAAAAGACGGAGCAGGGTGGGAGGCAGCCCTAGTCAAATGAACAAATACAAACATGAAAAGACACTTTGGCTGTGTATTGTTTTAGTGTGAGTGTCTGAAGTACAGGTGTCCTGGTTCCTCATGATGCTGTCTTTTTGGGGGGGGGGATTTAGGGGACAGCACCTCTCACCAGCCTGAAACTCGCTGATTTAGTGAGTAGGGACGGATACAAAACCACAGGGATCTGCCTGCTCTGCCTCTCCAATGCTAGGATCACGAGTGCAAACCGCCACGCCTGCTTTTTGCATGGGTTCTGAGGGTCTGACAAGCTTGCACGGAGAGCATCCTCCCTAGTCCCGATTCCTACGACTCTCACGTTATAAGAGGCTAGCCCAGGAAGGAGAAGAAATTCATCCAAGGTCACTAAGTCAATCAGCTCCAATGTTCAATCCCGGACCTGTGACTCTATGCCAGTGCTTCTCAGCCTCACTAACGCTGCAATTCTTTAGTACAGTTCCTCACGTTGTGGTGACCCCCAAGCATAAAATTATTTCTGTTGTGGCCTCATAACTGTAATTTTGCTAGTTATGAATCATGTATGAGAGAATATCTGGTGTTCAGGATGTCTGATGTGCAGCCCCCATGAAAGAGTCATTCACCCCCCAAAGGGGTCATGACCACAGGTTGAGAAGCAGTGCTGTAGGCATTCCTAAAAGAGATGTTTCTTAATTGGGCTAATTGAGGCGAGAAGACCCAGGCAGAATGGCAGCACCGTGGCATGGGCTAGAGCCTGAGCCTGCGGGGTAGGGGCGGGGCTAAAGCGAGCGGTGAGCACGTATGTATTCCTCCGGCTCTGCTCTTGACTGAGGCCGTGATGAGACCAGAGGTCTTGCAGCCCTGCAACTCATAGCAAGAGACTGAATTGTGAGCTGAAATAACCCCCCTTTCCCTTAAGTCTTTAGTTGTTGGGGGTATTTCATCACTGCAACAGAAACAAAGCTAGAACACTTGAGGTCAGCAGTGAAGATGAAACCACTACGCACAAGTGCGTGTGCACACATGCACACACACACACACCACAAACACACAAAACACACATACACACAAATACACACATACATACATACACACACAAATCACACATATATACATATACCACAAACACATAACACAACACAAACCACAAATATATACACACATACACTCCACAAATATACATACACACTATAAACACACATAAAATAACACAAAATACACACACACACCACCAAATACACACACATACCACAAACATACATAAAACACCACAAAACACACACACACCACAAACACACACACACATACACACTGCACAAACACACATAACATACCACAAAACACACACACCACAAATATACACATACACACAAACACACATAACACACACGACACAAACACACACACACACACACACACACACACCCCGCAAACACCAAGCAATCAAATGAGCAAATGACACAGGCAGCAGCAATCTTTACCATTGTGTGTTGAGCACAGAGTAAGATCTGCAGACCAATCCCAGCACCACCCTTTCCATTTTGGGATGAACTTGCAATCCCACGGGAATCCAGGCTCCCACATGCAAGTCCCCCAGCTCTGCAGACCTGCCTCCTCCCACTCTTTGTATCTGTGCATCCCTCTGAGGCATCTGTAAGTCCCCTTTGGGCCAGCCTGTGCCTGATGCACACCGTCACTGTGCCCTCTGTCTAGAAACCCTTCCTTGTGCCAGCTGCAGACTGGGCCCACAAAAAAGGCTTCCTGGTGAACGTTGAAAGAGTCCCCAGGAGCCATGGCTGGGCTGGGACCTCTGGAGGGCAGTACACTGTGGCGGGCCTCCCCAGCCACCTCCCCTCTTTCCTTCCCTAAGATTTCTATAAGCAAATAGAAAATGCTAACCCTAGCAGATTCCGGCGTGGACGTTTGGGCGTGAGGCAATTAGGTTATCTCTCAGTTATTTATTTCCAAGGCTTGTTATTAGCTCTGTGCTGAATATTATTCTAATTATGTCAGCCCAATCAGCAGTACTGCATGTCCAGGCTCATTTCCATTAGTCTGAGATTTGTCTTTCACACTGTGATACTAATTCAATGAGACATCAAACATTGCCATCGACCCCCGATGCCGAGGTCAGGCAGCTTTGCCCTTCCACTCTATTAGCACGCGGGCGTAATTGTGTTGTCACTCCTCGCATGACAGATAGGCTTGGGGTGACTATCGGAGCACAAATGAGCAATGTGCCCGTATATTATTTTGTTCTGAAATATCAATATGTGTTTATTCAGGGCTAGTGTGAGCCAACTTGAAACAGTCCTCTACTTCCTCCAAGCAATTCTTCAGAACATCTGGTGGACATCCAGAGGGGCTTGGGTCAGGAAAGGAAAACAGCGACATGGTAAGAAAGGCAACCACGAAGGTCTGAAAATTCAGAGTAAAGATACAAAGATGATAGATGACAGAGACAGAGACAAACAGACAGACAGACAGACACAAGAAAGGGAAGGAGGGAGAGAGGGAAGGAGGGAGGGAGGGAGACACAGAGACAGACAGAGACAAGAGGGGAGGGAGGGAGAGGGAGGGAGGGAGAGAAAGAGACAGACAGACAGACAAAGACAGACAGAGAGAGACAGGTAGACGGAGACAGATGGACAGAGACAGAGACAGAGACAGACAGACAGACAGACAGACAGACAGAGGGGGAGACAAGAGGTGGAGAGAGAGAGGGAAGGAAGGAAAGAGAGAGGGAGGGAGAGAGAGAGACAGACAGAGACAAGAGGAAAGGGAGAGAGAAAGGGAAGGAAGGAGGGAGAGGGGGAGGGAGGGAGCGAGAGACAGACAGACAGAGGCAGACAAAGACAGAGAGAGAGAGACAGACAGACAGACAGACAGACAGAGACAGAGGGGGGAAGGAGAAAGAGACAGAGAGATAGAAAGACAGAGCTTTTCTAGCCCCTCTGAACATTTTTGCAAAAACTCTTTGATGGATGCTCTATTAAATGGCTGAAAAATCAAGATGCAGCCCGCGGTGCTTAAACAAATATAAACTTGACCCAGGGTTAGGTGGAGTTGCTGATCTCCACGACCCTGCCTTTGAAAGTAAGGGAATTAGCAAACAGTGAAAATGAAGGATTGTTTTGCTCAATTTGGCTGCTTCCTTTTTTTTTTTAAACCTCTAGTATCGTGTATGTCCTCGATAAATGAATTTTTTTTCCTGAGATTACAACAGCGTCTATCACTGCTGGTGCCGTGTGATGGAACACTTAACTGTACAGCTGAACCCGAATATTACTGTAATAGTGTCACCCACAGTCTCCTAGTGTCTCGTCTCAGTTTACAGGTGAATGTATGTGTACATGCATGTGTGTCCGTGGCGTGTACATGCGTGAGGCCGGAAGTCATGCGGAAGCTAGAGGTCAGTGCCAGGCGTCCTCTCCGATCACTCTCCACCTTAACAGTTGAAATGGAGTCTCTCGGTACACTTGGAGCTCACCAATTAGGCTAGGCTGATGGTGCCAAAGAGATCCCAGGGTCTGTTTGACTGCGCCTGGCTCTTACGTGGTTGCTGGGCATTGAACTGAGATCCTTGTGCTTACGTGACGAGCACTTTACCAATTGAGCCGTCTCTCCTGCCTCTTATCTCAAAAGCATGCGCATGGATGTTTTGCTCGCATGTAAATCTGTGCATGCTTGGTGCTAATGAAGGCCAGAAGGGGGCATCAGAAACAGCGTCATAGGTGGTTATGAGCTGCTGCAGGGGATGCTGGGAATTGAACCTGGGTCCCTCCTTGGAAGAATGGCTTGTGCTCTTAATGACTGAGCCCCCTCTCCAGACTCTTGTTTCTCTCTCTTTTTTTTTTATAATTTCACATATGTGCACAATTTGTAATCGTATCCGACCCTACTCCCTTTCATATTTTAACAGGCCAAAATCAACTTTGCCTTGGCGAGCCGCCACAGCCACCACTCGGACGTCGGGCTCTACTCTTCTGTGAGTGCCACATCTTTGCTACCCCTGGTATCAAGGAAACGCCTTGACCTGGAGACGTCTCCGCACTGTGTTGGGATCTTCAAGCGTGCCCAAGAGGAAAACCAAAGTTCTAGACCGAGGTTCTAGCCCCCTGCATGGTCACGAACCGCTCCCAAGCCACGAGCCGCCTGCCTGGGCCCTGAAGTGGTCTGCAGTTTGGGTCACCTCTGCCGTGGTGCCATGCCTGTGCGGAATCTGTCTCAGGCCTGGCACTTGGCTCCCAGCATATTCCTTCGAGCCTGCAATTGGCACACTGCCCAGATTAGCTTATCTATCTTCTCCAAGTCATAAACTCCTTAAACTAATGCTTGCGTGTGCAAACCTCTGCATTGAGAGAGAAGCAGGGGATAAATTATCCCTAACCTCTGCTGACAGGTTCAATGAATTAAACCCACGTATGTTAATTGGAAAAGTGGTCTTTATAAATATAGATAAACTTGAAAAGACACCATTAAGTATATTCTAATAGCTTTTGTTAAACTAAACTCACCTGTGTTTTAAACTGACATTAGATGTAGTTTGGTTCTATTGATCTTATCACTTTAAGTGCCGGGGCATACCGGGCACGCTGGCACACACCTATAATGCCAGTGCCCTGCAGGCTTAGCAAGGAGAACGGCAAGTTCAAAGCCACCCTGGGCTATGTCTAAAAAAGAATTTTATTTTAATTAAACAAGGAAGATGTATATTTTAACTCACTCAGGAGTAGCTGCCTGAAGGCTTCTTATTTTTTATTTGGGACTCCACGCTACACGCTAGAGCCACAGGAAATGCAGGTATCATCGCCGATTAGCACTGGGCTAGTGAGATGGTTTGGTGGGGAGGGGTTCGTGCAACCAAGCCTGACAGCATGGGTTGAACCCCAAGACCACTGACAGCATGGGTTTGAACCCCAAGACCACTGACAGCATGGGTTTGAACCCCAAGACCCACGTGGTAGTAAAAGAGACCCAACTCTCACAAGCTTTTGATCTGACCTCCACACGAGTATGGCATGCACACATGTGTGTACGTACACACATACTAATAAATACACCAATATATAAGGTTAGTGTTGTCACAATTTAAGACACAGTTCCTTGTGTCTTGTTCTACTCTTGTAGGAACTAAACCTTTTAATTTTGATAAGTTAGACCAAAAAACTAAAGTCAATTCACAAATAAGAATTTGATGCCATCACTACTCTGTGAGTGTTGACATTTGGGAAAAGATGGTCCTTTGACACTTCAGGGATTGTTGGACATGTCATACCTGGCCTCCGGAGGGATCCTCACCCTAAGAACAGCATAGCAGACTTTGGTTGTCACCGATTAAAACTGGGGTCTGGGGAGATGACCAGTCAGGACAGCACTTGTTGTACAAGCATGAGGCTGAGTTCAACCCATAAACCCAGGTTTAGAAGAAAAAAGCTGAGGTGTTTGCACATGCATGTGACTCCAACACCAGGGAGGCAGAGACAAGTTAAGCTCAGTCTCAAAAACTAAAGAGACAGTACCTAAGGAATAACACACATCTATATACCCGCACCCATGTACACACAGACACACACACATAGACACGCACAGATACACAGACACACACATAGACACACACACAGACATACACATCCATATACTCACAGACACACACAAACACACACACACATAGACATGCACAGATACACACAGACACACACAGACATACATGTAGACATGCACAGACACACAGACATACACACCCATATACCCATGTACACACACACACACACACACACACACACACACACACACACACACACGTAATTAGGATGAAGAGGAAGTGAAAAGGAGATAAACCAAGATGAGCACATGCCCTGTGCATCCATAGCTCTTTGTGTTGAGGGCAGGAGCAGTGAGTGGCCCGTCATATCTGACAGGAGTCAGTGCCCTCTTCAACAAACTGTGTTAGACAGCTGACCCTGTCACTGACCACAGCCTTGTAAAGTAGAAGAGCTGCCATGTGCTGACCACTGAGTGGGAAGAGCTGCCATGTGCTGACCACTGAGTGGGAAGAGCTGCCATGTGCTGACCACTGAGTGGGAAGAGCTGCCATGTGCTGACCACTGAGTGGGAAGAGCTGCCATGTGCTGACCACTGAGTGGGAAGAGCTGCTTCTGGGCTGAGCCACCGCATGTGTGAGGGAGCTGGGGGGACAGTGAATGACCAGGCTCACCCTCACCGGCAGCCAGTTCCCCTCTCAGAGGAACGAGATTTGCCTGTTTGCTCCAATTCAAATCTGATGGTGCAGACAGGATAACAAAATAGAGAGAGGCTGGAGGAAAAGAGACCCTCCCTCGCAGACAGGACACCAGAGGCAGCTGTGACTGTGCCCAACCTCGCCATCTTCCTAGAAGAAAAAAAAGAAACCAACACAGCAGACAAGGGAGACAGTGAACGAACATGCAGATTTGAAAGGTGGCACAGGAAGAGAAGAGAGCGGCCATCGGGATGCTAGCTGAGGAAGTCAGAGTTCGTGTGCCCTTTTCCCCTGCCCCCCCCCACCCCCCGTCCGTAAAGTCTCCTCCAGCCTCTGTCGAGTGCACGTTGTAATCAGCACTGATGAGTAGAAACGAGACTCTCACCTCAAGCCCGAGTGTCATTCAGGAAGGAATGGGACATACACGATGATGCTCTTCAGCATCATGATGACCCGGAGGTCACAGAAGCCAAGGACGATTATGTCAACCAGCCACGCAGGAGAGACCCAGGGCTAAGGCGTTTCTAAGCTCATGCACTGTTGCAAAGGACCACGGTGAAAGATGCTTAATTCCACACAAGCCAATAGCTAAGGGTGTATTGGGGCAGGAATTGGGACAGATGTCTTAATCTTGAGAGTTCTGACAATAACAACAACAACAAAAACAATAAAAGTAAGAATTTTACTCTCTTAGCTGATGGAGAATATTGTCTTGTGGGTAAATAAATAAAACCAAGGGCAAATTGGCATTCGCATGCCAGGCTAGGAGATTTTACCAATTATGGAAGTCAGGGATAATGACACATACCTATGACTCCAGATCTTGGGAGGTTGAGGCAAAAAGAGACACAAGTTCAAAGTCAGCCTAAGCTGGAGGTCAAGTTCCAGGCCCGGCTGAATGGCACAGTGAGAGAAACCTTGTTTCGCATATCAAAAACTTAGGATATTTCAAAACAGAAACATCTGGCTGGTGATACAGCTGCTGGCTAGAGTGCTTGCCTGGGAAGCAGGAAGCTGGGGTTCTGCCCTTAGCTCAGCATAAAACACGTGTAATCCCAGCATTGGAGAGGTGGATGGAGGCAGGAGAAGTTGTTCAGGTTCATCTTTGACTACATAGTGAGCTTGAGGAAAGCCTGGGCTAACTGAGATACTGCTGAAAGAAGGGAGGGAGGGACGGAGGGAGGGAGGGAAGAAAGGAGGGAGGGACGGAGGGAGGGAGGGAAGAAAGGAGGGAGGGACGGAGGGAGGGAGGGAAGAAAGGAGGGAGGGAAGAAGGGAGGGAGGGAAGAAAGGAGGGAGGGAAGAAGGGAGGGAGGGAAGAAAGGAGGGAGGGAAGAAGGGAGGGAGGGAGGGAGGAAGGGAGGGAGGAAGGAAGGAAATACCAGCAATTTCCAGCTTGCTTTTCAACCACTTTTTTTCTATAAAATATCTGAGTGCCCCTCATTAAGCTAAGGATAGCTGAAGTGAGCATTCTTGTGTGTCCCGCTCTGGAGTTGGTGCTATTGACAGCATCACCACAGGGCTTATCATCCGATCCTACCAATCCTACCGTGCTTCGTCCATTCATCTACAACCAACATCAGCAGGGTGACCTGATTTCCCAGCGGTGACATTGGAAGCCAGAAACTGCAGTCTGTCGAGAGCTGGTGGGGACAGAAAGCATTCGCCAGAAGACACAGAACAGGAAAAACACAGGAATCTGATGTGAAATTTCTTGAAATCACCGTGTGGCGTTAATTAAAAACATCTTGCCTACTGTCCCCAATTCCTGGCACAGAGCTCCAAAACAGCTTGGAGTCTCCCAGGTGGCAGGAACACATTTTGCTATGGCTCTCTAACTCTGAGACCTATCCGACTCTCCTCTCATGAGGTGACTTCCAGGGTGGAGTTCCCAGGTGCCTTCTGGAGATTTGTCAATACAGAGATCCAACATGGCACCAGAGGGGGAAAAGGTTTAGCCCCTTTGTCTCCTGGGACGGGAGACAGGTTGTTTCAGAGTTTGGAGTCTGTTCAATACACTGAGCTGCCCAGACCCGGTGTGGCAGCAATTCCTCAAGCCCGCGCATGTGTCACCTCTATTTACCTATGGCTGAGCTGCAGCCTCTACACAGTGCTGGGAACTGAACCCAGAGCCTTGTGTGTGCTGAGTAAGTACTCCACCGCCGAGCTACACTGTCAGTGACTTATGTCTTTGTCATAAATAGTAACTGACCTGCCTCCCCAGGTTCCCAGGGTACCATCAAACCAAGGAGGGGCAGTCCCGAGAACGCTCACATTTGCAGTGGGTCACACAGAAACTGTACCTGTGCAGCCCAGTTTCAGCTGGTGTCTGGGGTTGGGGATAGTATTGTAAAACTGAACCTTCTAAACTGTGTCAGAACTGAGCCTTGTTCACACCCAACTGGTGTCAGATAGTCTGTCAAATATCAAAGGGCATGTAGTGCAACTCGTTACACAAGTCAACAAATGTAGCTCAGGATCGTACAGCTTAAAGATGGCTGGAAAGATGGCTCAGCTGTTAGGAGTGCTCAGTACTCTTGCAGAGGACACACGCACAGTGGGAAGTTCATAAGCAGCTGTAACTCCAGTTCCAAGGGACCCAGCACTCTCTTCTGGTGTCTGCGAGCACCTACGCTGCACGCAGTGAACATAAACCTATCCAAGTACTCATGCACACACAGAGATTTAGACATATATTTAAATCACTGCTCTTGCAGAGGACCCAGCACATACATATACACACACATACACAAACGTGTGTGTGTGTGTGGTGTGCGCATGTGTGTGCACATGTGTGTGCGCACATGTGTGTATTTGTGCATTTGTGCATGTGTGTACATGTATGTGCATGTGTGTGCATTTGTGTGTGCGTGTTTGCATGCATGTGTGTGCACGTGTGTATTTGTGCATGTGCATGTGTTTGTGTGCATGTATGTGTGTGTGTGTGCGCGCGCGTGCGTGCGTGCATGCGCATGTGTGTGTATTTGTGCATGTGTGCATGCGTTTGTGTGCATGCATGTGTGCGCGCGCGCGCGTGTGTGTGTGTGTGTGTGTGTGTGTGTGTGTGTGTGAATGCTGAGGGAAAACATGACCTTATCAATGGAAAGAACCAATGGTGTCTGATTTGTTCCAATTAGTGAGAAAGGAAAATGTATAATATGTTGCATAGATTTATACCCTTGTTACAAAATCAAAGTCTGAGGCTTTAAAAGTGTAGCCTTGTTATTTGAAAACCTCATTCATAGGCCTTCCCTCACCTCACCTCATTTTTCTGTGAGCCCAGGGTCCTGTGGCTTCTGCCCTGGCATTGCTGAGAAGCGGGCCTGCCTGCCTTGGTGAGTATCCCAACCCAGCGCAGCCCATGAGGGAAGGTCCCGAGGCACCAACATCAATTCCCATAGTAGTAAAACACCAGTCTGGGCCAGGCCAGCAGCCATCCCAGGTGTCGCCCACAACCAACTTGGTGGCATGGAGGCAGAACGGAGACCTCTGTACTGAAGTTTCCAGAATACCTACAAAGATGGAGAACCACAGATGGAGTCCCTGTGAGCTGGCTGCCCACCCAGCTCTTCCTTTGGACAGAACCACAGAGGGCCAGGCCGGGAGCAGGAGGGTCTAGGGGCCTGGAGCTCACCTAACGCTCAGTCCTCCAGCTAAAACCAACCCAGGTGTTCTTGCCTTCTCCCAAAAACAGCTGCAAACTTGTTTGAGTCCAGAAACCTGCTGGGATTAGTGTGTCTTCTTCCATCCACGCACAGAACCGTAACCCTGTCATGGGCTCTGTGACGTCTTCCCTGACTCTCAAGTCTGTCTCTTCACAGGCAGAATTCCTCTGATGGCTGGGAAGACTCCCTAACATCATGCGTGTAAAGGACCTGGTAGAAAGTATGTGCTCAATTAAAGGGGCGGTATCAGTACTTACATATCCTAGCTTGACTTCTGTTGCTGTGTCTATGCCATGGGCAGAGCAATTTGAGAAGGAAAGGCTTTGCTTGGCTTACACATCCTGACCACAGTCCAACACCGGGACAAGGCAAGGCAGGAAGTGACACAGGAACAGAGGCCGAACCATGGAGCAATTCGGCTCACAGGCTTGCTCCCTCTGGCTTTCTCAGCCTCCTTTCCCCAGATCCATCTGCCCAGGAGTGGGCTTGGCCTCAATTAGCAACTAAGAAAATGCCCCAGACATATGCTAAAAGTCTTACCCCACCTCAAGTCAGCTCCCCCAGGTTTCCGTATGCGGCTGAAGATGTGGTCTCCCGGCCTCCGCTCTAGCCCCCTGCTGCCGTCTCATCCCTGACATAATGGTGGTCTTGGGCTGTATAAGAAAGCAGGCTGAGGAAGCTACAGGGTGTAAGCCAGTGAGCAGGGTTCCTCCATGTCCTCTTCTTGATTTTTCTCTCCAGTTTCCTGCCTTGACTTCTCTCAGTAACTGGACCATGGCCTGTTAAGGCAAGTCAACATTTTCCTCCCCGGCCTGCCTTTTGCCGTTGTCTTTATCACAACAGCGAAAGGACCTGACACGGCGCCTTGGCCATCTCTTTGCTCACTAGACTGGGATCTTTAGAACACTGGTCTCGCCTGAGTATGTCTGACACAGACCTGCTCTGTCGCTACTCACTATGCCTGAGCAAATAAATAGTAAATAGCACCACAACAGCTGCTAGAAGTATCGCCAAGCAATTGGACGCTCACAAAGCCATTTAGTCCCTGCTGAGAACCAACAGTGGCTCACCTCCCACCCCAGGTGGGGCTGATGCAGCTTTGGCGACCGTGTGTGGTCCACGGACATTCCGAGGATGAAGGCTGCTTACTGGCCGGCTCCCAGGATCACATTCAAGTTGCTTTCCCAGACAGCCTGAGTGCACCTGCCTAGGGAGGATGCCGCCCACAGTGGGCTGGGACCTCCTGCATCAGTCGGCATCAAGAAAATGCCCTGCAGCCAAAATGATGGAGGCAACCCCTTAGTTCCTTCACTGACAACCAAGAGGAGCCATCACAGGAAGGAACTTGCATCTAAAGGCACCGCGTTGCTGTGTTAGATAAATGTATCGCAGTGAACCTTCTAAGAAGCGGAGGAAGCGTTATCCACCCCTGTTTTACAGATAAAGAAGGAAAATGACAACTTCCTCAGCAGGAAGCAGCACAGGATTTCAGACGCTTCCGGCAGGCTTGTCTCCCTGCTTAGGGAGTTAGTTTTGTTATTCTCTGTACATTTCTATGCTTTTGGAATACCTAATAATTGAAGTTGTTGTGTGGAATCCATCCTAGTTAGGTTTAAACACCCGTACGCTAAATATAATTAGCCAAAATGCCATGAATGTAACATTCAAATAATTCCTGATTGTTTCGTGGTTCTTTGTGCTGTATGTAATTTTTTAAATTTATGTGTAATACTATAAATGTATATGCAGTAAAATAAAATAAAATAAAATCTTTAGAAAAAAAGGAACAGTAGAAGAAATTTCTGGTGGAGAGAGACAGAAATATTTTATAGTGTTGAATAGCCAGGATGAGACTCTAGGGAACGCAGACCTCAGCTGCTTGAGAAAGTGCACACCACACCCTGCTCTCTGAGGGAAAGCCCTACGGGGCCGGATAACTTCCTTCTGCAGAAAACTGGGGGAAGAAAAGGAGAAGATTGAATTTAAAAAAATTTTTAATATTTATTTATTTAGTGTGTATGCAGTGTTCTGCCTACACGTACATCTGTGTGACAGAAGAAGGCACCAGATGTCATTATAGATGGTTGTGAGCCACCATTGGTTTTCTGGGAACTGAACCCAGGACCTTTGGAAAAAGCAGCCAGTGCTCTTAACCTCTGAACCGTCTCTCCAGCCCAAGATTGAATTTTTAAATAAAACAAGACAAAACATTTTAAACATACTTTTTAAAAAAGCATCTGCCTTGTATAGGTGGTTTTTTTTTTTTAATTGTCGCTATGCATTTATTTATGTATACAGGCCATTTGTTCCCAGGGGACCCTGAAGCTCAGGGCGTCTGACCGGGAGTCACAAGAGATAGTGTAAGATTTGGGGCTGGAGATGTGCATAGCTCAGCTGGTAGTGTTTGCCTTCCGAGCACCAAGCCTTTAGTCCTGTCCTCAGCACCCCATAAAAGAAAAACACTGGAAATGATAACACTTGACTGTAATTCCCACACTGGGGAGATTACGAGTTCAAGGGTCATCCTCGGTTACAGAGCAAGTTCGAGACCAGCCTAGAATACATTCGACATTGTCTAAAAAATTAAGAGAGGGTGGGGAGGGACATGGTCTGCTCCCTCAGTGTGCTGGAAAGACAGTCTTGGCAGAGACAGGGCAGCACACCTGGAGCAGGCATCAGACAGCAACAGCAGGGCAAGAGACCCAAATAACCAACCCCCGAGGAAGTAAGTGAGCAGTAGTGGAGTTAAAAGATCCACCAGGACTCCAGTGTGCTGTGGGACTCTGCAGTTGGCTGGGCTGTCCCCACACCTGAAACGCAGCCGGTCCAATCCTGATAGCTAAGTAGTCCTCAGATGGCTGACACCGGCTCACTGGCAGCTGACACCCATCAAGTGCTTCCATAGGAGAAAAACAAAAAACAAAAAATACACCAGAGCCTTAAGAAGACACCGTTTAGAAGCAGATCATTTGGGCGTGTCCCGGTTCCACAGTGGACTCCGCCTCTGATTTCACTCACTTCTAGTATCCCTACAAGACGTGAGACTGAAAATACTGATAGATTTTAAGAACTGGCTATCACGACCGAATCACAATTGCATTTTTCTTTTAACATTTTCCCCATCTGCTGTCTTTCCTGCTATTCTGCGGATCTTCTGAATGGTGAAATCACAGTGAACTATTTTATCTCAAGGCCAAGGGAAATGCTCTGAGCGAAGGAATCTTAAAAGGCGCTGTTGGCAGGACGCAATCCCTTCTGCGTGCGCACTGTTAGGATTAACAAATCTACCATCAATATTTTCCCATTTGAAGCCGACTTAATAATCAGAAAGAATAACGAGAGCCGTGTTTCCCAGCATCTCCTCGCTGACTCTCTCTCCGCTCTTTAATGAATTTGATTTCAAGAGGTTTGAAGATTAGGTAGATAGAGAGGCGCCGACAGGTAATTTGCTTCTATTCGGTTTCTTGGCTCTTTGGGGACAGACTCCGTTAGCTTTGCTCCTTTAACTCGTCGTCACGTGGGGACCCATCGCCCCAACAAGGGCTAAGAAATCTGCCGAAATCTGCCGATAGCTCCCTCCCACTCGGGCTTGGCGCTGCACTCTGCACAAAACCCCCTGCTTCTTGATGGAGTGTTTGAGACAGAAATCGGACGAAAACAGCTCAACGGAAAAGCTTTCTTCTTGCCTAGTGATTTCCCATGAAAATTAATAAAAACTCACGTCTGTTGCCCTGTTCGTTCAACTTCTAATTAGCACACACCGTCTGACCTCGTTATTCTCTGTACCTCAATCTTGCTTTTTATCAAACAAATCAACTTCTGAATCCTTTGGGGTGGGGGGAAGCACTTCCCGGATGCCTTGAGGTGTTCGAAGAACTAAAGCTTGTGGCTGCCAGAATATTCCTTTTTTTTTTTTCTATAGAGAAAATATGCTGCAGCGGTATATTTTAAACCTTTCCTGTTCCCCGATTCCCTTCTGAGCACTGCTCCGTGTTATTTTTCGGTCACACAATCTCAGAGCCTAAACTAAGTACACGAGACTGTTGGGCCTTCCTTCTCTTTTTTTCACCAGCAACCCAGCATCTTTCCTATTCCAAAACTCACTGTGTAGTCACGCATGCGCGGCTCCCACAATGCTCTTGTGGCCTTCGAAAAGCGCATGTTAGATGCTAAGATGGGTAATGTGACTTAGGGGTGAAACCGAAGCATGTGTGGGGCCCCGGGGTTTAACGTGCAGCGGAAGAGGAAAGGAGGAGGAGAAAAAGGGGAAGAGGAAGATGAGGGAGGAGGAAGAAGAGGCATAGAAAGAAATTAACCAGGACATTTGAGTGGTGCTTACGTGTCGAATAGCAGATGACTCACAGGTCACTCACAGGTGACTTGGCATGAAGGTTAGGGGAGAAAGGCGCAGCTATTCTCCGACGGAAATGAGACAAGGGATAAAGGAAGGAAAACCTTTTCTAATGCCGGATGTCTTAAGGAATCAGTTAATGACAAATGACAAGAGTCCATAAGGATCATTTAATGTACAAGGAGTTGGCCTCAGAGGGAACTGTTCTTTATGAAAGTTGAGTACATAACCCAAGGAACACTAAACACCTTTGGATGCAGCTTACAATGTCAAATGTTCTATAACCAATAATAATTCTTAATAAAGTGCTAAAGTAAAATTCATGCAAAAAGTCATGATATGTTTTATTTATTATTATTATTATTATTATTATTATTATTATTATTTGTTGTTGTTGTTGTTGTTGTTGTTGTTGTTTTTCAAGGCAGGGTTCTCTGTGTGTAGTCCTTGTGGTCCGGGAACTCGCTCTGTAGACCAGGCTGGCTTTGAGAGATCCGCCTGCCTCTGCCTCGCCAAGTGCTGGGATTAAAGGTGTGCACCACCCATTATTTTTTTATTTTATATTTTTTAGACTTGAAGTCAGGACCTCACATTTACATGACCCACTGAGCCACCTCCCCAGCCCAAGGTGGGTTTTCTTGTTATCATTGTTGTTTTTAATATTATGTGAATGTGTTCTATCACAGTTTTCATCTCCGCATCAGCAGATTTTTCTGACGAATATCCATCGCCTGCTCATGCTCAAAGCTGATCCTCTTTTTTTTTCCTCATGGCTTCTGCTTGCAGCTGATGGTTCTTGTAAGTAAAAGTAAGTTGCTTTAAAAAAAATCTACATGTGTGTGTGTGTGTGTGTGTGTGTGTGTGTGTGTGAGAGAGAGAGAGAGAGAGAGAGAGAGAGAGAGAGAGAGAGAGAGAGAGAGAGAACTTTTTTTTTTTACAGTGGATCAGCTCAAAGAATAATGCCTTCCCCTGGCTCCCAGGACAGGAAGTTTTTATCTAATGGAAATAGAGGAAAGGGTATTGAACTAAAAGCTGTCAGGTAAAGTTGACTGTGAGTATGAACACCTGAAGCTGGGACCTCACCATAGCCTTTCTTCCAGTGCCTTATAGCACATCTTTTCTTTTTCCAAGATTTATTAATCACATATACAGTGTTCTGCCTGCATTTACACCTTCCTGCCAGAAGGGGGGCACCAGATCTCATTATAGATGGTTGTGAGCCACCATCTGGTTGCTGAGAATTGAGCTCAGGACCTCTGGAAGAGCAGCCAGTGCCCTTAACCTCTGAGCCACATAGCACATCTTTTAAAACTGTGGATCGAGACTCTGCTGGCTACGGTACCTGTGTAGGTGAATCTAGTGAGTGTGAGACTCTCGACAACAGTAAAGATTTCTGAATGTGCAATAATCAGAAATTAAAAAATCAAGTGTCGGTCAGGTAGCAGTGTTTCCTACTTTCCTACTGCCCTTCCTCATCACAGCAATATCAAACCTGAACAGTCTTTTGGTTTTGTAGACAGGATCTCACTGTGTAGACAGGATCTCACTGTGTAGACAGGATCTCACTGCGTATCCCTGGTTGGCCTGAAACTCACAAACATGACCTGCATCTGCCTCCTGGGAGCTGGGATTAAAGTGTGCGCACTGCATAGACCAAATTAATCTCGCTTTGGGTTGTACTGTTACAGTATTTGCTTTTGGGGCAAAGGTTGCTGAGTTGGTGTCATAAAAATTGTTAAATGTTGAAGATGGGCTGCACCCCGCTGTATCAAACTCCCAGGCAAGAGTTAATCGTTTGTGAAAAAAATAAGCACACTGGTCCTTCATAGGTGGCAAAATTCTATGTCTACCAAAGAATTATTTTAAAATAAATTTCTGTATGACTTATCACTAGCAAATGTTTGACTAATGTTAACTATTTAATGAACCTGTATGCTACAGAGTGTGTAAAAAAATCACTCAGGAGATAAGAAAACAGTGAATGGAGGAAGGCTGGAGTCTGGCAGAAGCCCAGGGACAAGAATAGAAAACGATTCTGCGGTGACTCATAGACAGGGCAGACACAGACCCTCAGCATCACTGTGGCTTGCTGACGTCAACGTCAGAGTCAAGCCCTACTCCTGTCCCACTAGGATTTTAAGTGTCCACTTGTATCTAGTCAGGCTGGATCCCACAGACTGGGTGGCTGACGAGGCATACAGGTCACGGGGTTCTTGAGGTTAGGATTTGTGTAACACGACACACAACACAGGCAAAAAGGGAGGCATAGTTTAGTCTGGTTCACAGTTTGAAAGCACAGGACATTCCTGGCGGGGAAGGCATGGTGATGTGACAGAATCGAGAGACCAGTGGGTCACATTTCTCCCAAGGTCAGGGCAGGTGCAGATGTGCTGTTAGGGCCCCAAACATGGGATGGTGACACACACACACACACACACACACACACACACACACACACACACACACAATTAGGATCAGTTTTCTGCTCTACTTAACCTAGTCCAGGGAATCCCTCATAGACATTCATGGAGATTCACTTCCGTGGTAAGCCCAAATCCAATCAAGATCAGCCACCATGGATTTCCAGGACCAGCAAGCCAGGAAATGTGACAAGGGTTCTGCAATGCCTGGAGGAAGAGACAGCACTAAGCCGACGGTAGCGAGGCCCAGCGTGTGACCTTTAACCTTAACTGCCTCCTCACAGGCCCCATCTCCAAACACGGACCCACGGAGCTGTCAAGGCTTCACTACAGAGACTGTAAGTTAACACAGACATTAGCATCACAGCTCCCTTAACACTGACAAACCAAAGACAAGTAGTGCCAAAGTAGCTGGCACACGGACAGTGACAGTCATCCAGTCTCTATTTTGATGGCTTCACCCCTGCGCAGGCTCAGTGAGTAGTTGTGTCCAGCATGACCGAGTTGATGAACAGTTTCAGGAACAGGACATTTAGCTCCGCCGAGTCTGGGGACCCATTCTTTCTGTGGATAGTAATCTACCTTTCCAAGTCTTAAATCTGTCTGCTCCTGCAAAACAGGTGCAGAGGATGATTGTGGATGCTGAGTAGACCTTCCTTTTCATTAAATGCAGACATGTCCAAAAATAAGCGACATTCTAAACCATGCATCAGTCCGTTGCATACTCTCTCCCTACTTTTCCATAGACCCTGTGTGAACACTGTGTCTTGATAAAATAGACAGGTCACCCCCTAATCCCAGGCAGGCCCACCCCCACTGCCCCACTGAGGCAGATAACAGATTTATACCAGAATGAGCCAGCGTCCCAGGATGACGTCAGCAGACCCTTCAAATTCTCCTCCCCCACCGTGGCAGCCCCCAAAGACCCTCACCTCCGCTCAGGCGGTTTCTGAGCCTTCCTGCCATCTGCCTGTAGGACCAGGAAGGGGAAACCGCACCCCTAGGCAGAGCCAGCTTTGAACAGTGAATTTCCGTGAGATATGTTGTCCCTTTGTTTGCTGCTGGCAGGCGTAAAGAACAACTTTCGCTGCGGATAATAATGGTTCATTTATCACATCCAGCCGAGGCTGACCTCTGGGCGTCCCGGCCCCTCTCCATCACCTTCACACCTGCTCACGCTAATTGTTAGAGCCAGGTGTAAATGAAAATCAACTGGGCTAATAATGAATGGAGCCCATTACTCGCAACAGCACACTGCTTTACCAAGGTTTATCAAGAAACATTATAACCAGCCCTCTGGTCACAGTTCCCTGTTTTATAGATGAGGGACGGTGAGCAAACAAGAGGGGACTAGCCCGTGAAAACAAGGTCTCACGCTACTGACCAAACAGTAAGGCATCAACTTCCTGGGTCCTGGGATAGCCATTCTACGTTTACCCAAACACGCCAGTACACCCAAAAAAGAAAAAAAAAGTTTTAAGATATTTTCTCAGTGTCGTCATCTGTTTATACAAGCAAATGAGATCATTAGTGGATGTGAAGACCTTAATTAAAATGCTAATCTCATGCTTCCGCCAAAACCATTTTTCAAGGCAGTCGTCTCCACGGATTCTCCATTCGATGTCACCCAGCCTGGAACTGCTTTGCCACTTCCGTCTGAAAACAGACCTAGCGCCTACGTGATGGAGACGACGCGAATTAGGGTTCTTTATAACAGAATCCATGGGCTGGTGTGCGGGGGGGGGGGGGGGTGTCCGCTTATTTCAAAATAGCAATAAGAGTTGAGAACCAAGTAGCTATTTAGTCCTTGTGGCTAGGTGCCTCAGAAGTTCCAATCTGGCACCCCAAAACCTGAAGGGTTCCCGGAGGGCCAATGACTGACCTCCGTCAATGATGGCAGCCTGGAAGCGCTGGTTCTGCAGGGAAGGAAACCGCGGTGGCCCCAACAGGCTGCATCAGCATCCCCAAACCGAAGGCCAAGCCGGCAAGAGGAGCTCATCTTTCCCCGGGCCCTGGAGTGGGCCCTCCCACGCCAGTTCCTCAAGTGAGGCTCCCTGCTCAGGTGATTCTAATATGTAAGGAGTTGAGTTAAAAAAAAAACTGCAACCATTTATGCCTCAGAATTCACTCAAGGCAACTGAGTCCCTGCATGCGCGGGAGAAATCCCCATCTCAAACTGAAACGCGTTTTGGGACCGTGATGGTTGAACTTCGTTATCAGTGATTGGGTTTAGGTTCTCCATGGAAACGACTCTTTGGCCTGTTGGAGGGAGGTTCTAGGTCTGCCTAACTGAAGTGGGAAGGCCCGCCTCAAATGCATCTGACATCACTCCACGGCCTGATATCTTACTTTTTTTTTTTTTTTGCCATGACCTAACCCCCCCCCAAAAAAAAAGAAAGAAAGAAAGAAAAGAAAAGAAAAGAAAAGAGAAAAGCAAGGGGAAAAAGTATTTAGGACTCACAGTTTCGGAGGGTTTGAGTCTGTGTGACCATCATGGCAGAGAAAGCATGGCAGCAGACAGGCATAACACTGGAACACTGAAACAGTAGCTGAGAGCTTACGTTTTGAAACAATGACCATGGGGGGGGGGAGAGAGAGAGAGAGAGAGAGAGAGAGAGAGAGAGAGAGAGAGACAGAGAGACAGAGAGACAGAGAGACAGAGAGAGACAGAGACAGAGAGAGACAGAGAGACAGAGACAGAGAGAGGAAGAGAGAGAGACAGAGACATAGACAGAGAGACAGACAGGCAGACAGAGACAGACAGAGAGACAGACAGACAGAGAGGAGCCTACTAACTGGCGGTGGTGTGGACTTTGGAAACAATAAAGCCCACTTCCAGTGACACACCTCATCCAACAAGGCCACACCTCCTACATCCTTCCGAAACAGTTCCACTAACTGGAGACCAAGCATTCAAATACAGGAGCCTATGGGAGCTGCTCTCACTCGAACACCACAGGAGCGGTCTGGACTGAATGAAAAGGAGAAAGGAGTTGACCAGCAGCATTCGTCTCCCTGTTCTCTGACTGCACATGTAATGTAGCCAGCCTCCTCCTGCTCTGGAGGCATTCCTAACGCTGTCACGGTGGACTGACTCTGTCTCCTGCAACCATGAGTTCACGTCCTTACGCTGGTTTTGCCGGCCATTTTATCACAGCAACAAGACAAGTAACCAAACCACAGGGACTGTTTTAAAAGGTGTTTTGAGCATTACATGTGTTCACCATAATGTATCCTATCCTATTTTAAGCCATGAATTAAGAAGAATTATTCATCCCCCACCCCAAGAGAATGCAGTGATAAGAGGAGGTATCATTTATTATATATTCTGGTCTGAGTGTGCACTTGTCCCTGTGTATTGTGTGTGTTTGTGTGCATGAGGTGTGTGTGTGTGTGTGCGCGCGCATATCTTTGCGTGTGGAGGTCAGAGGGTGACATCAGGAGCTTCCTCAATCTCTCTCTACATTGCTTTTTTAGAGTGTCTCACTGAAGCTATGATTCAGGGCTGGTTAGACTGGCTGGCCAGCAAGCCTCTGGGGTCCTCCTGTCTTTGTCTCCCAACCTCTGAGACTAAGAACGAGCAATGTGAATTAATATTAAGTGTTCTCCCTAGGGTCTGCCTTGTTATTTAATTTTTTAGGTCTGTGTACTGTAGTGTGGTGTTCAAATAGACACTGGAAGTAGTGGAAGAGAAGGAACAGGAAGGGAGCCTACCATAGAGGTGCTCTGACTGCCTCTACCCAGCAGGAGATCCAGGCAGATGTTGGGACACATAGCCAAACCATCAGGTGGGGTGCAGGGAGCCTTTGTTTGTTTGTTTGGTTGGTTGGTTGGTTTTGTTTTGTTTTTCAAGACAGGGTTTCTCTGTGTAGCCTTGGCTGTCCTGGACTCACTTTGTAGACCCCATTGGCCTTGAATTCACAGCGATCTGCCTGCCTTTGCCTCCCAAGTGCTGAGATTAAAGGCGTGCGCACCACTGCCCGGCTTGTGCAGGGAGTCTTATGGAAGAGCTGGGGATTAGAAGGACCTGGAGGGGACAGGAGCTCCACAAGGAGACCAATGAAGTCAATAAATCTGGGCCGAGGAGGGCGTGCTGCAGAGACTGATGCACCAACCAAGGACCATGCATGGTAAGGACCTAGACCCTCTGCTCAGATGTCGTAGATAGGCAGCACAGTCTCCTTGTGGGTCCCATAATATGGGGAATAGAGACTACTTCTGACATGGACTCTGGCCCAAACAGGTTGATTACTTCCCCCTGGTGGGGCAGCCTTGCCAGGCACAGAGGAAGAGGATACAGGCA
This sequence comes from Acomys minous, assembly GCF_964271855.1. Lineage (NCBI taxonomy): Eukaryota > Metazoa > Chordata > Mammalia > Rodentia > Muridae > Acomys > Acomys minous. The sequence continues at coordinate 128,753,247 of NC_140494.1, read as the reverse complement.
GTGCAGAGGGGGCTTGATAGGCTGAGGTCAGATATTAGGGGAGGAGGGCTCCCCTTCTGAGGGAGAGAGACGGGCTACAACTGGGATGATAAGTGAACAAATTAAAAATTAAAAATAAAATAATGAGCAATGTGCTTTGCATTGGTTCCTACTGAGTGATCCTCTGCACTTACAGACATGCGTGAACGTCACACAGAGGCTAAGGTTAGTTCACACAAATGAAAAGCCCTTCTGTATAATATTTGTACTCACTCACACAATGTAAATAGCCAGTTTCCACTTGAGCAGGGCAGGTAACCCCCAAACTTTTAACTTCTTGATGACTGGGCAGAGAATGACTCTTGAGTTTGACAAAGAGTCCATGGCTTTCCATTGGCCAAAGCAGATCATGTGAGCAAGCCAACACTGATGGGCATGGAGCTCTCTCTCTATTCCTCTCATCTAGAAGCTGTGGGGAGTCAGGGAGGGGAGGGGGTAAGCGAAACAAACAGTGCCAACCACACAGACCAGGGACTCACACCCAGCATTTGACCACCTGTATTCGGCCTGAAAATAAACATTATAGGCCATACTGGCAATTTAACAGCAACAAATTGGTGCCCAACTAAATTCAGGTATCCACACCCTTAAAAATAGTATTTTGTCATAGTCTAGGGGTGAGGGAGTATCTCCCAGAGAACGTCCAGGGGCCAGAGCATTTCACAGGTGCTGTTCCTAGCTGCCTGTGGACTCAACTCTCCCAGAGCACAGATGGCGACAGACACGTGGCAGATTGGAGAGTTGTCAGGAGTAGGAGGCTGGTAGTCTTGTAAACTGGCCTAGGGAATGGAGCTAGCCGCCAAGAAAAATAATAAAATAGAGACTGCTACGATCCCTCTCCAAGGCGCCATGGCAGAAGGATCCTTGATCTTTTTTCTTTCCTTTTTTTTTTTTTTTTTTTTTTTTTGGCTTTGTTTTGATGTTTATGAATTTGTTTGCAATGGGCTTAGTCGTAGCCACACTTCTCCATAACCTCTCTTTAAAAAGTTCAGGGGAAAAGGCAGAGAGCAGAGAGATGTGATACTAAGTTACATGGCTGGCGTGGATGGAGACTTGGCCCAGATGATGACAATTAGCAAGGATTTGGGATTATGGACGGAAGTAGCTTGATAGAAGTTACTAGAAGCAGATGGCATGGGATTGAGGCAGGGATCTCATACCTGTCCCACTGTGGGAAGTAGTTTAAGAGATTAGCATCTGCCCTGCCCCAGGTTGACTGAGGCTATTTTAAAAATATAACAGGTGGGTTGGAGAGATGGCTCAGAGGTTGAGAGCACTGTCTGTTCTTCCAGGGGTCCTGAGTTCAATTCCCAGCAACCACATGGTGGCCCACAGCCATCTATGATGAGATTCTGGTGCCCTCTTCTGGTGTGCAGCCATACATTTGGGCAGAATACTGTATACATGGTAAATAAACAGATCTTTAAAAAATAAAATAAAATATAACAGGTGTCTGTGTCTTGATTGATTGCTAGTGGGATAGAAAACACTGTCGTAATAATAATTATAGGCCTAATAATAAACACTGTTAGGTCATACTGGAAAATTAACAGCAATGCACCTGAGGGAGTTTTATCACACTTCTATTTCCTCTAAATAAAAATGTCCTGGTTAACAACTGAAATGTGCAAATGATGAGGTGTGACAATAAGAGCATGACTCCATTTCTGTCCTTTCTTCTTACTTTGGACATGATAACAAGAGGGTCTGGCTAAGCTGTATCCGGTATTTAGGCATACTGATCCAAGGGGGCCATTATAGAAAATGACGGTCCCTTTCAGCTGATTCCTGAACACCAATGCCACGGTTAAGGTTATGTAAGAGCACAGCCATGTTTTATGCAGTACAGGAAAGAACCTCAAGTGGCAGGTTGAACAACAGCTACACGGGCCGGAACAACGGCTCAGTAGTTAAAAGCCCTGCGACTCTTCCAGAAGACCCAGGTTCAACTCCCAGCATCCACGTTGGGTAACTCACAACTGCCTAGGACCCCAGGTCCAGGAGAACTGATGCCTTTTCCTGACCTCCACAGGCACCTGCACTCACATGCACACATACATGCAAACGCACAGAGAGGCACAGACATGATTTTAAAAAGCAAAACAGTTCTGGGCTCACAGTTTCATGAGTCGGTTCAGGGACAGTTTACCTGGATCTTGTAAGCTGTGTTCACTAGCTTTATGTCAATGTAACACAAGCTAGAGTCACTTAGGCAAAGGAAACGTCAATTGAGAGACGCCTCCATAAGATTCCCCTGTAAGTAAGTCTGTGGTGTATTTTCTTAGTAGTAACTGATGTGGCTGGACCCAGGCCCATTGTGAGCGGTGCCACCCCTGGGCTGGTGGTCCTGGGTCATGTAAGAAAGCAGGCTGAGCAAGCCATGAAGAGTGAGTCCGCGAGCAACACTCCTCCGTGGCTCTGCTTCTGTTGCCGCCTTGAAGTTCCTGCCTTTGCTGACGTCCTTGGTGACGGAGTGTGAGCTGACAGGTGTAAGATGAAATAAACCTTCTTTTCTCCAGGTTGCTCTTGGCCATGGTGCTTTGTAGAAACTCTCAGGTGCCAGCCAAGCCTGGCTCCTCCTCTGAAAGCTCAGCTCAGGAGCCACTCCGTTCGCCCTCACAGACGCTGCTGGCAGGCCATAGGACTTGTGATCCTTAGCTTCTTCAAACCAATAGCCAGAGGACGATACCATGGCAGTTTCCTTAGAAAGATGGAGTCTCACTTAATACAATGCAATCATAGGGGTGACCTATTCTGCTGCTTAAAAATTGGCCCAGTGTGGTAAAGACGCACACTCGCCTTTAATCCCAGCACTCAGGAGGCAGAGGCAGGCGGATCACTGTGAGTTCGAGGCCAGCCTGTTCTACAAAGTGAGTCTAGGACAGCCAAGGCTACACAGAGAAACCCTGTCTCAAAAAACAAAAACAAAAACAAACAAACAAAAACGGTTTACAAATTACCCACACACACAAGAAAGGAATCAGATGGGACAGCAGGAGGCAGTCACCAAGACATCCTTAGAGCCTGCTCATGGCAAGCAGGCGCAGTCATAGATGCAACACTGTGTTGCCCTTTACTCCAGCCTTACCCACCTCTCCTCCAGGCATGCTCTGTAGCTGCACCCACACTTAGATGACATGACCTTGGGCTCCCAGGCCAGTTCTATAACACATCCTAGTCTAAGGTCTTCCAAGGAAAGGGGACTTCCTCAATCTGGCCAGCGACACTCAGTCATTGAGTATTCAGTGTCACTAACCACCAGAAAAGAAAAAAAAAAAAAAAAAAAGGAAGATCATTCTAATCAGAAAAGGTACAGGTACCAATTACTAGACTGTCATGATTCATGCTTGCACCCGACGGGACCAACATAAGTCAGGCTGGGTTATGCATGAAAACGCAGCCACTGGCTGACAAAAGCAGGAGCTTGGGACTCACGCCACGTCTACCTTGAGCCAAGGCAGTCAGTCAACTCCAAGGGGACAAACATCAGTCAAATAAATGACTTGGCAGCCTAAATATTTAACAACTGGGCAATGACTGGAATTTTGAGTATTCAATCAGTCATCCAGGCACGATCACAGGACGCTAAATAACGGAAGCTTGGTGTGGCTTCTCTTTTTGTGGGAGTCATTCATTCCCCCCCCCACCTCCAAATATTTGTCGAATGCCTCTTCTGTTTGCAGCCACTCTGATTCGTGTTTGGGACGCAAAGAGAAAAGACTGCAGTCACGTCAGGGGTGGTGATTCCTCTTTAAACCCTTTTCTTTCTATCTTATCTGTACCTCTGGGCGTTTTGCTTAGTGGCCTTTGGCCAGCAGCCCTCAGAGCGCAGTGGCCTGCCCTGTTGCTATTTTAATCCTACTATTTGACCCAAATTTTCTTTACTGCTGCAAAACCTAAATGTCTTACATATCTCATTAGCTCCAAAGAATAATCGGCTCTATAGAAAAAAAAAAATAACAGCTTTCTGTTGGGTTGGTAGAGAAAAATCTATGCCATAAAAAGTATTTGCTGTGGGACCTATCTCAACTTCTAAGGTTAAGAAAACTGTTTTTGCAAACATCTGAGAGCCAAAGACCCACCTAAAACAAACGCAGGCAGGTCTGACAGGAACAAAGTCACACATGAAATAGGAAATGCCACCCAGAGAGAGGCAACCTTGGACAACTGGGCCGCTTTGCCCTGTATCCTTCTATAGGTAATTTTACAATTCCCGTGGCTTTGATGTACCAAAGCCTTAGACAGCAAATAGATGACAAACTTACTTTTACAATCATTTGTCATGGGCGTGGGATTGGGAGGGGGCAAACTCTTGACAAACACCAAGGACTCCTTTATTCTTACCTCCCTTTATTGTCAAGGACTCCTTTATTCTAATGCAGTAACTTCTGGAAACTTCCCTTTTCAAGGCTCCCTTTTCAAGCACAATCAATAATCTACAACTGGCTTTGTAATCTCTTCAGGAGGCAGGACCTTTTCCTCTTTAGAGTACTGAAGATGAAATGTATAGTGGAATTCATACAGAAGAGAAGACCAAAAATTTTTCATTTGTTGGTTATTAATCAAATTGTTAAAATCCTATGTGTGATGTTTCCTATTCAGTAGGATGCCTTTAACTACTCATGAAAATTACTGTTAACTTTAGAAACAAAGAGCTCAAATGGGCTTTCAAATTTAAACAAAAATTATATATATATATATATATATGAATATTTGCCTACATGTATGCATATGTACTGTGTGCATGCTTGGCACCTGTGGAGTCCAGAAGAGGGCATCAGAACCTGAACTGGAGCTGTAAGTCACCCTGTGGGTCTTCTGGAAGAGCAGCTGGTGCTCTTAATCACGGAACATCTCTCCAGGCCCTGAAATGAGCCGAGAACCCAGCTGTTTTGTCCTCCCAAACATCCTGAATCTTCTTAGTGACATCTATGACAAGTGGCCGTCCTTCCATTGCTAAAACAGCTCTCAGGGGGGATAGAACATTCACCACCTTAAAGAGAGCTAATTCCAGCTGTTTCTCCTTCTTTTCTTCTCCTCCTCCTCCTCCTCCTCCTCCTCCTCTTCTTCTTCTTCTTCTTCTTCTTCCTCTTTTTGTTTGTTTGAGACAGGGTTTCTCTGTGTAGCCTTGGCTGTCCTGGACTCATTTCATAGACCAGGCTGGCCTCGAACTCACACTGATCCACCTGCCTCTGCCTCCCGAGTGCTGGGATTAAAGGCGTGTGCCGTGCCCAGCTTCATCCCACCTTCCTACGTCATCTCCAAATATCTTTCTTACGTCAGTTTTGCCCTGTGGTTCTCATTCACGATGACCAGAGGGTACCGCTCGGCATCCTATAGGATGAATCTAACCCGTTACTACTGCTTGAAATCTGCTAAACCCCAGGTGCTCTCTGCCAAAGACGGCCCATTCCTCAGATAGCGGCATTGGTTCTGTCAAGTCTCTTCTTGGTGGGTTGCAATTAGGATTTGTAAAAAAACAGTTATTCTTGGGGAGCTGGGGAGGTTTCTCAGTGAATAAAGCGCCAGGCAGCCTCAGAGACATGAGAGAGCCCTTCTCAGAAAACAAAGCGGCGTGCGATTTAGGAAGATAGGCAGCTTCAACACTGGCCTCCACACGTATGCCTGTGGACTTTCACACACATGTACATGTATGAACATACACACATGCTTCCCACATAAAATAACTTTTTACAATGAATAAGACAGGGCAAATTACCATAGCAACTATGCCTGGAATTGGGTGACTTGCTTCCGTGCTGTTTTGGGGCCCAACCTGGGAAGAAAGATTCCCCAGAGGAATTTGCACTGTTTCACCTGTCACAGGACGGTGGGCTAAAGGCTGAGAACCCAGCGTGTTGATGTGCCCCATCTGGTTAACGTGCAATAACCAGAACTGACTCCAAGAACCAGGCATTTTCTTCATCCGAGCGTCACAATCTTATTTATCAAATCAAAAATTGTTGCTTTTTCTATTGTCCAGGGTTCAGCAAAAACCTCACCCCTGCGTGAAGCTCAGCGCTGGAAAAGGCTAGCATCCAAGTGCCCGAGGTTTTCCCTATGGCCACAGGCCTGGGCCAGGCTCTAAAGCCAGTGGTTCTAAGGACCCCATGATCCATTCACAGGGATCACTTAAGACCGTCGGAAAACACAGATAATTATATTACAATTCATAACAGTAGCAAAATCACAGTTATGAAGTAGCAACAACAATACTTTGATGGTTGGGGCTCACCGCAACACGAGAAGCTGTATTAAGGGGCTGCAGCAACAGGAAAGTTGGGGCCACTGCTCTAGCTTTTCCACTCCCTGTTGCTTGTCCTTGGGCAGCGTTGCCGTCCTACCTGACACCAGCCTCCTGAGGTACCAGACGGGACTTCCTCTATTTCACTGGGCAGCTCGGGGTTTCCCACACAGAAGTCGGTAATGTGAACTTATCACCTTAAAAGAAATCCTGCTCCAAACCGTGTTCAGAATATTAGTTGCTAAATTAAAAAAAAAAAAGTCTATAGACAAATTACAGGACCCGGGGGTGGAGGGTGGGGGGTGAGGGTGGTAATCAGTGGGGGTTTTAGTTTGCTTTTTGTTTGCTGGGACAAACACTAGGCCCAAAGCAGCTTGCAGGAGTGAAGGGTTTATCCGGCTTTACCCCTCCAGGTCACACAGCCCAAGGGAAGAGACTTGAGGCTGGACCCACAGAGGAAGGCTTCTCACTGTCTCTCTCAGGCTTGTGATCAGAGCTTTTTTGCACAGCCCCGGCCCACCTGCCATCTGTCACCAACCATGACAATCTTTCACAGGTCACTCTGATCTGGTTCGTCCCTCACTGAGTCACTTCAAGCCACTGTATGCTTCACTTCCTCCCCTCTGAGGGGAAAAAAAGGAGCTGAGGACGGGGCTGGGGAGACAGTGGAGTCGAGCGCTCTGCTCTGCGAGCTTGAGGGCCTGACCTTGATTCCCAGAACCCCCCACCCATGCCCCCTCCCCACCCTCCCCCCACCTTCCCAGAAAAAAAGCTAGGTTTTGTGGTATTTGCTGTAATTCCAGTACTGGAGAGGCAGAGAGAGAGGAGAATCCTTGCAGTTTTCTGGCCAGCCTGCCTGGCTAAATCAGCAAGTACTAAGCCAGTGAGAGACCCTGTCTTAAAACCCAGGGCCTGTGACATGCTGAGGAATGGCATCCACACACATGCACACCGGTACACATGTACATAAAAAAATACAGATGACTATAAAGTTCTTTTAAGATGAGAGGAACTAGGACTTCCTGTAAAGTTACACACACACCCCCTCTTTCCACAAGCTCAGCTGCATGGACTGGCCTCAGCGCCCAGCGGGGAGGCAACGGAGAGTAGGAGGAGGCCTTAGATGAAGCAGGATAGTCCATTTGACCTCGAGCCTGAGCCACGTCTCCCGGCTTGTTAGTGTCTCCTGAGTTGCATCTCTGGCCTTGGTTTCTCTCCTGAACTCTGGACCACCACCACCCTTCCCTGCTCCTGCCAAACACCCACTGTAGGTCTACACACACCCAAACTCCTGTAAGCATCTCAGTGTCCTTCGCTCCCAAGTAAGCTCCTAAGAATCCCCCAGAACCTGCTTCTCCTGTCTGGCCTAGGCCCACAGCTAGCAAAACAAAAAATGCCTCTTTGCATAAAATGTAGCAAGGGAGAGTTTTGAGTCTCAGACATACATATGTGCTACATGCATCAAGGGTTCTGGCTTACAAGCCCCGGAAAACAGGTAGTACCCCTATCTTCTTTGTCTGCCTCACACTAGGCTGCCGACTCCCTTTCATGCACTTTCTTATCCTGGTGAGTGAAAACTCCCTCCTACAGACTCCTCCCCCAGGAAGCCTTCCCTGAGCTCTTGAGAGAACTCAGGAGCCTTCCTTACCTACTCAAGTAATTCCTACTTCAGCCTTTTCATCAAATAGTTAGCACTGTTGCCACCAGCTAACAGGCCGGACCCCCACTGCAGGATTTGAGCTCCCTTGCTCTGCTTTGGTTTCCTTGGCAATCCCAATGCCAGCAGACAATCAATGCTCAGTAGTGTCGATGGGACGAATAAACAACAAATAATGCCAGTCAGCCCTGGTGAGCTGGGAGAACACATGGTTTGAGCTCAGGCTCAGCACTTCAGGCCCAGCCCAACCCTGACTCACCACAGGACCCTCGGGGTGACAATAGGACATTCTTCTTAGGATATTGGGACAGTGTCGTGGCATCTAGGCGTGTGACTGGTGAATCTGTTAAGGATGAATGGAAGGGAAAGCAACTGAGGGTGGGGTGGATGGTGGAAGGAACGTGCAATGTTTTACTCATAAATTCAAGCTTGCCTACCGCCCCCATTTGAAAAAAAAAGGGAAACTGTGTGGGGACCGGAGCAATGTTTCAACAGCAAAGAGCACTGTCTGCTCGCCCAGATGATCTGGGTTCAATTCCCAGCACCCACAGTGGCAGCTCATAACTCCAGCTCCAAGGAATCCAACACCTTCATACAGACATATATGCAGGCATATTAAATAACAATAATGTTTAAAAAAAACATGAATCTGGGGGCCAGGGAGATGGCTCAGAGGATGAAGAGCTGCTGTGGAGGCAGGCAGACCTGTGTTTGGATCGCCAGCTCACGTGCAAAAAGCCCGTCAGGGTGCAGAGGCCTGTGGCTCAAGTGCTGATGACAGACAGCCGTAGGCAGGTGAGGCAGGACAGCTGGCCAGTCACTCTAGCCCAAACAACAAGGCCCAAATTCAGTGAGAGACTTTGTTTCAAAATGATAATAATGTTAATAGTGATGATGGCAATACGGAAAGAGATAAAGGAAGATGTTTGACGTGGACCCATGACCTCCTCACCTACATACACAGACAACCTCACACACATGCAACGCTTCACACAGAAGAGAGCGAAAACCATCTAAGGAACAATTGGCCGATTATATGGCCAGCGATGAGTGGGGCACGTATGGGGGCACCACTGCACACATGCAACACTGGTGTCTTTCTTGGGCACTCACAGAAGTCGAGAAGGGCACTACTGTTCATTTTCACCTTGAAACACATCATGATGCCGTAATGAATCCAATGGGACTCCAGTGGTTAAGGTCCCAGAGCATCCTGGAATTCATTAGTGACTCCAGCAGGCGACAGGGGCCCTAATATTAACTATGGTTCTTAGCCCTCGGAGTTGTAGCGACAAACCCAGCATCTTGCAGACCAAACACTTATGCTAATCCAAGAGAAACTTTCTGGGGGGAAAAAAACAGCAGCCAAATCTAAGAGACCTGTCAACACCAGGGTCAAAAGTGAGGCACTACCCAGAAAAGAGCTGAAATCAAAGGCTCGTCAGTGTCTCCCCTGCCCACTCTATTCCGTGGGTGCCCACGGTGGCCGCAGCTCCCTCAACAATATTTATAATGAAGGCGCCAATGCTGCAGATGTCAGCCCTGATTATTCATAAAGCTTCCTCCTGCTCAGATCCACCCCGGGGCTAACAGTAAATGTACCTGATTCCCAATTCTCAAACACAGAAACCTACTGAGCTTGAAAGGGGAGCTAACTAATAAAGTTTGCATATCCCTAAGAAAAATAGCACCGACGGAAGAAGAAAAAGAATGGCAAGATTAAACAAAAACAGTCAGCTCGGGTGGAAAAAAAATGATAAAAATTTTAAAAGGCAAGAACTTAAATCTATTTTCATTCCCCCCCTCCTTTTTTTAATGCCCCCGTTCATTTACATTTCAGTGTAAAAATCGTTCAGAAGGAATGGCCGTCTCATCTGCTGAGCGCAGAGCGGAGGGGTTCCGCATCCTTGCTGGCTGTGAGGCACTGCTAGCTCCACTCAAGAGACGGTAATGTGAAATCATGGTAAAGGCAGGCACAGGGCTTTGTCTCTGGTTCTGTTAGGTGAGGTGGTCACCAAGGGTCATGTGGAGGCCTCAGTTGAGCTATCTGTGTTGCAGTCATAGTCCCAGGCTAAACCCAGGCTTCTTGGCCCCTCTACGGCCAAGTTACTCAGTTGCACATTCCTCTTATGGTGGCTCATCTTGATTGTCACAGATTCTAGAGTCACCTAGGAGTCACATCTTTGGACGTGTCTGTGAGGGAGTCTGCAGAGAGGTTGTACTGAGGTCAGAAGCCCCCAATGCTAGTGGACGTCTTTGTTTCTTTAAAAACTCGGTTATGTTATATAAACAGGTATTTAATTTTAATCCCAAGTGTGGGACATGGAGATGCTTTTAGTTTGTCCTCAGCTGATAACAGCCTCGTGCATCTCAGAGAGGGGCGTGGTCTTTGCCAGCTGCAGTTAGTTTAATTTTGAGGACTCTGGGAGGGTATAAATATCAGAGCCCAGAGAGAAGGTGGCTTGGAGGAGATGCTGAGAGAGAGAGAGAGAGAAGGATGATTTGAGGACTCTCAGAAAGGGGGGAAGGACAAGGAGATGGACAGAGAAAGAAGAAGGCTGGCTCTGCTGGACGTCCTCATGACTGACATCGGTATTTTCCCAAAGAACCCTTACCAGCTGGATCTAAGTCTAAAGAGGTCTACATCCCTCGTCCCTTTTAACCTTATTTCTCTTCTACATAGGTCAGGCGGTTACAAGGGAGGCAGAGGCATTAAGAAACCCAAAATAAAATAGAGTTAAAAAAATAGGGCCAACACCCCATTCTGAATGTGTGTAGTGCTATTGCATGGGCTGGCAATCAAGACTGAAACCAGTTTAATTGCTGAGCACCAGAATTCATCTCTCTACTTTGACTGCAGATGCAATCTAATAAGCAGGCGCACACATACATGTAGAGTTAGAAAATAGTTAAAAGGGAGGGGGGGAAACCAGGCATCACCCCATCCCAGGCAATAAAACTAGGGTAGTCTAAGGTCTCACTCGCAGACAAGTATGCCCACAGTAGCAGCAGGGGCAACACAACACTTACCACCACCTCAGCTTTGCACGGTCCCCAAGTGGGTGCCACAAAGCAGGTGCTGTGATTTCTATCCCCCAAGGATCCCCTCATGAAGCCCTTGAACTAGTACCAGCATCTAAGCAGACGACAAGTGCGTCAAGACCCTGCCACTACCAGAGCAGGCATAACCAGAGACCTGTTGAGATAACGGCAGCTGAGAAAACCTCATCGCTCTACACAGGCCGCCATGTGCCTTCTGTGGAAGCACCCACAGAGGAAACACCCGTGTTCCTCACGGATGTTCATACCACACCTGCCTGAACTGTTAGCCTATTCTGGTTTTGAATGACTCACAGACAGTGGGTCTCTTTGACTTCAGTGTGGTACGCACTGTGCCCGACTATGCTAAGCACAGCCACTGAAGATGCTCCGGAGAGAACATGCTATTCGCACTGAGGTAGAGATACACTCAGCACTGCAGAACAAACCAACACCCAAGGCACAGCTTTAGGAGAAAGCCATTTGATAAGAAAGCCAACCAGATCTGCCGAGTCTGCTTTAAGGACACAAAAAGCAGGGAGCAAAGTGACACGGCACATCAGTAATGATTTCTGAAGGCTAATGAAGTCAGTGAGATGCCCAACAAAGAACTCAAGAGAATTATTCAGAGAAGTGTAGTAGGAGCCAAACGACACAAACCAGTGGTTAAAAGAAGTTTGGAAGACAGAGCAGGACATGAATGAGAAAATCAGTACAGGGAGACAGACTTTGGAAGGAGAATTGGCGAGAAAATGAGCTTCTTAACTCAGATTTAAAAACAAAAACCAACCTGCGCACGGTGGTGCTCACCTGTGATCCCAGCACTCAGGAGGCAGAGGCAGGAGGATCTCTGTGAGTTCGTGGCCAGCCTGGTCTACAAAGCGAGTCCAGGACAGCCAAGGCTACACAGAGAGACCATCCATTGAAAGCTTAGACAATAGACTAAACTAAGAGAAAAGGATGCTAAAGTTTCAGCACTGAAGAGACAGTTGAGAGCACCTGCTGCTCCAGCAGAGGCTTGGTTCTCGGGGTTAGTGCTGAGCACAACAGCAACAACCCCAGCTCCAGGGGTTCTGGCATCTGTAGTCAACTGCATCCACATGTGCATATGTCCCCCGCCCACATACACAGACACACACACATTCACACACACACACACACACATTCACACAGACACACTCACACATACACATACTTACACACACACACACACACACACACACACACACACACACACACACACACTTAAAAATTTTTAAATATCAGAGTTACAGATGGATCTTTTCAAGTTGTCACACACAGAGCCAAGTATGGTAGTGCACACCTTTAATCCCAGCACTTGGGAGGCAGAGGCAGGCAGATTTCTGGTAGCTTTAGGTTAGCTCAGTTTACATAGTAAGTTCCAAGACAGCCAAGGCCACATGATGAGATCCTGCCTCAATACATACATACATGCATACATGCACACACACACACACACACACACACACACACACACACACACATATATATATACACACACATTATTTCATTCAGAAAAAAATAAAAATAAGAAAGAACAAAGAGAGCATATAAGATCTTTGTAGCTCACCCAGGCAGGTGGGCCGGGCAGAAGTCAGCCAGAGGCCAGGGGAGCACCGCTGTGGTGAGCAAGGATGTGGTGGAGAGATGGGAGAGAAAGAGAAGTGAGCGGTTTGTGCTTTATGAAGGGAGACAGGACCAGAGACGCGACAGTGGGGAGGAACTGCCTGATAAATTTTGTTTGGATAATTTCCACTCAATAAATTATTAGTATTTTATTCTTCAATAAGATTTTTTAAAGACTTACTTATTCATTATTACATATACAGTGCTCGGCCTGTATGTACCCCTGCAGGCCAGGAGAGGGCACCAGATCTCATTATAGATGGTTGTGAGCCACCGCATGGTTGCTGGGAATTGAACTCAGGACCTTTGGAAGAGCAGGCAGTGCTCTTAACCTCTGAGCCATCTCTCCAGCCCTTCAATAGTTTTTGTTTTGTTTTGTTTTGTTTTTGTCACTTTCATTTAAAAATACACCAACCACAGTGATATTTAAAATAACCCATGATTTTTTTTTTTTTATGGTGCCAAAGACTGAGGCCAGGCCTTGCCCAGGCTAAACAAGTGCTCTATCACTGAGCAACATCCCCAGGTACGAACTGTTTTATTTTCAAAGTTTTAGGGCCTGAGGAAATTGCTCAGTGATTACAAGCACTTGTTAGTCTTCAGAGACTCTAGTTTTGGGTCCAATCACCCACATCAGACACTTCATAACTGCCTAGAACTCAAGTCTAGGAGATCCTACACATTTATCAAGCCTCGCAAGCACATAATGCACACACTCACACATACACACATGCATACACACAAATATACACATACACACATACCTACATATATACATACACACATACACACATGCATACACACATGCATACACACATATACATATACATAACACACATACACACATGCACACACATACATAAATACACACATGCATGCATATACACATACATACACACACATACACACATGCACACACACATTCATACACAGAATCAAAATAAATCTTTAGCATTTTAGACTTACAGAAACATTATATTGTACAAAGCTCTCTATAATTAATATCCAACATAACACTGGAGTGTAGAAACATTTATGACAAATGACCTAACAACTAGAAATCATTAATGGAAAACAATAAATACATTTTTCTATGCTAATATTTTAACTTTTCACAATAAAAGACACAATGAGTAAGTTACAAACACAAGACACAGGTAAGAAAAAATAATAATAAAGGTGGCAGGCTTCATTTTCTAAATGCCCTCCATCCAACAAGAAAGGAAAACATAAATTCAAAGACAACAACTAAATGATAAAGACAAACATAAAAAGTTTAAATTCAGTAATAATTTTTAAAACGCACGTGGGGTGTTGGGGAGACGCCTCAGTGGTTAATGAGGTCGCTGTGTAAATGTGAGGACCGGAGGTTGGATTCCCAGAACCCACATAAATGCCAGGTAAGTGTGGTGTCCCTATAATCCCAACCTCAGAAGGCAGAGACGGGGTGGGGGCGGGGACCTCCAACACAGGGTGGGGGGCAAGACTTAACTTATGTGTGGGTTTGGTTGAGAGGCCTGCCTCAGTAAGTCAGGAGCAAGAGCACTGAAGATGATTCCCAGCATCAGTCTCGGACCTCCACACGCACAGGCTTACAGGAGTATGTACATCCAATCACAAGTGCTGCTGTACACACACACACACACACACACACACACACACACACACACATACACACATACAGGCACGCACATACACACGCACATGCACACACACATGCACACACGCACACACACATACACGCACATACATACACACACATGAAAAATGTGAAAAAAATGTAAATTAAAAGTTTGTGTTATCAAATTGACAGCAAAATGTCCAACAATATCACGTATTGACATAGAACAGTGCTAATGGGAATAGGGATTGTTTTTATTCAAATGTACTTTGGGAAGCAATAATATAAAATTGGAGCCATATATACTGCAAAGTCCAACTGCCTCTAGGTATATTTTGCATATAAAAAGAGGTCATTTTTTGGTAGTAACTGACCTAACAGCTAAAAAACTCAGAAACAATCTCTAAATTCACCACTGAAAGGATTGCTTTAAATTTATTGATATGGTAAAATATGACACAGTAGTTCAAATATTCAGCCATCCATTCATAAATCACCTTAGAGAAATCTTTAAAACTAAATATTGGTTTGAAAAAAAGGGATTTGGTTGTTTTAAAATAAAGTTTAAACACATAAACATGTAGTTGAAAGTATGAAATAATGTATACATTGATAAACCCAAAGTCAGAATAGAATTTGCTCCTGAAAGGAAAAGAATTGAGATCAAGGACTTGGAGATGGCTCAGTTCTTCAGAGCACTTACTGCTCCGACAGAGGACCAGATTTGGTTCCCAGCACCCACGGCTAGTGGCTCACAGCTGCCTGTAACTCCAACTCCAGGGCATCCGGTGCCTCTTCCTGCCTCAGTGGGCACTACGCTCACATGAACACACAAGCCCATGCACACAGTTTTTTAATTAAAAATTAAATATCTAAGAAAACGAGATTCATTTTAACTGCAAATGTAACATCACAGGGCAAATGGAGATGATGCAGGCTTTCAGTTGTAGGTATCTGAAAGTTTCTTTTGACAAGATCTGGCTGAGTCCTCCAGATTGATCACATGCTCTGGGCTCCCAAACACCCTCCCCCACATCCAAAACCATAGTTATTTTGGGTTGTGATCCTTGTCTTTAATTGCTGAGCTGCCTCTCTAGCCCAGCACTAGTTATTTTTAATATGATAAACATGAGTGTCTTAGCTAGGGGTTTCCGTTGCTGTGATAAAACACCGTGGCCAAAAGGAATGTGGAGAGGACAGGTTTGTTTTGCTTTACAGTGCCACATGGTGATCCTGTCATCAAAGGGGGTCACAGCAGGAACCTGGGGACAGGAACTGAAGAAGAAACTAGAGAGGAGGCTTTTCCTTCCTTCCTTGCTTCCTTCCTCCCTTTCTTTGGTTTTTCAAGACAGGGTTTCTCTGTGTAGCCTTGGCTGTCCTGAATTCTATTTTCAGACCAGCCTGGCCTCGAACTCACAGTGATCCGCCTGCCTCTGCCTCCCAAGTGCTGGGATTAAAGGCGTGCGCCACCACGCCCCAACTTGCCTGCTTGCTTCCTCATAGCACTCATGACCACCAGCCTAGGGGTGGCACCACCCACAGTGGGCTAGGCCCTCTCACATTAATAATCAATTATGACACTTAACAACAACAACAAACAGGCTTGCTGACAGGCCAATCTGGTTGGGGAGTTTTCTCAGTTAAGGTTCTCTCTTCTCAGATGACTCCAGCTTACGTCAAGTTGACATAAACCCAGCCAGCATAAGGAGCATGGCAACACACACAGCAAGTGTGCTTCTTCTATCAAACACACTGGTCGGTTGGCTACCATATCTATAGAGATTTAAAACTACTACAGGTTTGGCAAGATGGATGCTTCTCTGTGATTACACTCTGTGAGCTGGAGGTCTAGGGCTTTCCAGGGTTTAGTGGAAAGCCCTGCCACCTTCAGCCCAGTGTCTCCATCCCCCTGCCTCTGCCGCTCTCCACCAGGACAGGGAGAGGGAGGAGGAAGCTATTTAGGAACGTTGTGCATATTGGTTATATTTCTCGTGGCTGTGATAAAATACCTGAAAAAAAGAAAACAACAAACCCTACAGAAGGAAGTGTTAATTTTTGGCTCACATATCTAGACTACAGCCCATCACGGTAGGGGATCCTGGTACCAGGAGCCCGAGGCAGCTGGTCACATCCTATCTACCATCAGGAAACAGAGGGAGACGAAGGCTGGTGCTCAACTTCCTTTCTCCTTCCTGTTCAGTCTAGAACCTCAGACCGCGGGACGGAGTCACCCACGCTTTGAGCGGGCTTTCCTGCTCCCATCACCCTAGCGTGGAAACTCCTTCTATGGCACGCCTAGAGATTTTTGACAGTCAGTAGTAACCATTACAGTTTTAAAGTCACGGCAGGAAACCAGCACAGTTACCTTCCTGTTGCATCCCACTGGCTAGAATCTCGCTACTCAAGCATACCTTGCAAAGTGCCACTGTGAAAGAAGCCAAGTCCCTAGGCCCAGGTGAGCTCTGCAGCTCAGGTGTTAGGGGCAGGCGAGAAGAGATGGAGCTGCTTCCGCTGCAGGATGAGATGGATTCGGCAGTTCTCAACGTGTGGGTCCTGAGCCCTTCGGCACACCTCTGGCTCCAAAAATATTTACATCAGGATTCATAACAATAGCAAAATTACGGTTATGAGGCAGCAACGGAGATAATTTCGTGGTTGGGGCTCACCACAACGCGAGGAGCTGCACTAAAGGGGAGCAGCACTAGGAAGGAAAAGGACCACGTGGTTAGACAGACGCACGCAGAGCAATCATGGGTGGAGACCCGGCCTTGGCGTCCAGCCCCACACAAGACCACGTGCCTCTCTCTCCTCAGAGCTTTCCAAGTAAGCTTAGCTGACCTCCCTTCTGCAGGTGCCTTCCCTGGTCCAGACACTTTGGGAGATGTAAGGGGTCAAAGGCTCTGAAATGGTGGCAGATGTGGTTCATGTATGCATTGGTGAGAGCTTGTGATCCAGCCTGTGAGACTCCTGTGTCATCTCTCCATGCTCCACAGAGTCGGTGGCCCTGGGGCCGAGGTCCTGAGGTACAACAGTGCACTTATAGGGACAAGAAAATCAAAAGGAATCAAAGATTTTTAAAAAATATCTGACATTTTAAAAAGTCAACTCAGATTATGTGTGTGCACATGTGCATGTGAGCGAGTTTGAGCGGGGAGCGTGCATGTGTCTGTGCATGTGCGTGTGTGCGCATGTGTGGTCTACAGGTAGGTGTTCCCTGAGTGCACAGAGAAGCAGGTGTCTTCCTTGATCGCTCGTTTCCTTGAGACTGGGCCTTTCACTGAAGCAGAGCTCACCTCTCAGGCTCCGCTGGCTGCATAGTGAGAGCCTGGGGATTGCCTATCTCTGCCAGACAGTGCTGGGGTACAGACACGTGCAGCCATACCTGGCCTTTCAATGTGGATGCTAGCACTTTGGTCTCAGGTCCTCAGGCTCGCAGAGCTATGCCTCCTCCTACTGGCCTATCTCCCTGGACCCCTAAGTTTAACTTTTAATTAAAGACCCTGGAAACCTTGATCCTGAGAGTAAGGAATCAGGATTTCCTAATGTCTCATTAGCAAAACACACCGGAATCCATTTTGCATGGGGCTGGTCACCAGCAATCGCCTCCATGTGACTCCTCCATCCTACGGGGCTTCTGCAATCTCTGATCATGCGTTTCCTGTGCGCCTTTGTAGAAATGTTAGTTCATAAGACGCCACTCCTCTATGTCCTTTCAGACCTGTGACACAGAACTGAGAACAACTTAGTGGCAGCAACCTTTGTCTAATGTCACCCCCTGGAGTGTGTGCACAGGAGGCAGAGGCAGGAAGGCTGCTCTCTGAACGTTTTCATCTGTAGTCGCTTTCAGTCTCTGTAGCGGCCACGGCTGGCCGAAGCACCACTGCGTCTCCAGTGTCTCCTGCAGCGCAAACCCTCGGCGGGGATGGAACAAATACTTAGATACGGACATTCAAAGGGCAGGGGGATGAAGGAAAAACACCCACAACTATTTTAGCAGCACAAGGTAATGTCAAAGAACTTTTCTGCACACAAGTTACACAAAGAAAAACCAGATTCCATTGTGTGTGTGTGTGTGTGTGTGTGTGTGTGTGTGTGTGTGTACATGTTAGTGAGGTTGTGAGTGCACATGTGTGCACATGGGAGCCCAAAGGACAGCCTCCCCTATCATTTCCCAGGTGCCATTTTTCCACCTTGGTTTGTTTGTTTGTTTTGGGGTGACTATCTATCATCTGTCTGTCTGTCTGTCTGCCTGTCTGCCTGTCTGCCTGTCTGCCTGTCTGTCTGTCTATCTGCCTGTCTACAGAGATATGTATATATTTCTACTTCACATAAATAAAATATCCACACTAACAAATGTCTTAGGCTCCAACTTAGGTTTCCATTCTAATCTGCGGCGACTAGCCGGAGGAGAACTCGGCTCCAAGGGCTCCTCGGGGAGCTCGCTCGGGTGCGGCTCAAGGTGTCAGACTAGACACTGCCCACTTTATTGTCCTTCTCACCTAAACTTCTCCAGTGAAAATCATTTCTTCAAAGTCCCTTGTTCTGTTATCTGACTTAGATGCCTCAGGAATGGAGAATGTTCACCAAGGGGTTTGTTTTTGGTTTTGTTTTTCTTAAAATCTCTGCCTGGCTGTGACAGCCATTCAGGATGCCTGTCCTTCCACCAGGAGGGACGGCTTAAAGACCCTTGGATATGGGTGTTTGTACCCCGGTTACCAGCATCCTCAAGATGGGCAGCCGGACTAGGGGTCACAGGAAATGGAGAGTTAGGGGCCGAAGAGGTGGTTCGGTCAGTAAAGCACTCAGTGACAAAGCAGGAGGTCCTAGGTCAGAGCCCCAGAACCCACATAAGATACAAAAGCCAGGTGCGGTGTGGCGCACACTTGTAGCCCCAGAGTGGGGCAAATGCAAACAGGTAGCCAGCCAGCCTAGACTATTTTGATGAGCCCCCAGGCCATTTAAAAACCCTGTCTCAAAAAACAAGGTGGATGGATTCTGAGGATTGACGCCTGAAATTGGCCTCTGACCTAAACACACACACACACACACACACACACACACACACACACAAATGCCCCATTTGGCATGAGCTACACTTTTACAACAATAACAAAAACCTCTCTCAGAGCTTCATTAACTAAACTCTTTTGTCCAAGGAAGTCAGCTTGCTTTGCAAGACAAAGTTAGCGTGTGCTGGTTATCGGGGGTTAGACCCACGGCTTCTGCTTGCCGACTGCCTCTCCCTTCCCTGGCCCCGTTGGACCCCAGTGCACGCCTCTGTTCTGTGATGCTAGTGAGCTCTTCTTCCTCTGATAAACAGACACAGAAGGCTTAAAAAAAAGAAAGAAAGAAACCTCGCCCACCTAACCAAATACAATAAACTGCACATCCCTGTGTGCAGATCAGAAGCGTTTAATGAATGCTATACATCTTATCTCAGTGGCTTTATTGTCCTGACACCAGGCAGCATTCATCAGTAGATCACTCTACAAATTATTAAATCTCATCAAGGAAGTGTCTACACTCTTGGTTTTCTTTGGCAGAAATAAATTCATTGTTTAATATATGTGTGGATACAAATTAATTCTTCTCCCTCTGGATGACTCCTGCCCTGGAGAGCCCCACCGAACATACATCATAGAGAGATCCCAAAATAGCACTGCATCTGAACAGTTAATAACAGCATTCTTTACGTGGATGGAGATGCTATAGCCTGAGCCAAAGCGAGAGTAATGATGCAGCTATCTTGGGAAGTGGGTTTAACAGGAGAAGAGCTAGCCAGGTAAGGGCAGGTGAGGTGGCTCAGCAGCTAAGGACACCTGCCACCAAGCCTGGCAGGCTGAGCCATGACCTGGACCAACATGACTGAAACAGAGAACAAGCTGCTGAACTTTATACTCTGACCTCCTCATGCATATTGTGATGAGTGCATACATGCATGCACACACAGATAGACAGATAGACAGATAGACAGATGACAGACAGATAGACAGATGGATCGATAGATAGATGATAGATAGATAGGTAAATAGATAAGTAGACAGATAGATGGTATACAGATGATAAATAGATAAATAGATGATACGCAATTGTCTTTTAAAAAAAATAAACCAGATATTTGGGGGGCCCTATTTGAGAATAACATAACGACAACCCCCCAAAAATTAGGTGTCCACACAGATGCTTGTTTAAAAGAGGTATGTGCAAGTAAAGAGTCCTGAAATTCATGAGCTTCGCAGTAGCTCTGCTTTCCCTCCTGAAGACTGTCCAAAGAAAGTTAGGCTTCTCATCGGCCCTTCTGGGAAGAGCACCATTGCTCAGGCTGTCTTAGTTTGGGTTTTATTGCTGTAAAGAGACACTATGACCAAAGCAACTCTTATAAAAGAAAACATTTCATTGGGTCTGGCTTACAACTTCAGAGGTTTGGCCCATTATCATCATGGCGGGAAACATGGCGGCGTGCAGGCAGACGCGGTGCTGGAGAAGGAGCTGAGAGTTCTACATCTTGATCTGCAGGCAGCAGAAGGAGACTGTGTGCCCACTGGGCAGAACTTGAGCATAAGAGACCTCAAAGCCCACCTCTACAGTGACACACTTTCTCCAACAAGGTCACCTCTACTCCAACAAGGCCACCCTTCCCAGTAGGGCCACCCTCTATGAGCCAAACATTCACACACAGTCTATGGGGGCCATACCTACTCAAAGCACCACAAAAGCCTTGTCTGAGAACATGGCCAACGTCTGCTCACTCCAGATGACCAAGGCAATGATTCCACACCTGTCTGGCTTGGTCAACCAATGAGATTATTGTGCTCACTTAAAGGAGCACAGGAGCCTTCAAAACCAAACACCCAGGCACGGTTGATGACGTCAGCTAACTCTCCACGCCCCCCCACACACACACACTGTAGCACCTCCCCCATGCCATATGTGTCTGGAGGGGTCATCGCATACAGCTGGGAGGCAATGCAGGAGGGTGTGCCTGGTGAATTTCAGGGGAAGGGCCATCTCCACCCATTCCTGTGGCTGAGGGAACAGCAACAATGAGCATGCCCCGTGTTGATGATTCTTTGGCAGATGGTCACAGCCGCTCTGATAAAGACCCCAATGGCTGTGCTCTGGCCCAGAGGACAGTGTCCCACAGCAGGCGCCATTTCCAGCTTCATTCTCCAGTTAAAGAGACATAGCCCCAGAAAGGGTGACAGATTTGTTCAGGGCCTCAGAGCCACCTCAGGCAGAAGCAGGACCCAGTCGCAGCAGCCAGTGCGGCCTCCTGAGACACACAGGCCTCTAGTCTTATGTCTGCCATTTCTCAACATTAATTTTTATTCCATCCTAAACTTCATCAGGAAAAGAGACACAGACGTAAGAGTGTTGGGTTTTTTTATTTTTTTAAAAAAAACTTTTTAAACGAATACAGATTTGAACTCTGAGGTTACGTGGTGGACACTCTATCATTAGGACTTAAGTTTTCAAGTTCAATCCTTCCAAACTAAATGAGCTTCCTCATCAGCCACGTCCAAATGGCCTTCAAGTGGCTGGAGGCGATAGCGCCGGCCGTGGGGTTCTCGAAACCACTAAGTTGGGATCATTTCCAATGTCAAACTGGTACTTAACAGGCAAGAGCTAAGGACCCGACTTGATTTATTTCAGAGTACAATCCTTCCCAAGTTAAGGTATTATTCTATAATTCCTCACATTACCAAGAAGTGTCATCAAACAGAAAATAAAGATATTTTTCACATCCTTAAGTAATTCAAAAAAAATTGGGGGATGATCCTTCTAATGTGGAAGGCTCAGAATAAAGTTGCTCACTTTCAATGGGAGTGTTAACTTCCTTAAGCTGCGGCCCCTCAAGTACGGCGGCGCAGTGGGCGATTTGTTAGATGGGGCCCTCAGAGGTGGAGAGAGAGAAGGCACCCAATAGATGCCCCATTCAAAACTTTAAGGCCTCAAAGAAAGGCACAAGTTAATGAATTAAGCTGGTTAAAGAGTATTGGCCAAATATACCATCCCTTTTGTGCAACACACATTAGGCTCATCATGAATACACAGTGTGGCTACAGCAGCCGACCTACTGTATTGCAACAAAGAGAAAGCCTCAAGGTTGGCTTGTCCACCGACATCTGGGCACTCAAATAAATTGAGAAATGTCTCATTTGTTTAACAGTTAAGATTCACTCATTGGGGGGCCAGTGGGAGACGGCAAGACGGCTCAGTGGGTAAAGGCACCTGCTGTGTGTTTCATATAGGACTAGCCTCCTAGCCAAATGCCACCATCTTCAGGAGTTCAGCTGTGCCAGCTTGCAAAAGACCATCACAGCTGAACGGGGCAGGGCAGGGGTTATTGACCTTTCCTCGCAGAAGGAGGAACAGGGAGGGTCATCGAACCCTCACCCCAGGGTTCAGCCATTCCTCCCAACCAGTTGGAGTCAGTTCTCCCATAATTTCTCATGGTCTCCAGGTCTTGAGGAGGAGCAGATATCAAGGTCAAAAGTAACAGTCTGAACAACTGTGTTGATTCACACTTCTTCTTATTTCAAATAAGCTCCCCATCTGTCTCCTCACCTTAGAAAAATGTAGAGCACCCCCCTCCCTGTCCACTAGAGCCAATAAGATATAGGTATTTTATAAGATGTTATATAGATATAGTCAATGTTAAGTGTCAACCTCAGTCTTGAGCTTGTACATGCATATTCACATACACATGTCCATATATATATATATATGCATATACTTATACACACATACATGCACCACACACATGAAAATAAAGAAAGAAAAGATTTGGGGAGACTGACTGTGGAAGACACCTGACATTGAGCTCTGGCCTCCAGATATGTGTATACTCACAAACATGCACACACACACACACACACACACGCGTGCGCGCGCGCACGCGCGCGCACACACACACGCACACATGCACACAGAAACTTGAATCTGCTTCAGGCAAGAGACCATTACAGAGGATTCAAGCCTTGATATGTGAAAACTGTGTCCAGTTAGTTTAAAATATTAGGAAAAGCTGGGCATGAATGGCACACACCTTTAATCTCAGCACTCTGGGGAGGCAGAGGCAGGCAGGATCTCTCTGAGTTCGAGGCCAGCCTGGTCTACAAAGCAAGTCCAGGACAACCAAGGCTACATAGAGAAATTAAATTAAATATTAGGAGAACCCCCTGACAACAGGCAAAAAGACACCCTGTGGGTGCTGTTGCTCTTATATCAGTCAGGGGCAGAAGTGATGACCTCCCACCTCAGCCTGTCAGGGAAAGCTGCTCACAGGGTCATGAGCTTGGGAGAGCTAGCTCTGCCCCTCACCAGCTGTAGCACTCAGGAGAGAGGGTCCTGAACCTCACCTGGACAGGACAGTAAAGCCAACCCCGCGGGTGGGGACACAGGATAGCCAGCCCTAAGGGTGAGCGTGTGGGAGAGATGGCCCCCTGACACTCCTTTGCTGTGAGGTGGTGTGGAGGTCTGGGTGATGAGTTATCATTTTCCCCCTTTGACACCTGTGTCAGTCAGGAGAGCTGGCCGCAGGGCATGAGAGAGAGAGAGAGAGAGAGAGAGAGAGAGAGAGAGAGAGAGAGAGAGAGAGAGAGAGAGCGCCCTGGCCCCTCACTAGGGAGAGTGGGTCCCTGTGCTCTGCCTGGCCCTGATGGCAAAGGCACGGGTAAGCCAGCCAGCCCACGGAGTGAGAGCAGAACAGCCGGCCCAGCCTCTCACAGGCTGCAGCACCTGGAAGAATGGGCGCCAAGCCTTGGCTGGGCAGCACTGTGGAGCTGGCTCTGGAGATTGGGGTGTGGGCGAGCTGGCCCCTAGGGCGTGAGAACAGGAGAGATGAGATGACCCTGTCTCCCGTTGATGGTGGCACTGGGGAGCCGTGCTGGAGAGCTCACCCCGGTGGTGCAGATAAGAGATAGGCAGTGGGCTGACCAACTCTGCTACCATCCAGGGCTCGGAGATGGTCCACCCCAGAATCTCTGTCATCTGCGAATGGTTGGGAAGCGTGAAAGGGCCAGTCCTGCTGCAGGGTCTCCACGGCACAGGGCAACAGCAGGATAGCTGGGAGGAGTCCCGAAGAGGATCCAATATTGATGACGTCATAGAAGCCAGAGATCTTGAATCAGACCAATGACTCATTGCGATGAACATTTGCAATTAAAGCTGTGTGGACAGAGGGATGTGTTGTGGGACACACTGTGACACACTGCAGCTTCCATGGTGAGATGTTTCCTATGCTTTGTTTTTTGTTGTTGTTTGGTGTGTGTGTGTGTGTGTGTGTGTGTGTGTGTGTGTGTGTGTGTTTTATTTTGGGGGGAGGTTGCTGGGCAAATATGAGGAGACAGGGAGATGAGTGGGACTGGGGTACACGATGTGAAATTCACGAAGAGTCAATGAATAGGTTTTTTTAACATATGCATTTATATTATTACACATATATACAATAAACTACCTACAGCAAGAGGAACCCTGAAACAATCAGGAATTATATAAATGTTACATTAATAGTGTTTTGGCTATTTGTATTTGGCATCCTAGAAGAAAACATCTTTCCTATCTTGGTGCATCTAAAATTCTGAATGTAAATCAATATTTATCATATCTCGTCATTAGCTTATAAGATCCATCTAGACCTAAAAGCATCTTAACCCCTAGACAACCGAGATTAATTGTAAAACTAAACTATCTGGTATTCAACCCCATCAGAGACTTAAGGAGTAAAAATAATTACCTGAGTATACAGGGAGTGCAAGTTAGAATCTTCCAAAATGGGAAGATGACAGAGACAGTTTGCTGTCTGAACAGTCACCCAAAACTCTCTGTAACGTTGGAGCGTCTTCTTCAGCCTTCTGGCCCAGTGTATCTGACAGACATATTTGTGAGGCGGGAACTATGGAGGTTGCTTACCCTGTCTTGGCAGAGTTCGGCCGTCAATTCTGCCTGCTTCCATGTTTGCCCGTTTTTAGGCAGAACTCTGTCTGTGGTAGAAATGAGGACATTTTGCCCCCCAGCTAGTTTGCCACATTTGAAGCCATCTCCATAAGGAGGTTCTTTGATGCTCATCGTCTTCTTTGAGGTAGGCTGGGTGTTGTCAGGAGTTAACCTGTCTCAATGTCAATGAATCTTCAAGATAATAAAAACATGGTTAAATGCCGTATTCTGTATGTTTCTGAGGTTTTTGAAGACTTAATTAAAAAGTGTTTTTAGAATACATTAGGAGAGGACTAAGGGCCAAAAGGAGACAGGCGTTTATCTCGGTTGTGCAAAAGGCTTCCGTGTGAATGAACCAGCTTCAACTGTGCAATTCTCAGAATCAAAAACATAAATCAACACTAATATAGCTGATAAAAATGATTACCCTATACCACCTATTTCCCTGAGTCAGACACCATGCGAAGGACACAATATTCATTATCCATTATCCCAATAAGTTGCCATGGCAACCCTAATATAATGAATGGTCATCACCGATAAGCAGACTTAAGTTGGAACACAGATGACCTACCTAACAACTAGAGTCACCCTGAGTGGAAGGAAACAGGCCAAGGGTACTGTCACAGAATGTAACAGTCACATGCTTAAAAAATAAAACAAAACAAGGGGACAGGTACTATTGAGAGACCTCAGGTAGCAGGTGGCAGCTGAGTCACAGCTGAGTCAGATCCTACTACGACACATTAAAATTAAAAGGACACCTAAGAGATACTTTTAAAGAAATAAAACTGGAAAAAAATAACATGGGAAATTGATATGAGAGAGAGAGGTCACAATTATTTCAAGGAAAAGGAGATGTCGTTCATAGACTCCAGGTGTTAATAGTTTCGAACTGATATATCCCCCACAGTCTCACGTTTGGGGTGTTTGGTCCCCAGCTGGTGGTGCGCTGCGTCGTTGGCTGTGGAACCCTTAGGTGGAAGAGCCCAGCTGGTTGCGGTCGGTCGTGGGAGAAGACCTCGGAAGATTGCACCTGCCCTTGGTTCTGGCCTTCTTCGTCCTTTCTTGTCTATCACGATGTGGACAGTTGCTAAGGCATACTCCCGCCCACGCAGACTGATCCACTCAGCCACGCCTTCGTAACATTCGGAAACGCGGAGCCCAAATTAGCCTTTTCTCTCAAGCACTGAGAAAGTAACATGTCAGGATATCTGCGACAGGAGAACAGACGCTTGAGGCTCTGGGCGAATTCTTTTCTGGCCTTTGATAAAGCAAAAGGCAGCAGGATAAATGAGCCCTTGAAGCCACACTTGCCCTCCGGGTTTTAACTGGAAACTTCAGGCGAGGCCGCGATCCCTCTGAAACCTTTCAGAACTCAGTCACGCCCAGCGCTAGAACCCAAGAGGAGGGACCCGCGCTCTTCCCACTCCACGCGGCTGCGGCTCTCTGCTGTAGTTATTAAGATGGAGAGCATGTCAAACAGACCCGATGTGCTTGCTAGGCAACAGCCTTCTGGTGCATTCCTAAAAGGACTTGTTCTCCCCCTCCCCCTCCCCCACCAAGTCTACCACGATCAAGGCAAATTTATAAAATAAATAAATAAATTGGAACTCTTAAAAATGGCTCTGGAGCATTTTGGATAATTAAGACGTGTGGTGGCATCGAGTTTTGTAAAATCACCTACGGTGTCCAAACTGGCAATGCTGCCCTGCTTTGTGTGTGTTCTTCAGTATAATGAACAACTGAAAATACTCCTTTCTTTTCTCTTTCTTTGTTTCCTCATCTTAGAGTCTTGCCATATAGTTCTGAAGAGCTGTTTCTCACTCACCATTAGCCCAGGCTGGCCTCTAACTTACCACCTTCCTGCCTGAGCCCCGCAAGTGAGTGCGAGGACTGCACAGCCAGCTTTCAGATGCCCTTTGTGACAGGACGTGGGAAAGAGAAGGAGAAGGAGAGGAGACCGGATGACAGGACTGTGGAGAGGGACATGGAAAAGAGGAGATACTCTCCTGAGCCTTCAGAAAGGGGGGAGTGGGGGCTCCCTAAAGATGAGAGGGTGCTGGTGGGATGAATTCCCCTGCAAGAGAGGAAGGTAAAAATGTGCAAGCTCCGGATGCAGGTGGAGGGCACGGATGCCCCCATAGCCCTGTTCCTTCCCTGCTCCATGCTTGGAAATAACAGCGTGAGCAACAGGGGGGCTTATAGCAAACGGCGATCTCAAAAGCCTCCTAGATCAATGTCTCTCCAAATCCCACTCCATCCCATCTGATGCCGGCCTACAGCTGTGTCCTAAAGGGGCCACCTCTGTAATGAACAATTCTTCTGGAAGGATCCTTCCTCGACCAACAGCAAAAGGCTGGAAAGTCTAACGCAAGCAAAGAATCTTCTCCAGGCATTTTGTCCAAGTTCCCCGGCAGGAGACAGGTGTTGCCTTCCGCTTAAACCACAGCAACAATTTGTTTTACTTTGATGGTTCCTCCTGAATAATGGTTTCGTCGTTAAACATCTGGCTTCTTCTTAGCAGATTAGGCCTCCAATGAGGAAAGTGTGTTTATGATTCTAATTTGAAACACAGCACATTAATATGCTGATTCTCATCATGTTAGCCTTAACCTGTTTGGAGAAATTATGACTACAAACATCTTGTACACAACACCTCTAACTACCAGCTTGTACAAACAACATGAGAGCGGGGGAGCCACCTCATCCAGCCGACTGGAAGCACTTCAGAGGCGCTCGTGATTAGCGCGTTGGCCCGAAGCCATATTTTACCACATAAACTCAGCATCTGTGCCTCGAGATGCCTTCCCGGCCTAACAGAACCACCTCTGCTATTCCTAGTGAGCGTGCCCGCATGCGAGGAGCCAGATGGTACATGGGTAAGAGTTCTGCCTTTTCCTGAGCTAGGCACACAGGAGGAAGGGAGCCTGAGCTGGCTGCAAGTCAGATTTCCTCGGGCTCTAGAGTCCTGCGATGTGGTGTGTAAACAGCCAACCCACAGATAGAAATGAGGGTGCTATTCATTATTCACACCGGGCACCTTGCCATCCCCTGCTCCCTTGAGCACTGCCTGCCTGGAGGGGCAGGGAGAGCCATCCGGGCCCAGAGATTCTGCAGGCTCAGCGCTCCTGACCCTCCAGGAAGAAGCAGAGGTGTCACTTCTGGTCTAGAAGTGTTACCAGGGAATTGGGGGGGGGTCCCTTTTGTAGGTTCTCCGTCTCCTTAATAAAATAATTTAAAATGGTCTCAAAATGAAGCTGAAAGAACATTTTATTAGGGTTGGAGAGAAAAACAACGTGGCAAGCAAGCTGGAAAAAAAAAATGTCTCAGAAGCTGCCTGGAGGGCTGAGATGGAAGTGAGGAAGAGAGAGCAATGGCTTTCGAGTAAGGGTCTGAGAAAGGAAGACTTTTCAGCAATGGTGGTTAGCCAGCTATTGTGCTGAGGGCTGCGGAGGCAAGCGTAGCCTCTTCTCAGAGAAAGAGTGAGAAAGCCCGGAGGATTAGAAAAAACATACTTAAGGCCAGATATGGTGGCACACTTTTAATCCCAGCGCTAAGGAGACAGAAGCAGGAGGATTGCTGTGATTTCGAGGCCAGCCTGGTCTACAAAGTAAGTCCAGGATAGCCAAGGCTACACAGAGAAACCCTGTCTCAAAAAACAAAAACAAAAAACAAAAAGAAGAAGAAGAAGAAGAAGAAAAAGAAAAAGAAGAAAAGAAAAAAGAAAAAACACACTTAGGGTTTTAGCTGGTCCTTTAAAAAGAGGCTCAGGCTGGGTGTGGTGGCCCACACCTTTAATCTTAGCACTTGGGAGGCAGAGGCAGGAGGCTGTCTGGGAGTTCCAGGACTCCCAGTGAGCTCCAAGCCGGCCAGTGAAACCCTGTCTCAAAGTAAAAACAAAACAAAGAGTTTGAGACACACTTGCCTGGACACCCACTTAGCCACAGATGCTTTATTTCCTGGTGTGAGAACATTCCAATTACACAGAATAGCTCCTCTGGCCCACCAAAAAGAATAAAACTATAGAGGTAGAAAGAGGGGGGCGGGGAGACGGAAGGAGGATCCAGGGAGGGAGGGAGGGAGGGAGAGGGAGAGAGAGACAGACAGACAGAGACAGACAAACAGAGAGAGAGAAAAAAAGAGAGAGACAGAGACAAAGACAGAGACAGAGACAGAGAGAGACAGAGAGAGGGAGAGTGCGCACCCAGTGAGTAAGGCATTAGACTTGCAAACCTAAGAACCTGAGTTTGCCCCCAGAACCTATTTTAAGAATCTGGGCCTAGAGTCACGTGTTTGTAATCCCAGTACTGGCTGGGGAGGTGGAGGCAGGGGGATTTCTGAGGACTGCACGATAATCAGTCTAGCTTTCTTGGCAAGTTCCAGGCCAGTGAAAAACCCTGTCTCAAAGTAAGTGGATGACGCTGGGAATGTGGGAGAGCCTTTTGTTGGCGCATGAACAAGGCTAAATCAGGCATGGTAGCTCAGGCCTGCAGTCCCTGCACTATGGATGTGAGGGCAGGAGTGGCAATTTAAGGTCTGTGTACTGAGTTTGAGGCTAACCTGGGCTATGTCCATCAGGGAGAAAAGACATCAAACGCTGTCCTCTGGCTTTCACATACATGCATGCATACACACACATACATACACACACACACACCTTTCAAAATTCTGCTTTACTACATCTGCCACCTTTGGCTATTATGGCAATATCATACCTTTGTTGCCAAAGTGATGTCCCTCAATGGCCACAGCCGACCACTACTATCTCCCTGGACCCTGCTCTCTAGACCAGGAAGCAAGGTCAGGCTAAAGTCTAAAGCTTGGCCAAGTTCAGCCCCAAAGAAGCAGCTGCAGGATTCACACCAGGGTCACGGGGCATCAACCACAGTCGCCACAACTGCCTGGCTTTATGTCACGGAAGGCAATGATGTCATACCCACCAAGACAACGATGTCATACCCACCAAGGTCCAGAAGTGGCCACCGGGCACACAAAAATAAACAAAGACAGCAAGACAAGAGAAATTCTGGTGAACTGAGATTTGGTGTTGTGGTTTAACCTGAACACTGGGGCTTAGTAACTTGTACTTGCTGTCACAAAATAAATACCTGGCAACAGCAACTTAAGAGTCTTCTACTATGTCATGTGCATGGGTGTTCTTGCCTGCACGCATGTGTGCGCATAATGTGCAGAGGCCAGAACAGGGCATCAGAGTCCCTAGAACTGGAGGTTTGGGTAGTTGTGAGCTGCCGTGTGGTTGCTGGGTATTGAGTCTAGTCCTCGAGAAGAGAAGCCAGTGCTCTTAACCACTGAGGCGTCTCTCCAGCGAGGGCACAGTCCGTCATGGTGGCGTGAAAGCGTGGCAGCACACAGGAACGCGAGGAAGCTGGGCACAGTGCGTCAGCAGTCAGGAAGCCGCGATGAAGGCTGGCCTTCAGCTCGGCAACGCAGCCCACGGGTTGGTCCTGCCCACAGGTGGGATGGGTTTTCCATCCGCAGTTAAACGCAAACTAGAAGCTCCATCGCACGCATGCGCAGAGATGAGTCTCCCAGGTTGAGTGCAGATCCTGCCAAGATGACAAACAATGGCAGCCATCGCAGTTGGGTAGCAATGCGGACGACTGTGAAGTAAGGATTAACTAGCAAGCCTTCCAAGCCTTCAGCAATAAAACTGAACATACCGGACTCCTTGGGGAACAGGGTGTGATCGAGCGGCCATTTGCTCCTAGAGCTTAAGCGTACAAGGGGGCAGATGTAAACCAAATGGCAGTTAGATTTACAAGAATCAATACTAACTTTAGATCTCGAGTACACGGGTCAGCGGGTCAATGAACTTGCCCACACTTCAGTGCGGCTGAGCAGAACGTGTCCAAGTAGAATAATTTAAAGCATTCCGTTCCACTCGTGTACCCGTGTGGTGGGTGGGGCGGGGGGCGGTGTGCTTGCCTGTGGGTGTCCGGTATCTTTTTTGGATTGCGCTTCACCTTTATTTTTTGAGATGGGGGTCTCTCACTGAAGCAGATGCTCGTGTTGATTCGGCTAGCCTGGTTGGCCAGTGCTAGCCAGGGATCTCTGTGTCTCTGCCACTGCTCAAGGCTCTGGCTCAGTGCCTGTCAGCATGCACAGCTTTTTGACACGTGTCCTGGAAATCTAAACGCACGTCCTCCTGTTTGTACGGCAGTGACAGGGCCATCTCCCCAGCCCGGCTGTGAAGCATGTAGTTAAATCTCTCTCAGAGGTGAATAAGATATTAAGAAATCAAAATAGTTTTGTTGGTTTTTTTTTTAAGTTGTGGCTTTTAGGAAAATGTGTCTGACCCGCAGCTGTTGAGTGGCAACTGAACCTTTTGTGGGAAGGTGCCACATGCGTGACACACGCCACTCCGCCACTCCAGCTTCAGGTGCTGCCCTCCTCCCACAGAAGCAGGAATCAAGCGTGAAGTCTTTCAAAACACCTTGCGGTTAATTTACAGCCCGGGTTCAGTATCTCTAGGTGACTACCAGCACTAGCTCCATGGGTGTGCCTGTGCTGTCACCCAGTGTTTTTATGGGTTCACCCACGTTGTTCCCCCAGGCTTGGCTGCTACACCCAAACTCAGGATCGTTGGTAGAGGCCCAGCACCTCCATTTTGCACCAAATATTTTAAGCCCAGCATCAGAGCCTGGCACACAGCCCTGTGCTCAGCATGCGGAGTGCAGTAAGAAAACAGATGACCCCTCCAGGAAGTCCCAGCAAGTGGGTTGCTTTGGAAGCAGAGCCTACAAAACAAACAGGACACTTAGGAATGCAGGGGACCGGTAGATTTTATTCCTTGATACAATCTTGGATTGGAAGCTGCAAAGATGAAAGCTATTATCCTCTGGTCAGGCCTTGGATTGCTTGCTGAGAAAACACACACACACACACACATATGCACACTCATGCACACACATGTGCACACATGCACTCACACACACACACACACACACACACACACGCACATATATGCACACACAAACACCATGTGTGCACACCTCTATAGACTCATGGGTCTCACGCTTCTAAGCTGAAAAGAATGTCTCTCAGTGCTCCTGCAGCACGTCCTGTGGCACGTCCTGTGGCACGTCCCTTTGATTCTGCTGTTGACAAATGAGGGCCTAGGACACGGCTTCCTCTGGGTGAGCAGTCTCCAGAGCCTTGGTGCAGTGTCCTTGCACGGCTCGGGCCCTAGAACTGTGACTAGGGGCAACAGGGGAATGAAGAAAAGTCAGACACGTATAGAAGAGCTGAGACCTTGGGAACTTGGTGTTCGTTGTGTATAGATGAACAAAGAGGCACGGTTAGTGCATAGATACACACACACAAGGAGGCACGGTTAGTGCATAGAGACACACACACAAGGAGGCACGGTTAGTGCATAGAGACACACACACAAGGAGGCACGGTTAGTGCATAGGGACACACACACAAGGAGGCACGGTTAGTGCATAGGGACACACAAACAAGGAGGCACGCCAGCTTAGCTCATCTGTGCGGGATAGGTCTCTTTCGGGGGAGAAGTCTCTGCCTAGGACCAAGCTTCAGGCTATAAAAATTAGGTCAGGAAGGAGCTGTAGCAGACAGTTTCTGCAAACATTGTGGGCATCCACAGAGTCCAGAGAAAGGCTTCGCCATTCCTCTAAGGCTCACCTCCGGAAGGCTTTGCCACTCCCATAGGTCTGAGCCATTTGGTCCTTGACATGACCACCTTCATCCTAGCCCTGACATGACCATGTTCATCTTAGCCCTGACATGACCATGTTCATCTTAGCCCTGACATGACCATGTTCATCTTAGCCCTGACATGACCATGTTCATCTTAGCCCTGACATGACCATGTTCATCTTAGCCCTGACATGACCATGTTCATCTTAGCCCTGACATGACCATGTTCATCTTAGCCCTGACATGACCATGTTCATCTTAGCCCTGACATGACCATGTTCATCTTAGCCCTGACATGACCACCCTCATCTTAGCCCTGAGATGACCACCCTCATCTTAGCCCTGACATGACCACCTTCATCCTAGCCCTGACATGACCACCCTCATCTTAGCCCTGAGATGACCATGCTCATCTTAGCCCTGACATGACCACCCTCATCTTAGCCCTGACATGACCACCCTCATCGTGGCAAAACACATTTACTCAGGACTTTTCTCCCTACACAGTGACCTTTAAGTCTCTTGGGATGCAATCCTGTTAAAAGTGTGGCGTCTCAGGGCTAGGGAGATGGCTCAGTGAGTGAGGTGCTTGTCCACGCCCAAAAACCTGAGTGTGATCCCAGAACCCACATAAAGTACAGGCAAAGCAGGGTTGTCTACTCCCTCTGTGGTGGCCCAGAAAAAGGCAGGCAAGGCAGATCCCTGGAGCTCACTGGCTAACCAGTCTAAGTTCCCAGTTCTTCAAGAGACTGTGACCCCAAAAATAAGGGGGTGAGGCTGAGGCGATGGCTCAGTCGGCAGTGCAAACCTGAAGGTCTGAATTCAAATGCCCAGACCCTGTGAAAAAATCAAGGCCTGGTGATGCACACCTGTGCCTTGTGTTTGGATGATAAAGCTGGGGTGGGGTGGGGTCAGGGTAGGGATAGGGTAGGAGGAGATGCCCAGAGTTTGTTGAACATCAAGTCTGCATTCAAGAAGAGACCTAGTCTCAAAGGATAAAGTAGAGAGAGATAGTAAAAGGCACTCCAGATAGACACCTGTTCTGCATATGCAAATACAACAGTGCACACATACAAATACACACACACACACACACACACACACACTAAATAAGGTGACGAGTGACTGAGAAAGATACTTGACATGAGTGTCTGGCCTCCACCTGTGCACACATGCAACACAGAAAATGATGCTTGTCCACCCCAGATTTTCTGCATCAGGAGCCCTGGAGTTGGCTGAACACTCTGGGCTTTAACTAGCCCTCCAGCGGATTCTAATCCGCTCACTAAAAACCAGAGGATCACTTTGCAATGTGTTCAGCTTGTTTTTGTTTTTCTATCTTTGTCAGTTTTTTTTTCCTTTTGGTTTTTTTTCTTCCTGTAGACACTGCATTAAGAGGAAGCTAAAGGGCCTGGAAGCACCCCCCGCGCCCCACCCCCCGCACCCCACCCCCCGCGCCCCACCCCCCGCGCCCCACCCCCCGCACCCCACCCCCCGCGCCCCACCCCCCGCACCCCACCCCCCGCGCCCCACCCCCGCACCCCACAAGCCTCATTCTCAGCCTCCACCATACACCACAGTAGCCATTCCCAGAGACCACACTCTCTGTTCCTGCAGTATTCAATTATCTCCCACACTTTGTGTCTGCCTGCTCGTTTGAGCCACGATGAGCTCAAACCACCACCCACCCCAGTCCCTGGTGATCCAACAGCCCATGTGAAAGTGTCAGCCGTCTGATTCACTCAGACTTACTCCCGTTGCTTAACCTCTGCCTCAGAAGCCCCAGCAACAGTCTTAATGTAAACAGCTGAGCCAATACCCTCAGACAAAGAGGGCTTGGGGTGCGGGTGAGCCTCCGTAGGTCACCCACATACAGAGAGGGGCCATCAGAGGCGGCTACCGTGCCCTTTGATCATTCTATGAGTTAAAACATAAACCTGTCCCTCGACCTGGCAAAACATCATTTTGTGTCGTTTTACTCTACATTTTATCTTTTATAGCCAATAAAACACTTTAAAAATTGCCAAGGTTATAATCTCATCCATTCCGGTGCTAAATTAACTGGACATTACTGCTGTCACAACACAGGTGTCACTGGAGGGTCCTGAAAGGCAGCCTCCCTCTGTGGAGGGAGAAAAGGTATTTCCCGGGAACCAAAAGAAAAGACACCTTTTGTTAAATTGAGTCAAGTCTGAAAGTCTGATATCCTCTCTCTCTCTCTCTCTCTCTCTCTCTCTCTCTCTCTCTCTCTCTCTCTCTCTCTCTCTCTCTCTGTGTGTGTGTGTGTGTGTGTGTGCTTGTATACCTGCACAGAGGTCAGAGACCCATGTTGGATGTCTTCATCACTCTCCATCCCCACCCCAAGACAAGGTCTCGCTGAACCTGGAGCTCACTGATTGGCTAGCCAGCTCTGGGGCGGAGCCTGAGTCTCCATAGCCTCCTCCCTCCCCACCCAGCCTTCCCCCACTTCGCTCCCCTCCCCCCCAGGATCACAGGTGCATGCCACCACATTGGGCTTTTTTTTTTCTCTTTTTTTTAAATAAACTTTTGCTGGGGATTTGAACTCACATCTCCGTGCCTGATTGGTAGCCACTTTACAGACCGGACCATCTCTCCTTAGTTCATCTTTTTAGCTTTGGAGGTAATCAACAGTTTTGGAACTCTGGCAATACTATATACTCTTATCGGGGGCTCCAGAGGTATGTGGTTTTACTTATATAAGTCACGAGGCAGCTATTGTTGTTGCACTAGGTGAGTCAGTAAGCAAGAGGCACTTAGGTTAACGGCCGGAGCCTCGCGAGGGCTCTGCTGCTTCAGCCTTTGGTCCTGCCCAGTTGTTACACTGCACTTGCTTCTCTTGTTCCGGGTTCCTAACACTATCAGTCACCAAGTAACAGAGCTACAGCAGCAGATGAATTATGGGCCATATCAGGACTCATCCGTCCTTCGGTGCTTTCCAAGGTCATGCACTGCCTCCAAACAGAGGCCAGGGAAGACTTATAAACAAATGTTCATATTTCAGGACTTACCACTCAATGTCAGAAACATCTCCAATTTTCAGTTTATTTCCTGTAGCTATAACAAGATATCAGATTCTGGGTAATGCATGGAGTAGAAATCTTTTGGGCTTATGGGTCTAGAGCAGTGGTTCTCAACCTGTGGGTGGTAACTGCCTTGAGGGGGAGGGGGGTTCAAAAGATCTTTTCCCAGCAGTCACCTAAGACCATCAGGATATCAGCTATTTATGTTAGGGTTCATAACAGTAACAAAATGACAGTTAGGAAGTAGCAACAAAAATAATTTTACGTTGAGGTTCCCCACAACATGAGAAACAGTATTAAGGGGTCACAGCATTAGAAAGGTTGAGAACCACTGAGCCACTGGCTGGAGAGACCAAGAATGTGGCCCTGGTATCTGGCGAGAGCTGAGGGGCTGCAAGGTAGCATGGAGGAGAGGAGACAGCCCACGTGAGCCCAGGCTATGGGGCAGCCTCCGGCCTGACCGAGTGGTACCACCGAATCCTACTACTTCCCAAAGCCCCTCACCTCCCACCTCCTTAACATAGGAGTTTAAGGATCAAATGTCTAACACAGCAAGTTCTAGAAGATATATCCAACCCTTAGCATGGTTGTGGTAGATTTAAAACTTTCTCCTCATTTTTCATGTGTGGATGTTGGTGCATATACATGTTTTGCATGTGTGTGGGCATACATGTAGCAGTGTTGCCTATCAATGACTAATAAGTACTAACATTTAGCTATATTCTTCTTCTCCTTTAAGCACACGCATGTTTCTAGACAAATGCACACTAACTTGACCTTTTCTTATCACCAATCATATCTGTAAACGTATTTCTAGAACACTTAATGCCCTCTGGTTTATCATTTTACAGACCGTGTAGTATTCTGCGGTAGAGACCGTAAACTTCCTTTAATTCCCCCACTATTGGATCCCTGCCCCCTCACCCCCCCCCTTCCAGTGACTGTGGTGGTCACAAATGCTACAATGTGTTTATTCACACCGTGGTTCACTCCTTATGCAGGCGGCTTTGTAGGGGTGGAGCTATGGGACCAGGCATCCTCACACGCTTAAAGGCTGGACACCCACTCTCTCAAGCTGCCTTTTAGAGAGGCCAGATCACAAAGTGCCACAGCCCCCTCATCGTCTTCCTCTTGATGATGGGAGCCTTTACTCTGTGCTCTTGCATTTTACATTTTTCACACACCCGCTGTGATAGCTCACATCCGTTGTCAGCCTGACAGGATCTACACTCACTTAGGAGACACATCTCTAGGCGTGCCTGTGAGAGCGTGTCTAGACGCTGTTAACTGTTGGCAGTGCAGTCCCATGGGCTGGGGTTCTAGACTGAAGGAAAAGAGAAAGTGAGTGAGCAATCGGCGCTCACGCCTGCTTCCTTGTCACAGATGCCACATTGTGACCAGTTGTTTCGTGTTCCTGAGGCCGTGATAGTCTGAACCTTCACCCCATGGGCAGAAATAAGCCCTCCCTCCTTCCCTCTCCTCCCCTCCCTCCTCCCCTCCCTCCTCCCCTCCCCCCTTCCTTCTCCCCTCCCTCCCCCCTTCCTTCTCCCCTCCCTCCTCCCCTTGCCCTTCTTCCTCCCCTCCCCCTCCTCCCCTCCCTTTTTCCCTCCCCCCTCCCCTCCCTTTCTTCTTTCCTTCTTTCCTTGAGTTCCTTGTATTTTGTTACAGCAATGAGACCAGTAACTAATGCACCAATGGCTAAACAGGCCATTTCTACAGCAGCTGCTTTAGAGTCAGTCAGAGTGCTGGCAGACACTTTTGAGTTCTCCCATAATTCTAACTGGAGTTTGGGGCTTTGGTGCCTCCCACACTCCACTGAGCGGAGAAATCACCCACAGGTTCTGTCAAATGTGATCCAAGTTCAGCAGCTCTGTGCTGGACCAAGATGCTCTGTCTAACAGACTCCAGGTGCCGCTGGTCCTAGCCAGGGTTCAGGGATCTTGACTGTCTACTCACTGGCCCCCTCTCACCTCACCCCCAGTTTTGCCTCTGCTTCCCTGGCAGCTGCCTCCCAAGGCCCCCCCTTGCAGAATCAAAATGAGAACCCCACCCATGCCCTGTGTCCTCTTATATAACTCACCGAGTTGCAACAGGGCTTCTGTGTCCCCATCTGTGAAGTGAGATAAAAGTGAAGAGTAGCTGGCCATCTCATCCCCGCTAGGAAGGAATGTCCTTCCTGCCCAAATGGAACTGGGTGCACTTGGAAGCGGGTGCACCTGGAAGCAGGTGCATCTGGAAGTGGGTGCACCTGGAAGCGGGTGCACCTGGAAGCGGGTGCACCTGGAAATGGGGTGCACCTGAGTGCACCTGGAGGCGGGTGCACCTGGAAGGGGGTGCACCTGGAAATGGAGTGCACCTGGAACTGAGTGCACCTGGAAGCAGGTGCACCTGCAAGCGCATGCACCTGCAAGCGCGTGCACCTGGAAGCGGGTGCACCTAAGTTCCTTCAAAACTGCTTTCTTTCCATTTTAACTTCCTATATCATATTTAAAACACTCCAAAAATTTGATTCCTTAAAAAAAAAAAAAGTGTCTTACCCGTTCTCTTTTCTCTTCCCTGTAATGAAAATCTCTGCCTTCTTTCCAGAAGCTTGCACAGAATCGGGAGGCTTATGTGTCTTGAATTAGGCTGGAACCAGACATGCTGGCCGTCAACCTGCCGGAACCTAAAGAAAGACAAGCCACGGTAAAGGCTCCGGCATCTCCCATTTGTATTTGTTTTATGGGAGGACTGACTGGGCCTCTGTGCCACCGGGTGTGTGTGTGGAGGGGGACAGCTGATGGCTTTGGGAGTCAGGTCTTTCCTCCACTGTGTGGGTCCCGGGAATAGAGGCCAAGCAGTCAGCCTTGGCAGCGGCACCTTCACCTGCTGCGCCACGGGGCCAAGCTCACCTTCCATGCTCAATGCTCATTCCGAATATTCGCCAAACCCCTTCCACCCTTCACGTCCCCGCGCCGCTTGTGTTTTGAACTGTTTGCCATTCTTGGCCCTCCAATTTCGAGGAGCCCCAAGCAAGACTCGTTTCTCTGAAAAGCAGCTAATCCAGTTCCCCGCCACCACGACGAAGCTCGCTGATCAATAAGAGAACAAATCCCACCGTATTAGGTCCTGTTTGATCTTAAGATTTCAGCTACATAACGCTGGCTCCGCGGAACAGGAGCCAAGTTACCTTATGAAAATAAATTAGGCAAAGCACCCAGTCGGAAAGAAAATGAATTCGCCACTCCTCGAATGTTCCACAGAGCCTGGAACGTGGCCCGCAAGCCAAGCAAAGAGCAAGGCTTCCTTCTCCTGCCTCCTCTGCTCTCTTCCACTCCACCCTCCTCTCTTTCCCTGCAGAAGAACAAACACTCGTTCTTTCCACAAACATTTTGGTGTATCCTCCTATTAGGGGTGGCTTAACTCCGACGCCTGCTGCAGTTTGTGTTACTGAGTCACAGCGGACTCTGAGGAGGGTAGGGAAGGGCTCTGAGGAGCTTCGCTGAGGCCTGTCAACTGCCATCACCCCAAGATGGACACCTCGCCGGGACCAGCGAGGAGAGCCTCAGCCCTCCTCCTCCCTTTGCTCTCTGAGAGCCTCCACGGCTGTCAGGCTGTTACCCAAGCTTCCTGAACTCACTCCAGATGCAGATTGCAAGCCTGACTCCAAGGGAAACTTTAAAAGGTGACAGGAAATAGACCTTCAGCAGAGCCGGTTCAAAAAAAAAAACCCGCATAATAACCTTTGCCGAGTTTAACTCCATCTTAGATACCCATAAATAGACCCGCTTTCAGGAACTAAGAAGTAATCCTGCAGCAGTAATACAAAGCCCCGTCTCTCATTCCGCAGGACCGTGCAGACCGCCTCAAGAAGCGCGAGAAATCTCTTCGACTCCTTAAGCTTTGTAATTCATTTCTGAGCACCCGTTCAAGAAATCTCATTAATTTAGGTGGCCTTTCTGCTGTACATCCGAGGCACACAAATATTTGGTATTTTTACCCGAGGTCGGAGATAAAAGGAAAAAAATTAATTTCTCATTTTCAGAAGGGATTATGAACATAAAACATTGTGACTGTAACATGTGTCCGTTGCCTGATTCACACACACACACACACACACACACACACACACATACACACCATGCAGAATAATATATGAAGATAAAATTGAAAGAAAAATGAGAAAAGATTTTATAAAAACAGTGGGTTTTCTGTAGCCCCATCTTAACAACTCCAATCAAACATGAGATGTAAGGGCTTTGATTTGGGAGGGGAAAAAAAAAAGGGAGTCCTTTGATTGTGGATGGGCATGTGCTGTGTGCAATTACTTCACCTAGATTTAGCTTTCTGAATTATCAAGTTTCTGCGTGGAGGCAGCACAGCCACCATTGAGCTGAGTTCACGACGTCCCTGAAGGACTGGACTTCAAAGGTGGCTTCAATGGGTGGTTTCCGTTCTTCATTACAGCTGGGCCACTGTAACCTGCGCCAAACAAGCCACTGCGCCTAATTAAACGGAATCTCTTCCTCTCTATTAAAAATTCAGAAGTGCCAGCTGGGCACAAACATGTCACCGGAGAAGGTGGGAGGGAGGCCCCTTGATACTGGTCAATAACTGGCTTCACCTCCTTTAAGCAAAGCCACAGTCCGGACAGCACCCAGGCACATAAATTATTCTAATTATTTTATTATCAGCAAAAAACTGTTTAGATGTAAATGGTGTTTGCTCTCCACAATTATGCTCACAAGAACCACCAGGATACACGGTCTGGAAGTGCGGAGGCCTTTGTTCCAGACGCCAGCATGTAGTTTCAGACCCACTTTCTTTTCCAATTATCCAGGCCCCCAAACACTATAACAGCATTTTTCCCACGGTCCTGTCCAGATCAGATAGCAAGGGTTTGGTTTGGTTTGGTTTAAAAAATATTTTTATCGCTGTTCTTAGCTTTCTTAAAGAGATAAACCATAAGTCTTCTTTGAAAACTGGATTTCTCTTAATGTGTTTCGAATCTGTATTGTTTTGTTTTGTGGATAAAGGAAGAACCGGTTTGCAAAGCTCTGACCCTTTTGATACTGGTGGAGGAATTACAAAGTGCTTTCAGCTCATCAAAGTCCTTTGACTGGCACGCAGGGCTCATTGACCAACCTCCCAACCTCCTAAGAGAATCATATAGGTGTTTAAAAAAAAAAAACAATGTTTGTGACACAGAGGTTTGTTCAGTATACAACCAGACAAAAATTGTAGAAACCAAAATGTTTGATGATTTTTACGTTGAGATGTTTTGTTGGAGCGCCCTCTTGTGACCAGGGTTCACCAATACAACTTCTGTTCCACAATTTTTTTTTTTTTTTAGGGGCAGCATTAATCCACAGGTGTAAACATAACTACTTAGAGGAGATGTTGACAACACATCTATTTATCAAACAACAGTAACATGTACTTCTCTTAGGCTTATGACTTCCCCAGCCACAGGCTCTGGACCGACCAGGTTTGCAGCACCAGGTGTGGCTGGCACTCCTTTGACGAGGGGGCCTCAAACCCAATCAGAAAGCAGTTGGTTACCCGCAGAATAACCAAGCCATTGGCTCCTCCTCCTTCCTCCAAGAGTACCATAAGATGTATTTCACTGAAACAAACCAAAATAAGTGAGGGTTCATAAATGTATGTGGACGCTTAAAATGTACATAGAAAATTTCTACAGAGCAGAAAGTGCTTTGAAAACAGAGGTTTGCACCCATCCGCAAGTGTCCTTCAGCTAGTGACAGGGGAGATGCCCCCTAGTCCCTGACTCAGCGCCACTGCCTGAGGCCCCCCAGCATGCCGTCAGGACAGGTTTCCGCTGGATAAGGCCTCAGCGCTTGCTGCCTTTGACTGAAACACAGTTTTTATTCGAGATCCTTTCAAACTGGGCCTTGAGAATTCCAACAAGAGAAAAAAATACTGGAGGACTTAGCTTTGTTAGACTATGTAAAACGTAATATTCTAAGTAAAGTCTTCTGAAAGCATTTTATGATTCAATGTTCACTAAAATAATAATAGTAATAATAATAATAATAATAATAATGTTACTTAGGAGAGATTGTGGCATTTTATCAGGAAGTCTGGATTGAGAAATAGATACATGTTGCAGGCTGAAAAGATGACTTAGAAGTTAGGAGCACTGGCTTCTATTCCAGGGGACCTGGGTTCACTTCCAAGCACCCACAGGATAGCTCAAAACTGTCTGTAATTCACACCCTCACCCAGAGGTACATGCAGGCAAAACACCAATGCATGTGACATAAAAAAATTAAATTTTAAAAGGAAATGAATACATTTTGAAATCAGCATGATTATCATTCATAGAATTTTTTTCCACTGAGATCGCAAAATAAGCATGCAGCTACTATATACCTTTAATTTTATATTATTTAAATTACTAATTTAAACATTGAAAAGTTTAACAGTACTTTCCATTCCTATAAGAAATTAAAAGCTCAATGATGCTATAAAAAGGGACTCTGATGAAAGAACTTTTTTGAGGCAGGGTCTCTTTGTATCTTGGGTTAGCCTCAAACTCTCTAAGTAGCCAAGGATGACCTTGACTTCTGACCTTTCTGCCCCCATCTCCTGGGTACTGGGTACAAAGCTTGGTGTACACCCAGGCAGACAATCCACTGCCCTGAGCTACCATTCTAAGCCCAGGACACCCTCCTAGTCACATGAAATCTTAGGTCTTGCTTTCAAACTTGCTGTTCCACAGGCTTAAAATTCAAACGAAGCAGTTGAGGGCCAGTGAGATGGTTCAGTGCATAAAGGCGCTAGCTACTGAGCCTGATGTCCCAAGCTAAGTCCCTGGAATCCACTTAGCTGAAGGTCTGACTCCTGTAGGTGGTCCTCAGTGCACACATGCACACACACACACACACACACACACACACACACACACAGAGTGGCATGTATGAATACACATACACACCAAAAATAGATGTAATTTAAATTTTTATTAAAAATAAATACAGCCCAACATGTGGGGCATACCTGTAACCTGAGCACTCTGGGGTCTAAGCTAGAGAGTTGGTAAAAGTCTGTCTCAAAGAGAAAAGAAAGACTACAAACAACAGAACAAAGCTCAAAGGTGTGTAGGAGCTCTGAGGTCAGGATGCAAAGCCACAAACCTGGGCCTGCAACAGAGAACATCCTGGTCCCACTCTGTGCTGCTCTCAGAGGAGCTCTGCCAACCCTTTGCTTCCGCCAAAACTTCTGCCTGCTTCTGGGCTCTTTCTTACTTATGAGTCTCCCTCTTCATCTCTGTCTGTCTGATTGTCTCTGTCTCTGTCTGGTCTCTGTCTTTCTCTCTGTCTCTCTCTCTCTCTCTGTCTCTCTCTCTCTCTCTGCCTCTGTCTCTCTGTCTCTCTCTGTCTCTCTCTGTCTCTCTGTTCTCTCTCTTTCTGTGCGTGTGTGTGTGTGTGTGTGTGTGTGTGTGTGTGTGTGTGTGTGTGTGTGTGAATGTGAGCTTCCATGTGTGGGTACCTGCATGTATGTGGGACGCTGGGGATGCCCTTCAGTGGCGTTCCTGGGAAGGTGCTGTCCCCTTGCTTTTTGAGCCAGTGCCTCTCCCTGCCCAGAGGCTCACTGATTCCGTTAGCTGGCAGCCCAGAAAGCCCCAGAGACCTGCTTATCTCTACCCATCTCCGAGTGCTGAGACCTCAAGTGTGTGCCACCACGCCTGCCCACATTTTTATGTTTAGTTTATGTGGATTTTGAGGAATGAACTCAGATCCCCAAACTTGCACAACAAGTGCTTTACAGACTCTCTCTTTCTTTGTAACAAGAGCTGTACTCTTTATGATAAGAGGGGTAACATTGGAAAACCACTGAGAACCCAGCCGCCCGTGCCGCAATGAAGATAAGGCATCCTTTCTGGAAATTTCTGGTGCCCTTTACCCATCAGCTTGCCCTTAGAGCCACCGAACACCTCAGAGACTGGCTTCAAAGTGGTTAGAAATAAGTTTTGGTCACTAAAGAAGAGTTCACAGACTTTGTTGTAAATCTTTTAAAAGTCTGAAGAAAGTCCTTTAATCAGTTGCCCTCAAGTCTTCAGCTGATCCTCGGCTGTGGTCATTCTCCACTTCTCCACAAGGTGGCGCTCTGCCTTATTGTAACTCATCTTTCCTTCTCAGAGAAGTGACTTTTCCCGGGCTCAGAACAAACGTAATTGTGAAATACAGAGATGGCTTCTCGTGCCTCTCTGCTTATTGTCCTTATATCTGCTCCTCCTCCCAGAGTGCGCACCTGCGCCTGCCTGGCAGCCCGAGGTAAAGGACTTGGTGGTGCTCTGAGAGAGTTTCAAGCCTCGGGACAAAATTAGGTGTATGCAAGAGGTTGCATATGTGTGAGTGTGAGTGGGTGTCGG
This sequence comes from Acomys minous, assembly GCF_964271855.1. Classification (NCBI taxonomy): domain Eukaryota; kingdom Metazoa; phylum Chordata; class Mammalia; order Rodentia; family Muridae; genus Acomys; species Acomys minous. Next base: position 128,708,961 of record NC_140494.1, on the reverse strand, counting down.
TGTGAGTGTGTGGGGGTGGGGCGGTGGGTTTGTATGTGTGTATGGGTTTGCATATGTGCATGTGAGGAGTGTTTTCCTGTGTGAGTATATGTATGTTAGTGTGTGACTGTGCGTGCTTGCTGGTGTGTCTGTGTGTGTGTTCTGGCATATGCATGTGCCTGTATATGGTGTGGTATGGTGTGTATTTACATGTGTTTCTATCCTGCGCTCTCTCTTTCCCGTTTGTGTGTGTGTGTGTGTGTGTGTGTGTGTGTGTGTGTGTGTGTGTTTGCGGTAATGAGTAAGCAAGCAAGAGACCAAGGCTCACATTGCTCACATTGAGCACACACTTTAAGAGCCCCCCCCACCCCCGTCATATATGAATTCAAGGAGTCATGACAAAGAAGATGCCACTGTTCACACCCCTCTTACAGCCCAGGGACAGAGCACCTCACATGGCTGACCTTATCCTGGCTCACAGTTTGGGAGGATCTCAGTCTGTCATGGGGATGTCCGTGGCTGTGGGAACATGGTGTGAAGACGTTGACATCGTGGAAAACCAGAACTAGAGAGGGAGAGGGAAGGGCGGGGTCAGGCATCGGCTTCACAGGCCACCTGCACAGACCTACTGCCACAAGCCGAGCCCCACCTCCCACAGGCCCCATGGCCTTCAAAATGTCACCACAACCTGGAAAACTGGCATTAGCCGAGGGAGCTTGTGAAAGACACCTCAGCATCAAACCAAGCTCAAGGACCCACGGTAAACCTTGAACCCCCCCCCCCCCCCCCCCCCCGCTGACGCCTCCATAAAAACACTTGTCTGCTCCTTTCCCAGCTCCTTGAGACATGTTGAAATGTTTTATATTATTTGAATCCCCGGCAACTGGGGTTACAGGTGGTTGTGAGTTGACATGTGGGCGCTGGGAGTCAAACCTGGGTCCTCTGCCAGAGCAGCCAGAGTTCCTAACCTCAGAGCCATCTCCCCAGCCTCCACTTCTTGAATTTTATAGTTCATTTTATTTTGTTTCTTTCTGGAGACAGGATCTTCCTATGGCTGGGCTTCAACTCTTAGGCTCAAGTGGCTGTCTGGCCTCAGCCTCCCGAGTGCTGGGGACTGTGGGTGTGTAACACACACACACACACACACACACACACACACACTTAGCTTATAGCTAATGTGTGGGAAACTACTTGAAAGTAAATAGCCTTGCGCTGTAATGGGCAAGTGGCAAGGGGAGTTCCTGCTGTTTACAAGTAACAGCCATCTCCACAGTCAGGTTTGTTTCTTCCTGGCTAAACTCTCAGTGTCAGAGAGCCATGGTTTGGCTCTCTGTTGAAGGGGAGCTGGTGACCATCCTAAACACTGTCACACATCATAAAGTGGCATTTCAGTCATATCTAGTGATCATCAATAAGAAAATATATTATTGCTTCATAGGATTATTTATTCCCTAGTGGCGTTGTAAGCTATCTTGGTTTGTACCCTCTGTGGTGTTTGTAGTGGCAAAACTCACCTAGTAATGACACCCATAATCTTTTTTAAAACTTTAAATTTTTTTATTTTACCATTTTATATGTATGAATGCTGTGTGGGGATGGTGAGGGGGTACGGGAGGTAGTCCAGAAGAGGATGTCAGAGTCCCTGGAACTGGAGTTAGTGTGCGAGCACTGGGAGCCAAACTATGGTCCTCTACGAGAGCAGTCAGTGCTTTTAACCACTGACCTGTCTCCCAAGCCCAGTGATGATGAATCTTTGTTGCTAACTTGACTTGATTTAGACTTGCCATATGAACATGGTAATTTTGGGTGTGTCTGCCAGGGATAATCTAGATTAAGCTCATTGAAGTAGGCGGCACTTTTAACTTGTGTTAGGTATTCCATCACAGCCATGACCAGAGTAACTAGTTTAGTAGCCCAGCCATCAAATGACACATGACTACACTAAGCACATTACTTAACTGTAGTTTTAGGAGCTCAAGAAAGCCCTCTTGTACCCCAACCTTCCTCTATTTCTTCACGCTCCACTCATTAAAGACAGCGCCTCCACTCCAAGTTTCATTCAAGATAAGGCCAACCCCGAAGGCTTGCCTCTGGGAAAGGCGTTCAGGCTGGGCGATGGTTAATCTTAATCATCAGTTTGATACGACCTAGAACCATCTGGGAAGAGAATTTCAGTGAGGATTATTATGTTGGGGCTGTGGATATGTCTGTGGGGATAGGATAAATCACATTAATCAGTGCGGGAGGACCCAGCCCACTCTGGGCAGCACTATTCCCTAGGCAGATGCCTTCAGAACAGTGTAAAAGTAGAGAGAACAAGCGAGAGTGAGCAAGCAAGTGAGCATGTGTGCATTCATTCGTTGCTCTCAGCTCTGAACTGTGGAGATGATACGAGTAACTTTTTGGCATCCCTCACTTGATTTGCCCACTGCGTTGGCCTATAACTTGGGATTGTAGGGCTAAATAAAACCTTTTAGCCCCCCTAGCTGCCTTTTTGTCTGGGCATTTTATCACAGCAACAGCAATGAAACTAGAGTAGGCCATCCAGCCAAACAAACCAAAAGTTGATAAACATGATGCTAGTATTTGTTGTTCGTTGTTTGTTTTTACAGAACCAGGCGTCCAGCCCAGGGCCTTACAAACCTTAGGCAAGTGACATAATCCCAGCTCCCTCCCTTCTTGTTGGTTTTGTTTGTTTGTTTGTTTGTTTGAGACAGATCCTCACTGTAGTACAGGCTGGCCTCTAACTGTGTGTGTGTGTGTGTGTGTGTGTGTGTGTGTGTGTGTGTGTGTGTGTGTGAGATGTTCCCCTGGCTCTTAAGATGTGCCTGCCTAACTCTCCTGAGTCCTGGGGTTTCAGATCTGTGCCTCCATGCCAGGCATGCAAAGGCTTAAACAGCATCCTGAAGGCCCTGCAAGGAGAGCATCCAGGAGGTAGGTTGAGAGGACCCACATCCACTCCTGATGAGGCCCCAGTTTTGCTCAGATCTCAATGTTGCTTTTGGAGCAGAAGGCTCTCCCCACCCATGTGTGTCACCACCAAGATGCCTGTATAAAGTGGGTGCTGGCTGGCACGCGCCTCTCACTGTAGTGCGAAGAGCTGGGCTAAGCATTCTGATTAGGGACGCATGGCTGGGACCAGCACGAACGTAAAAGAGGGCGTTGGAGGGGGCAACGTGCTTCTGTCTCGCAGGAAACCTGCTAACACAGAGGATGCTTCGCTCTTTCTGCAGAAATGCTGCCTTCCATGGACGAAGCTCCAGCCCCAGTCAAGCTAATTGAATGCACAAATGTAATGCTTTTTTTTTTCTTCTTCCAACTTAACGCCGGACGAGATGGCGTCTTTCGCATATATTTACCAAAGCCTTTCTTCATGCGGCAACGTCCGTTCAGATTGCTTATAGATGCTGAGATAGCAAGTCACCCTTCTAACATAATGAGATAAGTCATCTCTAGAAACTTCCGCTTGCTCAGATGTATGCAAGTAAAAGAAATCGGGCTACAGGCTTTTCTCAATAAATAGGATCAACAGCTAGAGCCTGACGGCCGTAGCCTGTTCTGCCTCATTGCAGCGAGATGCTTCCGATTGCTCCCTTCCCTGCCCACTTCCCTCTTCCTCACCCCCCTCGGTGCCCCCCCTTTCTCCCTTGCACCAGAGTTTTAATCTTGGCCACTGATTGAAAGGGGGTGAAAGAGACACCCCATATATCAAGCCACGGGGAGAAGCCCAGACGATAGAGTCCTTGGATGGCTCAGGAATATCGAGAGGATTTTTGTCTTCAAACCATTTGTCTAGCTAAACGTAGCCGGCTACTTTGTAAGCCTGGTTTCCCCAGCCTTAGCTTGCTTATTAATAATCCGCACACTGAAAACTCCGGCTCCTCAGGGGGATCCCTGCACACTATCATTTGCCCATTGTCCAGTGATCAAGCCAAGAGGACATCGTGGGACCATTAGGGTGTCCTCGGCAGCTCCCAGCTAAGATTTGTCTCTTGCTTTTTAAAAAAAATTATCTAATTATCTTTTTTAATTTTTAGCCCAGGCTCGCTTTAATCTCCGTGAAGCTGAGGGTAATCTTGAACTCCTGCTCCTGCTCCTGCCTCCTAATACTGGCATAACAGACACGCACAACTGTGTCCAATGTACGCAGTGCTAAGAATCAAGCCCAGGGCTTCGTGCACGCTAGGGCAATCACCCACCAGCTGAGACTCATCTTGCCTTGTTTTCTTGCTTCCTAATGTGGAAGCCTGTGTCCTAGAAAAGTCCTAAGGGACCATTTCATACAGGCCTTGGGAGTTGCAGTGGAGCCGCATCACGGCTGGACACTCAGGCTGTGTACTGCACAACTTCATGGGTGCGTCCATGTCCGTGGAGTTCAACGTGCAGAGCACGGTAAGTTGTGCAACACGACATCTGCCCGAGCCCACACACAAGTCAAGGGGGGAAAGTCACCGACACGGTCAGAGTGCAACACATTTCCATGGTTGCACAGCACATCCATTGCCTGTTATGCCTCAAAGAATAGAACCAAACTTTGTGCTGTGATCAGTTGACAAAATAACACACACACACACACACACACACACACACACACACACACACACACACACACACACATCTCTTTACAAAAGGCAGTTGTTTGAGAGAGTTGGTCTCCAGGCAGTGGCCTCTGCTTCAAGAGATGCTTTGGGTACGTTGACTTTAGGAGAACAGGCTGGGATAACAAAGAAATTGGGAATGGAACCCCAACAGCCATTGCCGTGGATTTTGGAAGACTCTGGACCACACGAAAGAAGGCAGCGAACAGGCTTTGACCAGTTTTCAGGAGTTGCCCTCACACCAGCTGGGAGGGTCAGGGCCAGCAGCCTGGAGGCCAGGCTCTTCTGGTCCCTCGGAGTCTGGCTTTTTCTTCCTTCTGCCGCCTCCCCCTGCCCCCTGCACCCTGAAGCTCATTTTCTGGAGAGAGTAGAGAGAGCTGTACACGTGGGCAGAAACACTGCCCTGACAGCCTCTGCCCAGCCCTCCCAACTCGCCAGGATAATTCGATAATTTGGGGTTAAAGAGAGAGGTCCCAGTTCTTACACACTCCCTTGAACTCTGCCCCAAGGCAAACAGATAAGTAGATTTGGGGGTTTGGGGCACTGATTCTAATGTGCCAGGAGATTATTTGATCAAACAGCCTAGGTCCGTGTGACCTGTTATTGGTAAAGACATCTTCGTAGCCTTAGAGGTGCATTATGGGCCCTTCTTGACCCAGGAGCCATCTCAAAGGTCATAGCAGCAAGCCAGTCCGCTCACAGACACATTTAGCTCACCCAGTGTGGCTGCTGCTGTCATTCTTTAACTGCATTTGAATTGCGGGTGCAGGGCAGGTGGCATCCATATTTGCAGACTCCCCACTTCTGTCCATGGCTCTTCTTACCGGTCCTCTGCCTGGTTAATGCCTACAGACCACTGAGCGCAACCTTTGGCAGACAGGTAGGTGTAGTTAGGGGTTTGGGGGGCCCTCCTTCTTCTTGGGGGCACGACTGATGTAAGCCACAGTCAACAGGACCCTGGGCCAGCAGCCTACCCTCGGAGTGTTCACATGACTGAGTCACAGGTGGTAATATAAAAACACACACCCTTCTCTTACACGGCCCGTATATTCGAGCCCCTATCAGAGAGGACCGAGGGCAACACCGAATCCTCGCTGCATTGCTACTGTGTTATGAAGGCAAAATCAAAATAAACTCACCTTATTTGCTCTTGGTTGACTCAAAAAAAAAAATCATGCACACATTTGGGCTGGAAAGATTGTAAATTAGTCCAGAGTTGTTATGGAAGTCAGTAAGAGGACTCCTCAAAAATACTACCCATGGCCGAGCTGTGCCGCTCCTGCGTGTTCACCCCTAAGACTTCAAGTCAGTGTAGCCCAGAGATGCTTGTACGTCAGTAATGACAACTGCACGGGCCACACTGAGGACATTATGAAATAACCGAGGTGTCCAGCAACCAACAGGGGAGTGGATAAGGGGATGTGGTTTACGTACACAGTGGCTTTTTTTTTTCAGCCATAAAAAAAGAACAGATACGTCATTTGCAGGAAAATGAACGTGATCATTTTAAGTGAAGCAGGCCAGTCGCACAAAAGATGATTTTTTTTCATTTAAAAAACATGGATTGTTTTCTTTCATTTATGGCTTCTAGATATTATAAATTCACACACAAAAAAATATCGTGTGTGTGTGTGTGTGTGTGTGTGTGTGTGTGTGTACTAAATGAAAGTAGGTGTAAAACTGTCTCGGGGAGAAAGCACCAGTGAGAGGGGCAGGCAGGATGGAGGAGACATGAGAAGGAATGTGTTCAACATACAATATGTATGTGTATAAAGCCAAAACATTTAGAAAGCCAGCGATGTTGGAGGCCATACACCTAGGCAACACATCATCTGCCTCCCACTATCCCTGCATAGAAAGTGGGGCTGGCTATGACAATCATCTAGGTCACTTTCCAGGGACTCTCAGGCCGCTCTTGCTGAAAATATGGGTCTCTCAGTGAGACCGGCAGAACTCCCATAGGTGACAGGAACGCGAGGAAGATGCTGTTGACATCTGTCTTCATGTTTGTCTGTCTCCTCTGTGGCCTTAGCCTTTGGGCTGTAGCCACCTGTGGTGGTTTGAATAGGTTTGACCCCCATAGATTCATGTGTGTGAATGTTTGGCCATAGGGAGTGGCACCATTAGGAGGCGTGGCCTTGTTGGAGGAGGCGTGGCCTTGTTGGAGGAGGCGTGGCCTTGTTGGAGGAGGCGTGGCCTTGTTGGAGGAGGCGTGGCCTTGTTGGAGGAGGTGTGGCCTTGTTGGAGGAGGTGTGGCCTTGTTGGAGGAGGCGTGGCCTTGTTGGAGGAGGTGTGGCCTTGTTGGAGGAGGAAGAATGTCACTGTGTAGGTAGACTTTGAGGGCATCTATGCTCAGAGCCTCCTCCTAGGTGCCTCTAGAAGACAGCCTCCTTCTGGCTGCCTTTGGATCAAGATGTAGAATCTCAGCCCCCTATGATGATAATGGACTAAACTTCTGAAACTGTAAGCCAGCCCCAATTAAATGTTTGCCTTTACAAGAGTTCCCTTGGTCATGGTGACTTTTCACAGCAATGGAACACTACCTAAGACAGCGTCTACAAGCCCCCATGAGTGAAAGGCACAAAAGCCATGACAGAAACACAAAGATGAAGTTAAAGATGTAGGGAGACGACTCGGTGGGTGGGCAGCTCAGTAGCTTGGTGTTTGCTTAGCGTGCATGAAGCATGCATGAACCCCAGTGTGGGAGTTTGATGGTTTCAAATGGCAACTTGCCACTACTTCAACTCAGGTTGACATGTTGGAACCAGTGGAGAATTCTCTCTCTCCCTCCCTCTCTCTCTCTCTCTCTCTCTCTCTCTCTCTCTCTCTCTCTCTCTCTCTCTCATATGAGAAGATCCAGACATAGGCAGCACCTTCTGGTAGCAGCCCAGATCAAAAAGGATACAGGGTTAGGAAGGTTATCAGCTCTTTGCTGCTTGGCCTTTGTAGAGTTAGTTTACGCCAACCCTGTTGCTGCTGGTGACAGAGATGGTGATGCTGCTGCTGGGGATGGGGATGGGGCTGCTGGGGATGGGGATGCTGATGCTGTGGATGGGGATGGGGCTGCTGGGGATGGGGATGCTGCTGCTGGGGATGGGGATGGGGCTGCTGGGGATGGGGATGCTGCTGCTGGGGATGGGGATGGGGCTGCTGGGGATGGGGATGCTGATGCTGTGGATGGGGATGGGGCTGCTGGGGATGGGGATGGTGCTGCTGGGGATGGGGATGGGGATGGGGCTGCTGGGGATGGGGATGGGGATGGGGCTGCTGGGGATGGGGATGGGGCTGCTGGGGATGGGGATGGGGATGGGGCTGCTGGGGATGGGGATGGTGCTGCTGGGGATGGGGATGGGGATGGGGCTGCTGCTGCTGGGGATGGGGATGGGGATGGGGCTGCTGGGGATGGGGATGGGGCTGCTGGGGATGGGGATGGGGAGGGGGATGGTGAGGCCACTGCTGCTGGGGACAGGGATGCGGATGGTGCTGCTGGGGATGAGGATGGTGATGTCAGCCATCATTAGACTATTTGACCCTGTTGTGTAAGCTAACGTAATAAATATTTTATTTTATATAAATCTATCCTACTGACTGTCCCTTTAGAGCAGTGGTTTTTGCCCTTCCTAATTCTGCTCCCTTTAATTACAGTTCATGCTGTGATGACCCCTCAACCATAAAATTACTTCATAACTGTAATTTTGCTACTGTTATGAATCATAATGTAAATATGTGATATGCAGGGTATCTGTTATATAACCCCTGTGAAAGGGCCATTCAACCCCCCCAAAGGGGTCTCTACCCACTGCTGCCCTAGAATCCAGGGGACCCCGGGAAGGGACATGCATGAATGTCCAGTGCTCTCCCTGCCTCTGAAGCCCCTTCCTGCTGGAGCTGGGACTGTGGGGCTAACACAGGCTCCCGCTCTTCCATTCTTTGGCCAACTGAATGAAGCTTGCTCTGCTGTCATCTGGCCTCTTGGGTCATTGGCTTTATCAAGTGGCTGCAGTTAGACCTTGTACCTGTGACTGACCTGTCCCTGGAGGCATGAGCCACTGGGGTCTGTGTGGCAGGCCTCCTCCCCACTGTAAAGTCACACCAAAGACTTTAGGGCCCCAGATCAAATGGTCTCTTCTTGTTGTCACCTACCTCAGTCCTCTCCATAAGGAGCTTCCTTTCTCCCCCCGCCCCATGTACCCACTCCACTCTGGGTAGCCCTGCTCTATAAGCACGCTGGCTGTAGCCTGACTCACTGGCCGGCAGGCTCTCGAAGCCGGGATTGGATGCAATTTATTTTATAAGCCCAATGACTTCCAGAGACATTTGTGACATTGGCTCTAGGATCCAGGCTGGGAATTCAGCCTGCCAGGAGAGTGCCTGCTAGCATATATGAAACATCAGGTTCAGTCCCCAGCATTGTATTAAATCGGGCATGGTGGCACACGCCTGCAATCCCAGCACTTGAGAATTGGAAGCTGAAAGTCATCTTCCGCTATATAATGAGCAGCTTCCTGAACTACTTGAGACTCTATAAAAAAATAAACAAACAAAGAAATAATAAAAAAGGGCTGGAGAGATGCCTCAGAGGTTAAGAGCGCATAAGTGCATTTGCTGAGGACTTTTCTGTTCCTAGCACCAACAATCAGATGGCTCACAACTGTCTGTAACTCCAGCTCCGGGGGGATCTGATGCCCTCTTCTGGCCTCTTCAGGTACCTGCACTCACATGCACATACAAAACACGTAGGCAGCACACATACACATAGTGAAGAAAAATCTTTTAAAACTAGCAAAAGCCAAACAAACCCATCACAACAACCAAAGATGACCCCAAAATAATCCCATCTTATCTCAGACTTCTCCCCACTTTATGGCCAACGTGAATGCTTGCTTTCTTCTTCTTCTTCTTCTTCTTCTTCTTCTTCTTCTTCTTCTTCTTCTTCTTCTTCTTCTTCTTCTTCTTCTTCTTCTTCTTCACCTGCTGAAGAGTCCCTGGGGCCTTGCCTCCCTGGCCTTCTCACCATAGCCATGTGACGCAGTCCAAAAGGAGCGTCCACTAGAGCACAGAGGTTCTCTTTGTGCCGGCAGTGGCTACTGAGCTCTTGAACTACGGACAGAGTGACTGAAGCAGTGGTGTGAGGGCTCTCTTCCAAACACGGCGGGGCCTTTGCCCACTAGAAATCTCAGCAGCTGTGACACCCACTCAGTAACAGTCCACGCACCATGAAGCAGGGAGGGCGTTGTGAGCGTCTCCCCCTGCCCCAGGGTGCACACACACATCCTTAGTGTTACACTGCGTGAGTGTGGGGAGAAGTGTCCCGCCCACCCTACTGCCCGGCTTGAGGACACACAAGGTACTTGTTGCTGGGACGTTTTCTTAGCGGTGAAGCCACTGTTAAGTTTTCTACGTTCCAGTGAGTAACCCTCGGTGTTCTCTCGCGTGACCCCAATTAATCTCATTTTCGACAAATTAGACCGGGACGGGGCCATTCCTTTGGTGTGTTGTCGGTGTGTGAATAGAACATTTGTTTGTTTTTGTTTTTGTTTTTGTTTGCTGTTTCGTAACAGGGTCTCTCTGTGTAGCCTTGGCTGTCCTGGACTTGCTTTGTAGACCAGGCTGGCCTCGAACTCGCAGCGGTCCACCTGCCTCTGCCTCTCGAGTGCTGGGATTACAGGCGTGTGCCACCACCACTTGGCAAAACATTTGCTGTCCTCAAGGAAAAGTGTGTACAAACCCAGATGAGTGCTATAGCCCTTGCTTAAGAACTGAACATTGAACTGTGTATAATTTAAATCCATTCATCCTTAGAGGCTCAGTTCTAGAACTTTCTTCCTTTAGGAGCAGCCTCCCTGGGTGGATAATCAAGTCCCAAGCATGTTTGGTTTCTGAATAATAGCACTGGAAACGAAGGCAATGGCATTGTTGTTTCTAAAGTAAAAATGGTTTATTCACGACATGGTACATAAGAGGTGGTTTGTCTCATGTCACAGATGGTGTGCCCAACTCCCTGGAATGTTCTTCTCTTTTTTTCTCTTTCTTTCTTTTTTTTTTATTTTTTTATTTTTTTTATTTTTATTTTTTGTTTTTGGCATAAAGGAAAGAATGAAGGGGAAGCCAGGCTGTGCTAAGGCAGCTAAGGTGGGGGATGGGCCATCTTCACAGGGAGGAGCTCAGGGTTCCATTAGTGGCAAGCTGATTCTCTAAGAAGTTAGGTGGGGGACACAGGTAGGGCCACTTCTGGGTGAGCCACTACGCCGAGCCCTTCAGTCGTCTCCACCACACAGGTACAGCAGCGCCTTCTGGTAGTCACCCTTGGTGTCTTGCTACAAGTAGCCAGAAAGAAAGAAAAGAAAAGAAAAGAAAAAGTTGTAGTGTCAGGAAAAACAAAAACAAAAACAAAAAAGAACAGACTCCACAGCAAGCTGCCATAGCCTTGGTGTGCTGTAGAGATGCTGCAGAGCTGCACAGGGTACCCGTGCCCGGCCCCTGAAGCACCATGGGAAATGGTACTTCCAGTCCTACCACGACTGCAAGGATAGAGAGAATGTAGCCCACACTGCAGTTCCCGCAGGGAGTCCTGCAGCACCAGGTGGACCCTCGGCTGCTTCCCTTTGAAGCTTCGTGGATTCTACGAAAATGACTAACAAAGTGAAGAAATGATTTCTAAGAGTTTAACTGTCCCTGGCTGGAGACCTGTGCCCCTAACAAGCATGGCGGTGGCACTGAGCCCTCCTCTGCCATTGTCCTCGGTGACTACAGACCAAGACAGGCTACCTGGGAGGATGAGGCAGGAGGATCACAAGTTCAAAGCCAGCTCAGACATCTTAGCAAGAAATCTTCTCAAAGTGAAAAGAGAAGGGACTGGGGAGGAAGCACTATAACGTGCTTTCCACACAAGCATGGGCCCCTGAGTTCAATCCCCTGCTTTAAAAAACCACCGTCGGCGATGCACAGCGTGACGCCAGCACTGGGAGCAGAGACAGGCAAACTTCTGGGGTCCACTAGCCAGTCAGTGAGCCCCAGGCCTCAGTGAGAAAGTCTGTCTCCGCAAACAAGGTAAACAGTTCCTGAGGAATGACACCAGCGGTTGGCCACTGGCCTTCACACACACAGGCATGCATGCACATACATGCACACACACACACACACACACACACACACACACATACACATGAATGCACACACACCATGCCTGGCAGAGCCAGCCCAGTGCCCTCTCCAGCCACCTGCGTACACACACACATACACACACACACACACACACACACACACACACACACATGCACACACACACACACACACACACACACACACACACACACACCATGTCTTACCTGGATGTAGTAGTAGAGAGACTTGCCGTATTTCCTCTTGAATTCAGATCTAATTTTCAACATGTCCGCTTCACTGCGGGAGACCATGATTCTAATCAGGACCTTGTCACGGGTCCCCTTGCCCTGAAAGTCAAATCAACGGCCCAAGTTAACTTCCTTGACAATGTTATCATTATAAAAAGCACTTCCCTCATTCTTCTGGCTCTACTGTGCTTTCATTGTTTTGGATTTAAAAAAAAAAATGATTGTTTTCTATTTTTTAAATTTGCGTGTGTTGTGTGGGTAGATGGGTGGGTGGGTGTCCTCTGGGGTTTGTAAGAGAAGTGTTAGAGTCCCAGCATGGCAGGTTCACTGCCAGAGCAGTGACTGCTGTTAGTGCCTGCACACCATCTCTCCAGCCACTGACGGTGCTCAGTGCTGCCATCTGACAAGACTGAAAACACAGTACTGACACTCTCTCCTTAACAAAAAATGAGCATCTTGGATTTCCAAGCACAGTTGAATTTTTAAAGATTTATTTTAAATTTTCCAAGTATGTGTATGGAGGAGCACATGTGTGTGCATGTAGGTACACAAAGAGGCCAGAAGAGGGCATCAGATCCCCTGTAGCTGGAGGTTCAGGGGCCTGTGAGTGACTCAGAATAGACCCTGGGAACTCGCGCCCTTCGCAGTAGTAAGTAGTGTGTGCTCTGAACTGTTGAGCCACCTCTAAAGTCAGCTCTGTGCTTAGGGAGGCCAGCCTGAAAGCTTGCGTATGCCACAAAGGGCTGCTGACACTTAGGGATGCAGAAAGGACGGGCCAGCGTGCCGTTTTCATGATTCTGTGTGAATGCACGGAGAAGCCTGCAGTGAGGGAATTCTGTGACAGGGAGCCCAAGGAGGGAGGCATGGACAAAGGAGGTGGCTCCAGAGTGGACAAAGCAAAGCCCTGGAAAGCAGCACACTCGTGACAGGATGAGGGGTGAGAAACCGACTGGTCTGGGGCAGTTCATGCAGGAAGAACACACAGCGCTGGTTCTGCGGTGTGCCTGCAAGCTGGCCAAGGCTGGAGGGGGGGGGGCTGAGGGGGTGGGAGGTGGGGGGGGCTCCAGAAGGTGAAAGTGGAGGTCTTGCAGGGTTTCCTGCCAAGACTCTAGGGAGGGGACTGAGAAGCTACTGCCTAGTACCTGCTGACGGTCTCTCTCATCCTGTTTACTTTTATCCTGAGGAGAACAGGAGGCAGGCTGTGACTGAAACCCCCAACAGGAAACAGACACCATTGTCCCCTACCCTTCCCCTACCAGTGACACTTCATCCTGTGTCACGCATTCTTAAACAGCTGAGGGGGGATGGATTGGTGCTTCCTCGCCTGCCAAGTACAATCTCAGCTCGCTGGCGGGAACCCTTCCTCTAAGCCGGCGGGTCTCAACCTGTGGGTCAAATCCTCTCTGGGACTGCGTATCAGATATCCCACACATCAGACATTTTACATTATGATTCATAACAGTAGCAAAATTACAGTGATGAAGTAGTGACAATAACTTTATGGTTGGGGGAGTGGGGGCGGGTCATCAGGACATGAGGAACTGTGCCAAAGGGCCGCAGCGTTAGGAAGGTTGAGAACCACTGCTCTAAACTTTAGCCAAGAAGATTCAGTTTGAGCCAAGACAGAGGAGGGGGCTGGTGGAAATGGGGCCTCCCGGCCAGCACCCTTACCTTCATGGAGTCATACAGACGGTCAGCAAAGTACAGGGGTTTGTTCTGTATACACTGGACTGTGGGAAGAAGACAACACAGGTCAGGGGTGAAGCTGCTTTTGCAATGAGGAAGACGATGGCCTGGCCCCAAGACACTGACCGCAACGGGCCTGCCACCCGGACGCAGATGTAGACGGCTCAGGAAAAACGCAGGCTCCTGTGAACCACCACATTCACCCCCCACTGTGGTGTTTCCAGTCACAAGATGTGCAGGTCAGCGATGACCTGGTGACGTGGGGGCTTCCTAGTCACGGCCCTGTCTCCTCCAGCTGCCCAGTCCTCCCTGGCAACTGTCCACTCTGCCCACTGAAGCCCACCTGCACTTCCACGTCCTTACACCTCCAGGCGTAAACTGTCCCAGGCATGCAGAAAACGCACCACGCCTCCCACGTCCCCTCGAAGTAAACACATAGCCATTCGCTCCTCCCTCCTGTTTCTGACCTCCCTGCCGGGAAGAAGGGGCCACACCCGCTCACCCAGGTTCAGGAAGGCGTTCTCCAGGTCCCCTTTGACCTCCTTCTTGATGCTCTCCAGCATGTCATAAGGGCTGTAGCTCTTGTACCTTTCGAACACTAAGGAAAGCAGTAAAGAATATCAGAAGTGCTGGTTGAAGCTGCACCAATGACCTACATATTTATACACCACAATTAAAAACAGCAGCAGCAGCAGCAGCAGCAGCAGCAGCAGCAGCAGCAGCAAACAACTAAAGGTGATCATGGATGCCATCCCAGTGGCTGGAGGTCACCCTGGTGGACCAGAGCTGATTTGTATTTGTCTTGCCAGAGGGCCCAGGTCTGGCTCCTTTAACGGCTCTACCTAGGCCACACAACGGGGCCATCTCCATCTGCTGGATGTCATGAGAAACAGTAGAGAGCCAGCTGGTCCTGCGCTCTACTTCAACAGAGCGAGATCAAAGGATTCCCCCACAAGGGCTAGGGAGACGGCTCAGTGGGCAACATGCTTGTCTTGCAGGCATAAGGAATGAAACTCATTTTTTAAAAAAAAACCCGCATGGTGGCGTGTGATTGCAAGCCCAGTGCTGAGAAGGCTGAGGCAGGAGATGGCAGCTCACTGGCCAGCCTGCCTAGGCTACTTGTTGAACTAAAGCCACTGAGTCTCAAAACAAAACAAAAACAGCCCAGGGTGAGCGGCTCCAAAGGTGTGACACCTGAGGCTTACCTCTGGCTACCACCCCCCCACCCCACCCCCACACAAGGTCAAACTAACATATCAAATATAGGACATATTTGGGGACAGAGGTTCCATAATAAGAATGAGGAAGGAAGCCTATAGCCAAGTGGAAACTGAGCCTTGTTCTGGGAGATCTCTGCTTCTGTACAGCCTACACTTATGCCACCAGAGAGCCCCCTGAGCGCCTGAGGCCTCCTCGGCACAGCACCCACCTTTCTGGAGGTGGCACACACTGCGCTCAGTCATGATGCTGATCCACTTGGGAACGTCGGTCCCTTTCCTCTTCACCCCAGCATCATAGAGCTCCTGTGAAAGACGCAGACAACCAGGAAGTTAGCCACACAGCCCTGAGCAAGCATTAACTCAGCAAGCCCACACTGCAGGTGTGACCCGGAGCGCACCATGTTAGAGCAGGTACTCAAACTTCTGGCTTCTCAGGGCCATGCTGAGCCATCCCCTTAGACCACATAGCCCGCTCCAAGAGCTTATTACAAATCCTCCTCTCATGCCAGACATACTCTGTATGGGCTTTACAACTGAGGCACATGATTTCGTGACAAGCTTCGAGATCACCCAACAGCCGACCCTCCAGGTGAGGCACACCTGGTTCACAGCTATCTAAGTCAGCTTTATGAGGAGGTGACAGGCCCTTGTCACCTTCCTCTGTCCCCACCGAGCAGAGCAGGGAGCCTTTCTACTAGCTTACTGTCAGGACGCAGCACTTCCATGCAATCAACACCACATCCGGTCATTAACACCAGCATCGCAAGCATGGATCCCAGAAAGGAGAACCAAACCTCATCTTCTCGGATGAAGCAGGGCTTTAAAAAGACCATTCCTCCCTTGGGAGGGACATAACTTAGTTCTGCCCCTCCCCCCTCCCACAGCTGTGGGCTGGGTCCATGGACTCACACTTCTAATGGTCAGAATACAACAAGAGTGCCAGGGTACGACACTTGGGACTGGGCCCCTCTTGGGTCACTCACTCTAGGGACAGCCGCCATGTTGTTAGGACCCATGAAGCAGGCCTGTGAAGGTCGGTGTGGAGGAATGCTAACACCTCTTGCCAACAGGAAGCACGCACGAGCCACACAGAGAAGGTCCCTCTGACCCAGCCACACTCTCACTAACTGCTGCCCTAAGCAGCATCTTGTCTACAACCATGTTGAGAGCCCTTGAGCCAGAATCATCTGGTCAACCAAGTCTCCATCCCAGGCAATGTGACAGATATTAGTTTGAGATTATTCCTTGGAGCTAAATAAGTGGTTGCGTGGCCTACAACCCCCTCCAAATGCACACACCATGTAAAATTCAGCCAAGAAGCTTGGCACATACCCGAGCGTCTTGGTCAATCAGTTCGTAGTCAATGACCGAGCCATCCTCCGCTCGTCTGCCCTACAGGAAAATAGGAACAAGGGTGACCATCAGCCCCAGCTCTTAGTGCACTGTAAAGCTGGGGGTGTCCCCTCGCCAACTCGGGTGAGCTATGGCTTCATTCCTGAACAAACAAGTGCCACTTGCAGTTTGCCGCATGTTAATTTAGACAAGGCCGAAGAAGAGAGAGACAGTCAGAGAAGGAATCGGGCACACTATGCCTCGCCGCCATCGTTAGCCATCCCTGGGGACCCAGTGCCGAGTAAGCATCTGACCCACGCCCTGGAGAAGGTGAAGCTGTTTAGGTCTCTCCCCTCAAACTGTGCACAATGGTAAAAACGCATGACAGCTGGGAGTGCTGTGACGGTGTGGATGTGCGAGCAGAGGGGACGCTCTTGTGGTAAACAGTAAGCTGAGCTCGGGAATAACAGGATGGGGCCTGCGCACAACCCTAAGGGGCTAACAGTACGATGGCAGGCTGGGCCACACTGTACAAGACAGGAGGATGTGGAACAGGCGTAGAGGTGAGTGACGCACCTGCCCAGAGGGGTCACAGAGCAGGACAGAATCAGTGATGAAGATGAGGGTTGACAGGCCCAGGGTGAAAGCGGTGGGGCTTTCTGATAGGATGCAACAGCAATGGGTTTTGGTCAAGGAAGCAGAATGATGCAAGCAGATTCTAAAGAGACCCAGAGATTGTGGTACCCAGACAGGAGCAAATGGAGACAGGAGAGGCGCAGGGTTGTCACTGTCACGGAGATGGGAGTGGGCCAGGCTGCAGCACACACCTCACTCATTTGCCACAGGGCTCCCCGAGAGAACTCCCTTCCCTTGACAGACAGGAGCTCAGGTGCAGACTGCCCAGAACTAGAGATTCACAGGAGACAGGCCTTAATGTGCTAACCTTAACAAGGAGCCCACGAAGACACACACACACACACACACACACACACACACACACACACACTCACTCACTCCAAAGGGCCGCAAAGGCCACGTGTGCACACACAACACAGCAAAAGGTGAAAGAAGTAAGGTCACCTAAGGCGTCTGGGTTGGCCACAAATAGGGACAAAGTGACCTTCCTTAAGTCACTCGGTGCAGGTTAGCACAGAAATCCAGGCCAGAGCTTGGGGGCTGCCCACCCCTCCCCTAGCCCTAGAGTCCAGTTGTCCGCACGGTTCTGCAGGATAAGAAATCCTATTAACAAATATGACAGCTCTGCAGCGACAGGAATGCAACAGAATTTCTGAGCAGGCACAAGGATTTAGTTAATTCCCTCCCCAGTATAGAAGGAGCTGTGCCTGCTGTGGAAGAAAGCAAAAGGGGGGAAGAGGGGGGAGAGGGACAGAGAGAGACAGACAGACAGACAGACAGACAGGCAGACAGACACAGAGAGACAGACAGAGACAGAGAGACAGAAAGAGATACAGAGAGACAGAGACAGAGACTGAGAGACCCACCTTTGCAAGGGCGACCATCAGCTTCCGGAAGTCACCAGATGTGTCGGAAATGATGTCCTTCTCCAGATCAGTCTTGTACACTGGGAAAACAACACATCTGGCTTGACGCTTCCCGCTGGTATACCCCAACCTCCCACCCCAACTAGCTGTCACCCACCAGGTTTCAGAAGGCATCTTTGTGCTAGTGTGGACATAGTCCTACTCCTGAGTCCCCAGCTGAGGGAGAAGTCCCTAGAAGGATGTCCACCGCGCCATGAGATCAGAGCTAGGGTGACTGTCAGTGCTACAGACAAGTCTAAGTCAAACCCAGAAGTCCTTAGGCGTGCTAATCAGCAAACGCTTTTCTAATTAGAACACTGTTTCTCAAGCTGGTGAGATGGCTCAGTAGGCAAAAGTGCCTGCAGCCACATCGGATGACCCGAGTTCCAGCCTAAGCACTCCTTACAGCAGCTGCCTTGGGAGTTGTCCTCTGACCTCTGTAAGTGTGCATCATGTGGCAGCTGTGTGCTTATAATCCAAGCGCTGGGGAGGCAGAGACAGGGCCAACCCTGGGACCCACTGGCCAGCCTAACCGGTAAGCTCTAGGGTTAGTGAGAGCTCAACAAAGAAAGTGGCTAAGGGAGATGGCTCAGAGGTTAAGAGCACTGGCTGCTCTTCCAAAGGTCCTGAGTTCAATTCCCAGCGACCACACAGTGGCTCACAACCATCTATAATAAGATCTGGTGCCCTCTTCTGGCCTGTAAGTGTACATGCAAGCAGAACACTGTATACATAAGTAAATAAATAAATCTTTAAAAAAAAAAGAAAAGAAAAAAGAAAGTGGCTAAGAGGGCGGAGCTCAAGAACGGGGCACTCACTCTCCTTATAGACTCTGTTAATCTCCTGCAGCTCCTGGTTGGTCCTCGAGCAGATGATCTCAATGAGGGAGTCCTCATCCGTCCCCAGACCCTGTGAGGCAAGAAACCCAGACATCAGCCGGACTCCCCCACCTCAGCGTGCTCCGCTGGCCTCTGTCAACTGTACATTGATGGCTCCTCTCCCTGCTACAGCCCTCCTGAGCAGCCTGCACCTCACTCCTTAAGCACTAGCTAAGGCTGTTTTCCTGTCACAGCACCAGATCCCAAGATGGTGCATAAGTGGATGGGCGTGGTGGCGCACGCCTTTAATCCCAGCACTCAGGAGGCAGAAGCAGGCGGATCCCTGTGAGTTCGAGGCCAGCCTGGTCTACAAAGCGAGTCCAGGACAGCCAAGGCTACACAGAGAAACCCTATCTCGGGGAAAAGAAAGAAAGAAAGAAAGAAAGAAAGAAAGAAAGAAAGAAAGAAAGAAAGAAAGAAAGAAAGAAAGAGAGAGAAAGAGAGAGAAAGAAAGAGGATGGGAAGGCACAGCCTAGACTCTCCCTGTGAGAGAGAGGAGGCCGTGGGACTCCTGCTTGCTGTTTCTCTTTGTTGGTGTCTATCACAGCCACCCACAATTTTAATAAACAGGAAATAGTTGTCTTCGTCGACTAAGAAACGGTATGTGGTCACTGTCAGGCAGCTGCCATAGCCTTAGAGTAGAGAAAGGTGCCAGTGCCGTTAGGGTAAAAATTAGCCTCACTTCTTTGAAATGCAAAAAATAGCTTACTGTTTAAAAAAAATGCATCTTGCTACTCCCACTTTTGCTTGATTACTCTGCACTTTTTGGGTGTTTTAGTAAAGGAAAAGGAAATAATAAAAAAGTGCCAAACAAGCCTAGATGCCAGCATTTTATTAGGAAATGAGGGTTTAATGAGTGAGATACTTGGGTTTAATATATACACTTTTGAGCATGCCGGAGAGCTTGAAAGGCCTCAGTGAAACATGTATTTCAAAGCTGGCCTCCTGATCAAAGTGGAGACTTAATAACCAGGGTCCTCTAGTGTATGTCTTCATGAATCTAGAGGTACCACTTTGAACTAAGCAGAATTACAACTGTTTAAAATGTAAATCAATTATAAGGTGTTAATACAATAAGAAAGGTACTTATCCACATGAAAAGTGTGTCAGCTATTAATTAAACTTATTAGAGTGCATCTGCCCCCTTTAAAATGTGCCTTGTATAATCTAAGCTAAGCCCCGGGTTAATGGTTAATTTTTAATTTTAGTCCTAATCTAGTCTTTGACTCTTCTCCTGGAGATTTTTAAGTCATGATCTTTCACAGGTTCCGATACAACCCTCAAATCCTTCCCTCGCTCCAGCACCCTGACCCTCTGAGGGGTATTCTGAGGCCACAGAGCATCTCTGAGTGTTTCCAGGGAAGAGGCAGCTTTTTCAAAGATGGCAGAGATGCAGAGTGACACTAACTCGCATGCCAGAAGAAATGCAGTGTCCTGACTGAAGGGAAGTGAGGTCGGCATGGAATCAATCGCTTCTTCCATCACCCACACATCAGAGAGTCCTAATAGGGTCTTATCTCTGCTTCCAAAGGTGACCTTGGCAGTTTCTAAAACTCAAGCTTTTCAAAGCGGTACCCACAATTCTTATCACAGGAGCAACTTCTCCTGAGACATATGGCGAGGCACTGCCACGGGTATTGCCTGAAGTGAAAACAGATTTGAGGGGGTGGGGGCGGGGAGGCATCATTTTAGTTAAACGTCACTTCAAGATTTGCGTATTTCAGAAGGGGCCACTCAGCCGTGCTAGCTAATGGAAGAGCTGGCACCGAGCCAAAGATGGCACAGCGAAAGCACCGTCCATTCGGGTTCAGTTCCTTAGATTAGTGGAGCGGCTGACAGCTCACACAGGTCTGCTTCAAGTCAGTGATACCTAATAATAGATACCAGTAAAGTCGCTTGAATCACAACTAAGTGGATTCCTGACAGAAGTGAGATGAACTGATCTAAGTGTTGATAGTTAAAGAACCCCAGGAAAAGATTGGCTCACACACGGGCCGAGTGGTGCAAAGACCTGCCGATCTCAGGTGTGCTACCTTCATCAAGCTGTTGCTGACATGAACCTCTCTCTCTCTCTCTCTCTCTCTCTCTCTCTCTCTCTCTCTCTCTCTCTCTCTCTCTCCAAGGTCCCATGTAGCCAAGGAAGACTTTGAACTTCTGGTCCCCCTGCCTCCCGTCCCCTGTGGAGTGCTGGGATTATTAGCATGCACCCCATGCCTTTTTTGACATAGCAGTGGTCTTGCTGGTATCTCCCCTGTAGTAGAGCCTGCCTAGAACACGCGAAGCAAGCCCACCCCAAATACACAGAGTGCCATGAGCTGTGCTGAGGAACTAAAGAAAAAGAGATTTAGCAAGCCCTACAGAGGCTCTGAGCCATCGAGGGATCGTGGAGGTGTTATACCCTGTACGTGAAGGGGCCTCATTCCCTGTGTGTGTTCTGGGCATAGGACGACAGCCCAACCATGAGGGCATCCCCTCACTGCAGATGCCTTACCAAGATTTACCAGCAGAGGGCAGTGATAGATTATCCAACGCGTCGCACGCGCACATAGAAGAGAGCCCTGAGCTTTGCTGGTTTGGGCATTTAAATATCTCTTACATTTAAGTAGTACTGTGTAGCTCAGGTGGGCACAAAACCCAAGGGTGCTTCCAAACTAGAATTTACTAATTTAACCTCAAATTCCGTGTTCAAAACAACTTTGGAAAATCAAAGCTTGGAAAAACAGTACTATGTCCTGTCAAAACTTCCCATTGAATTCAGGTGCCATTTCCAACCCAAAGTCGACCCTCACCCGCACTACACTGCTAATTTTTGGACCAAATCTGAATTTTGGCCCAGGACTGGATGGGGGTGGTGGGGCTCGGAGTGGGAGGTGGGGAGGCTCGGAGGCTCGGAGTTGGGGGTGGGGAGGTAGGGATTGGAGGGACTGGAGAAAGTCAGCAGCCTGGAGGGCACGGGCAGAATCTGCAAGCTTTGCTGAACAAAAGCTGTCTTTCTTACTCCTTAAAACTACACACATCCTCCTTAAAGAGGAAGTGTAATCAAGGAAGCAGTTTTCCCAAAAGGCATTCCAATCGCCCAGGTGCTGAGTCTGAGCAGCTGCTAACTGGATTCTCAGCATCAGGAAATTTCATTGCAGTCTTTAAGAGAGAGAGAGATTGAAATATTTTTGGTTCAAATTCTGACAACTTATAGCACTGGGGGGGGGGGACGACTTCAAATAAGAATTCAACACAACTGACAATCACCTAATTACACTCAAAAGGCTGTAATTCGCAAACGCTAATGGGCGGTTGACAGGTGACATCCCACACTCCGTTCGCTCAGTTACCTTCATAGAGGCTTTCAGTTCGGAAGCATCGTACTGGGCAGGTGTCTTCAACAGGCCCAAAACTAGCGTCTCCAGGTGGCCAGACAAGGCTGACTTCAGTGCTGACGGGAGCTCCTGCAAAAGCGAGATGTCTAAGAGCCGCGCACGCACAACCGATACCGCCCTAAGCCCAGCGAGGCGGAAGTAAGGCGGCTCTGCCTAAGGAGCAGGCTGAGTGACCAGTCTGTGGTCAGGGCAGAGTGTCCTCCCGACAAGCCCTTCGTCAGCCCAGGAGGGCAGGAACCACGGGTAACAAAGCCCACCGTCCTCCAGGCCGTCCACTACAGAAACCAGTGAGAGCTAAGAGTGGAGCTTCACGGTACAGCGGGGACACCCTGTGGGACACAGGGCACTTTCCAAGGTTAAAGTCAGGATTAGAAAGAGGTGAGAACACACGGTTCTAATCAAGTCACGTAGGTAGGCAGATGTCCTTAATTCAGGGTGGCTTTTAGAATTGGACTCTTACCGGCCATGTCTATAGACTGAGCCACAGCTGAGCTGAACTGCAATTGTTTTCTCTTTCTTGTTTTCACGTGGTGTGTGTGTGTGTGTGTGTGTGTGTGTACATACATGTGTGCATGTGTGAAGATGTGCATGTGTATAAAGGTCACAGGATAAACTTAGGTGTCATTCCTCAGGTGCCCTCCACTTTCAGTGTGAGGTAGGGTTTCTCATTGGCCTGGAACTTGGCCCTGTAGGCTGGATTTTGGGGGACCCACCTGTCCCTGGCTCTACAGCTGACATGCCATCTGCTCTAGGATGCGCACACGTGAGGAAGCACTGAGAGCAGTCTGACTAGGCGCTCTCTCTCTCTCTCTCTCTCTCTCTCTCTCTCTCTCTCTCTCTCTCTCTCTGGCTCCTGATATCCTAAACATGCATGGGAGGTAGGAAGGTCTTTCTGAAACAACACGTACCAATTATAACACCAGCTGTCCACACTGGACCCCTGAGGGTAAGTGATTTCCAGCTCAGTCCAGCCACCCCTGACACTGCGCACCACCATCTCTGCTCTAACCTCAGCGGAAGAGCCGTTCGACCCCCCAAAAGGGATCAGACCCACAGATTGACACCCGCTGCTCTAGATTGTATCTTGACAAACAATGCTCCTGCTAGGGCATCCTTCAGAAGTTGCCTCAAGCAGCTGTGACAATCACCCTGGCCCTTAAGGACCATCAGGTCGGCAGGCTGTCCCTAGCGCATGGTAACGCCTGTGTGTTCGTGGACACTTCTCATGACTCTGCAGCGGGTGGTGAGGGACCTGTGTTCACCATCTATCTGTTGTTTGTGTGCATATGCAGTTCCAAGACCACAGTGAATGAGCCGTTATTTTCCGCTGTCCAAAATGGGAGACCTCCTGTTCCAAGAGGAGCTTGGCTCGCCCAGCTCTCAGATCCTCTGGGAAAGCTAGAGACATAAAACATCCCCTCTTGGGCCTCACTGCAGAAGATTAATACGAGTCTAGAGAAGGAAGAATTTTAATGCACTCGCGTGAAGGGGGCCAGCTGCTCCCTATTTATGTCCTTTCCGACTGCTTCAGAGCACGAGAGACAGCACTCCAGAAAGGCTTGACCCGTCACTCCCAGGACCTAGTGGGCATGCCACCTCCAGGGACACAAAGTCTCTTCTGGCTTCCTTTCAGGCCCCCTTTACTGTGGCTGGAAGTGAGAGCCCCGAGTCGGATGGGAGCTGCATGAAGCCACTCTGATGGCGCCGTCCGAGAATAAATCAAAAGCTTTGAATAGCAAGACGTTAAAAGATTAAGAGGCACACCCTTAATGGGGGCTGTTTTTAACCACTAGTGGACCAGCAAAGGACACACACACACACACACACACACACACACACACACACACACACACACAGATTCCTAAAATAGCATGCTGCAGATAGCGAGGTAGACCACAGCACTTCAGGCAAGCTCACTTGCTGCAATGATTTGAAGAAGCCAAACAGTGTGTGTGTGTGTGTGTGTGTGTGTGTGTGTGTGTGTGTGTGTGCACATGTGTGTAACATCTGGAGGTCAGAGGTTAATGTCTACTTCTTTCCTCAGCTCTGAACCAGCTAGGCTGCTCATCCGGGGAACCTAGGAATGCTGGAGCCCTCCTGGCTGCACTCCCTAGCGCTGGGGTTACAATGACGAGCCAGTGTATTTAGCTTTTTTTTTTACCTGGATTCTGGGGATGGAACTCAGGTCCTCATACTCGTGTGCCAACTGAGCTGGCTCCCAGCCCCTCAGTGCAAGCGAGAAGACTTAGGATTCACGCCCAGTGGAGGAAACCGTCCTAACACTAAGTTCACAACATCTGATGACGAAGCGTGAGAAGCCGTTGGGAGAGGTGAGTTGCGCCACCTAGAGTACTGAGGACACAGAGCAGGCACGTAAGGAGCGGTGCCCTTGCTGCTCTTCCTTGTGGTCTATTCCAGAAGGCCTCCCCAACGTGTTCCAGGGCACTTTGTGTTCCAGCTCCCATATGTGTGTGTGCCTGTGTGAGTAGCAACCCAAGGGGCTCTTTTTGGTTAAAGAAGAGCCACAATTCACAGGAAGAAAAAATAATGTTGGATGGGGGGGCGGGGCGGGAGCCCGGAAAGGCTCAGCAGGTAACCATGCTAGATATAAGAGTGCCAGACGCAGGCAGAGTCGATGGCCAAACTCTGCCAAGACAGGGTAAGCAACCTCCATAGTTCCCGCCTCACACATATGTCTGTCAGATACACTGGGCCAGAAGGCTGAAGAAGATGCTCCAAAGTTACAGAGAGTTTTGGATGACTGTTCAGGTAGAAAACTGACTCTGTCATCTTCTCATTTGCTGCACTCCCAGCATACTCAGATAATCAGACAATCAAGTTTACTCCTTCTCAAGTCTCTGAGGGAGTTGAAGACCAGTCTTACAATGAAGCTTAATTGTTTAGGGGTTAAGATGTTTTTAGGTCTAGATAGGTGTTTTAAGTTGATAATGACAGTATGTGATAGAGACTGATTTATATTCAGAATTTCAGATGCACCAAGATAGGAAAGATGTTTTCTTCAAGGCTGTCAAATACAAATAGCCAAAACTCTAAGAATGTAACATTTATATAATTCCTGATCGTGTCATGGTTCTTCTTGCTATAGGTAGCCATGTGTGTGTGTGTGTGTGTGTCTGTGTGTGTGGAAAAGAGTGCCAGATGTGGTAACAAACAAGCTGGGAGATGAAGACAGAATTACTGGGAAGCTTCTGGGCCCTCCACCTTGGTGTGTGCAGGGTATACAAACAAGGGGCACACACACAAATGCACACGCATACACACACACACACACCTTAAGAACAGGACAGGCACTATGTGAGGACATCCGTTCGGCGAAGCCGGCCCTCCACCCTATGACCCCGGTACCTTCTTGGTCCTTCTCTGATAGGCGAAGGCGATGTCCTGCCTCTGTGCATTGCTGCGGTTGGTCAGGATGTTGACGATGGTGACCTCATCCACTCCTGTAGATAATGGAGTTGAGAACAGTTACCCCACCACGCACTCCAGGAGATGTTTACACAGTGAAACCCACGTGCTCTTCCCCAAGCCCAACACCAGGGCGTCACAGCCAGCTCTTCCATCTTCCCAAGGCAACACGGACACCCTTTTTACCCTCTTTCCCAGAAAGCCTCAGACCTCAGGCCTCAACCCTTTAAATATATGTACTTAAAAAGCTATTTTATTCATGAATTGGTTTCCAAAGTCAACAGTCAGAGGTGAGTGCGTAGAGCTCTGCCAGTCAGATGGAACAAACAACAAAGATTTAGGAGGCTTTTAAATGAAGATCCCCAAATTCCCGCTTAACTGGAGAATTAATAGACAGAACCTTCAAAATGAGTTAATAGAGACAATTATTTATATTTATTGCAAGATTACGACTGTATAAATGGCTAGGTATAATTTTTATAATTATACCAGCTGTCATGACAAATGAGTCAGGCTTAATATGGCAGTTATATTTTAATAGCTAATTGATGAATAGGACCACACTTATTGAAGACGAGATTGTTTCACAAGGAAAACACACATCCTGTGCTTTCAATCTTCAATAGGTGACTTTAATAATCAATTTTACAACTGTATTAAAAAAGAGTAAGTGTTTTAATCTAAATTAAATCTAAATTGGGAGTTTTGAAGTGCCACCCAAATGTTTCAGTGCCCATTTTAATTGGAACATGTGTATTTACAAAGATAAGCAATGCCTAGTGGTATCTGAAAGTTTCCAATTTTATATCAGAAATATTCCTCACATGTCATTTAACTCAGGGAAGCTTGGCTTTGAGGATTCCGGGCAAGGGGCGAGAGGGCTTCCTCCCGCCAGACTACGAACTTTGTTTAATAAAATAAAAAGTCTCTGTCGTAACTGGGTAGGTAATTCCGGAGTCTCAGAGCACTCAAGTCATTTGCAAACTGAACACAGCCTGTCTTACAGGAAGTCGGAACTGTCCCAAGGCATTCTGGGCCCAGGACTATGATGTCTTACAGGAAGTCACAAGTATCCCAAGGCACTCTGAGCCCAGGACTATGATGCTTGAGGGCAAGACAGTGAACAGACAGACAGGAGCAGCATCCTGATGCTTCACACCCATTTAGAAAGTTAGACTTTCTGGGTATAAAAATAAAGATGGTTTAAAATTTTTATATACTCATTTCAAAGTGGAGTCACATCAATAAACATATTGACATACTAACAAATGTCTATAACTTCAGATTAAATTTTAGAGTAGTCAGTGTAAACACAGAAACCCTATTGCTAGTCCCTGGGTCAGTTCTGAGGATGCTATGTCACCCACATGGGTCCAGTAAGGGGCTGATTAATATCCTTTTGTGGCTGGGCAGTAGTGGTGCACGCCTTTGATCCCAGGACTCAGGAGGTAGAGGCAGGTGGGTCTCTGTGAGTTCAAGGCCTGTCTGGTCTCCAGAGCAAGTTCCAAGACAGCCAGGGATACACATAGAAACCCTGTCTCTGAAAAACAACAATAAAAGAGAATACATATCTGTGTATAAAACTGGCTTTAGAAGCATCTTGATCAGAATCTCAGCAGTGATCATCTTAGGGCAAGGTGATTAAATATATATATAAAATTCACATAATGACCATAGGGTGTGTGTGTGTGTGAAATACACTGTGAATTGTTGCATGAGTCCTTGAATTAGAATCAGCCAGGGACCTTGGCTGACAAGACACTAATCCTGTTCTGGCAGAGATCTAGAATCTCAGCTCTTCGGAGGCTGATGCAGGAGCATTGCAGGTTTGGAGTTAGCCCAAGTCATATAGCAAGGCTTTCAAACTATTAAGAAATGAGGAGAAAGGGGGGGTGAGCCTATTTCCCTTTTTCTTTTATAGATGGGGAGCCCACAGCTCAGACCGGGGGCCCAGGCCTGCATTGCATCCGTGAGCTGTGGAAACACTGGCTCCCGTGAATACCACTCTCTTCCTTTGCCCAAGTTAGGGGCGGTGGACAAAGACCACAGTGAAGCTCTCATGGAGGCAGACCTTAGCCTATACTTAGGTGTCATCAACAATGGCAGTAGTTAGTCAAAGACTCCTTAAGGTTCCAAGGCTAAGGTAGAACGTGACCCTCAGCTGACCGGTACCCTTACTAAAAACATTGTCCCTAGCAACCAATATGGCTCAGTGGATAAAGGCAATTGCTGCCAAACCCAACCACCTGAGTTGGAGCTTTGGCGGAACCCACCTCACAGATGGAGAGGACTGACTCCCAAAAGTTGTCTTCAGACCCCCACATGTGCATGTGGCATTCCTGCGTGTACCATTAATCAATGAACTGACCAATCAGTGCAAACAAGAAACCCTCAGTGCCCCAGCAGAGCTCTGAGCCTTCTAAGCAGCAGCATTTCAACACCACACCCAGCGAATCCCTTCTATGAGACTCTGACAGAAATGGGTGACCACAGCTGGGGAACAGGGGATCTGTACCATCACGCTGTGCTTTTATGTCCCCACCTGCTTCTGTGGGGCAGAGGGTTGTCTGCAGAGTCTTTGGCAAGGAAATATTTACTTTTCTCTAAACAACTCAGGTAAGAAGTAACTCCTGGAAAGGGATCGCTGCCTGAGCTACAATCCCAGCTTCCAGCCAACACAAGAGTATTTCACGTTCCTTTCAGCTGCCCAAATGCAGGTAGCTGAACTGGAGTTCAGTCCACTCCCTGAAAGTAGTATGGGCCTCGTCCAGGAGGCATCACCAGCTACAGCCTAAAGGAATGTAAGGGCATTTTGCCTATGGTGTTTACCAAGCGAACGGCCTGCTGAGATGTCGTAGCTAATGTGCTGGCACTCAACAAGTCAAAGTTAATGCTGATGCCAGCCAACACAGAGTGACTGCATAGAGACTGTCTAGAACTGGACATCATAGCTGTGTCACAGGACACGCCGCCTGTGTGTCTCAAGTTGAATTCAAGAAAGCTAGCACCTGCTGTCTAGCACAGGGCACGTAAGGCATAGCTTGTGCCCAAGTACCGGAATGTCCATGGAGGACGTTATCTTCAGACCACTGCTGCTTCTCTTTGGCCTGATGTCCCAGTGGGTGACAGTTTTTTCCTGTGAGAAACTATCCAGGAGGCTGCAGAGATCAAGCAAGCTGCCACTTGCCACCACTGCCTAAATGCAGATGAAGGAAGTGGGCCAAACACTCAGCTACACAGGTGGCCACTGTAGTCAATACTGAGGACCAGGTGTTGTTATAATGAAAGAAAATGCCAATCATTTGATTTTGCCAATAAAGACTCAGGAGCCAGATGCTGGGGTGAAAACCTGCTCACTCAGAGAGGCAGAGAAAGTACCCAGCTGAGCTTCCTCAACTGATGTCCCAAGGAGAAAAGCCAAAGCCCAAGTCGAAAAGCTTGCTAGCTCAGCTGACGGCTCCGGAGGAAAAGGCCTGCTAGCTCACCTCACAGCCCAAGAGGAGAAAGGCAAAAGCCATTTCTTCTTCTCCATATTGTAGTAAATACCCTTCCCTCAAAGTCTCTCCTTTCTACTTAATCCCTGTCAGCTTCTTGCTCTGCCTCTTAACCTAGGGTTAACTTTATTAAATCCTGTATACAGAAAGTTCCTGGATTAAAGGTATGTGTTAGGGCTGAGCCACATCAAACAAGAAACAGGGTTTTACAGTTCACAGTCTCAGGGTTCACAATGGGATCAAATATCCTGCAACTGCCAGGTGCTTTTCCAGGCTGAGTTCCAAAAGCCTAGAGAAGGCTTTGAGTCTATGGACTGGGTTCTTTCTAACTTCTCACTTTCCCACCACTTAAGGCAGGACTGGCTGGGTAGAAGGGTCTGGGACTATAAGAAACTGTGGGCCAGATGAAAGTTCGTGGAACCCCTGTGGCTGAAGCTATCTGTGTTTGTGAACAACTCAACATGGGTATTAGGGACCAGACTTGGGTCCCTCCACAAGGGCAGCGAGCTTTCTTAACTGCTGAGCCCCACTCAGGTGATCTTTTTAAAATGTATCAAACAGACTCAAACCTTACAGAAGTTGAAGACTCATAGGATGGAAAAAGACCCAAGATGTATGTATTTGGCTCTGGGTGAGAAAATAACACATGGGCACAGGACCAAGGTTAAGCATGTTTTCCTTGGATGAAGATGGTTAGCTAATCTAACCATCCACGTATTGTCAACATTCCAGCTGGAAACACGGGAGAGGTCAGTCATTGCTCTAAGCACCAGTCAACCGGAGGAAGGGCTTTGCTAAATAACAGCTCTAAGAAGGTATGACTGAGCCGGGCGTGGTGGCGCACCCCTTTAGTGCCGGCACTCAGGAGGCAGAGGCAGGCAGATCGCTGTGAGTTCGAGCCCAGCCTGGTCTACAAAGTGAGTCTAGGACAGCCAGGGCTGTTACACAGAAAAACCCTGTCTCAAAAAAAAAAAAAAACAAAGAAAAGAAAGAAAGAAAGAAAGAAAGAAAAGAAAGTATGACTGCTAGCTGGGCTCCAGCAATGACTTTGGGAGGCTGGGTCTTTTCAACTACCCACCATATTCTTCAAGCATTAAAAAGTTTCGAGCATCGTCGGCTGAATCCAAACCCACAAAGCCCGCCCCTCCCCTCCTCCTCTTTGTGGGTAGAAATCCCAAGTCTGCTCTGTACTCCTTCCTGCAGTCCATGGAAAAATGCGTGTCTCCACTGTCCGTGGCAAGGAACCAAGATCCGTTTGGAACAGGACGCTGACTCACAACGGCAGAGACACGCTGACTGCACAAAGAGAGTGGATTTCATTTGTTTGATGAGGGCTCAAGAGGCCTCAGGGCGGGAGCTGTCTGGTTGGAAAGGAAAGGAAATTTGCCTTATCTGCTGGGTGCGGGATGAGAGCACACAGCTCGGATTCCTGGCTAGTTTGATATTTTTTGGCTTAGAAGAAATCATCTGTCTTTACAATAGGGGTCTGAAGCGGGCTGGGCCAGGGACCCAGGGGCACCCTGATAGTTAAAATTACCAACTTGACAGGATCTGAAGTCGCCTGGGAGACAAACCTCTAGGCATGACTGTGAAGGATTGCCGCAAGAAGGCTGACGAATGAAGGAAGACCCACTGCCACCGTGGGCAGCAGCATCCTGTAGGCTAGGGTCCTGGACTGTAGGGAACGGAGGAGAGCTGAGCGCCGTTCATCGCTCTGTGGACGCAGTGTGGCCGGCTGCCTTAGGCTCCTGCCTCCATGCCTTCCTCACTAAGCTGTGCTATACTCTCCAGCTGTGAGCCAAAATAAAGCCTCTGTCCTTTACATTGCTTTTGTTGGATGTTTTGACCCAGGGATGAGAAAAGTGGCTAATACAGGGGGCCTCTGCATAGGTGGCGCCTGCAGCAGTGGCAGAGGCGATAGTCTGGAAAGTACCTGGGACTCAGGCCTGTATGATCTTGGGACATGATGCTTTCCCATGCCTGGCTTTCCCATATCTAAAACAAGGACCATTGTTAAGGTTTATTTTGCTAGAACACAAAGACTGAACCATTGATACAAGGCAAACCCTTCCCTTGGCTTCTCTGCAGCAGGCCCAGCCCCTGCCTGGATTCAATGATTGGCCTATGAAAACACAGGGCAGAGAGAAGGCACAGCCATGTTTGTTGTCTGTGCAGGGTTGTGTGTGGGTGTGTGTGTGTGTGTGTGTCTATCTGTCTGTGTGTGTGTGTCTGTCTGTCGGTCGGTTGGTGTGTGTGTGTGTGTGTGTCTGTCTGTCTGTCTGTCTGTGTGTGTGTCTGTGTGTGTGTGTGTGTGTGTGTGTGTGTGTGTGTGTGTGTGTGTAGCCTTGGCTGTCCTGGACTCGCTTTGCAGTCTTCGAACTCACAGCTTTCCGCCCACCTCTGCCTCCCTAGTGCTGGGATTACAGGGGTGTGCCATCATGCCCAGCTCCACTGAGCAGTTTCAAGGTAAAATATAGAAGCTCCCTGAGAGCTGGGAGCAAGCTTGTACACACAGGGTAGGGACTGAGGAGCAGGAGACCTCTGACGGGCGTGGCTGGAGTGGCTAAGGGACACGGGCCCAGTTCAAGGACAGCCTCAAGGAGCTGAGAACCCAAAGCAGGCATTTTACCTCAAAGACCACACTTCTATCCCCAATCTCTTCTGATGTCTCCTCAGCTGAGTTTCTTAGAAAGGACCTAAGGACCTATCAACAGGGAGCCCAGGGCTGGAGACAGGGATCAGTGGGTAGAATGCTTGCCTAGCACATACGAAGCCCCGAGTTTGGAACCTCCCACGACACCGCTGGGTGTCATGGTGCACATCTGGAACATCCTAGCACTTGGGAGGTGGAAGCCGGAAGATTAGAAATTTAATGTCACCCTTGGCTGCATAGCAAGTTCTACATTATAAAAGACCCTAACTTAGAATAAAAACCAAAAAAAAATTCTAATTGTTAGAGAACATTCTTGGTCCGTTTCTAAAATTCCATGCAGTGCCAGCAGAAAAATACAAAGAAGTGACACAAATCATAAACGGAGCAACACGTGTGAGATGGGGGCCACCTTTTCACGCCCTGCTGCTCCAGCTGCCTCCAGGATCGCTGAAGGGAAAACCTGAACAGCTGCCACAGAAAGCGGCAGACTCACCCCTCACTCACACAGATACGAATCTGGTTTCTTCTGCCGTTCCTGGGTGAAACTGGTATTTGGATCTCCTCAGCGGAAAGAAGGGCAGCTCTTACAAAGAAGAAAGGGCTGAGAGGCAGCCAGTGAAGGCTGATGCCAGCAGCAAGAGGGCCCCGGGGACTCGGCTCCCGTGTTTTACAGCCACCCGGTACCCACACAGTGGTACAGACAACGCCCTTAGAGAGAAAAGCTGTGCTCAGGATTTAAGGCATCTGTGACTCCAAAGGGGCGTGATCTGCCCCTGGAGAACAGCTGAAGATGAGGGCTGGTCTGGCAGTGACCCTGAACCCTAAGAGAGAGGCCTCTACAAAAGAAAGAGTGGACAGGTTCCCTTCCAGCAGGATGAGGTGGCTTTGAGCCATTGAGTTACAAAGGCAAAGCCTTCCTCTTGGGGTGTGCTCTGCAGTAGCAGGTTTTGTTTTTTTTTCCTCACCACCCCAAGCTTACAAGTAAGAGGTTCTGCTCTCTTGGCACTCTCAGGAGAATATGCTGCACCCCAGCTGCTTGTACCCACCTCCAGGGGTGCAAGTTGAAACCAAAATGCCCTGTCCTGGCTCACTCTCCAGTGTGTGGGAGGGTAGCCTTCCGGCCTTGCTAGGAATCTTAGGTGGGTCTATTTTCAAACTTAAGAGAAAAGAAGTGCAGAAACTCACTTCTATAGTTGGGCATTGCTGTCGGGGGGGGGGGGGGCAGTGCTCACAAGGAGGGGGGCCCTCCTCCTTCCGGAGAACACAAATACTGCTCACATCAAAACTAGCGATAATAGAGCAACCCCCGTCCCTCCCCTCTGCAGACGCGAGGCTGCTCGGATTCGTTGGCACCAGCGCTAACTCCAGGGCTGTGCTGCTGCTAATTACCATCTATTTCATGGAGTTGAGATTCATCCTTTTCTAATTTAGCTGACTTTCCTTTCTAGTTATTTGGACCCATATGGTAAACCATCCCCAGCTGTGTTGAACACTCCACAGTATATATTTAACCCAAGGCCAATCTAGACCAAGAGACTCCTAGGGATCAAGTCTCAGAAACCTCTTGTTAATTAAGCAATATTACTACTTTTGCATGGCGTAGCTCAGCTCCTAACTAGACATGAACTGACGTAAGGTATTGCACGGTCCACCTCAGGCCAGAGAGTAGACACACAGCAACCATGCAGGGCCTGGGTAAGGCAAGTAGACATATTGCACAGCCCTCCGACTGGAGACAAAGCTGGCTCGTGAGAGTGAGCTAAATTCAGCCGGTGAAAGTGGATCAAAGCTCACGGGGACTATTTGCTCTTCTGGGCAACACCCAGACTTGGTAATAAACTTTTGCTGCCAGTCCCATAATGCATCTGCGCTCCCTCTGTGCTCTGACCGCCCCCACCCCCACCCCACACCTGCATCCCCCACCCCCACCCCGTGCCTCTTCTGAATATTATGTGGGTTTTCACCTCCTCACACAGTCTCATGGTCCTGGGCATGTTTTTGTTTTTGTTTTTGTTTTTTTAAAGGTTAAGAAATAAAATCACACAATAAGAGAAAGATCTAGAAGTTACTGAGTATAATTGTGTGACAAGAAGGACGACGGAGGAGGCGTGAAGTGGGGACACAGGAGACAGGGAGGTGGTGATCGTCTCTACACAGCTGTAATCCAGCTGATGGGGTAGGAGATGAAGCCAGAAAGAGAGATTATAACAGAAACAGCAGGGAAGCCCCATTTTTAAAAATACCCGAAGGTGCACACACAAGGTGCTGGGAGAAGGGACGGAGAGGGGTTCCGGGGAGAGCCAGCTCTGCCCCTCTTGGGAACTGTCCTCAAGCCAAGCTTCCTCCCATGCCTGAAACCTTGTGTTTAATAGCAATTATTTGGTCCCAGGCAGTGGGCTCCCTGCTCCTCCTCTCCTTGCTCCTGGCCTTCAAGAGCCCAGCTCACCTCTGCTGAGTCAGAGGCGTGGTCACCAGGGAGCAAGGCAGCCTCCTTCAGCCCTTGCTTTCTGCTCCTACAGACACTCAAGGTTTGCCCTGCTTGCTTCGATGTCAAGAGAAAACCAGCTTCTGAAAAAAGATCTGTGGGAAGGAGCTCAGGAGTGTCTTAACCACTCAGGATTCCTGTCAGCTCGCTACCTAACTTTGCTGCTTATTGAAAATATCAGGGGCATGTCTTAAATGAACTTGTTCTTCCTGCCCAGAAAGGAAATGCAGAGCCATCCTGGAAAACTTGGAAAACACAGAAACGAAATCTACTGAAAGCACAAGAATCAATAATTAATTCATAATCTCATAATTCAGTCATCAGTGCCTTTGATTTTTTTCCCCGTTAGGGGTAAAAACATTGTGACTGTCATAATAACATATAACATACTCTATTTCGCTGCCATGTTCTGAATCACTGACAAGTTTGAGGTGAATGAATGTTAAAATGAGCACATTAGATTGTCAATATTGATAGATAAACATCCGCAAAATACACTTAAAGTAATACATGCTAAATCTTTATTGTAAAGAGCAACAGACTTAAGAAAACTCTCACTAAAACCACTAGGCACGAAAAGTAAACCATAGGGTAGTCCCTGTAGCAACACTGAGCACTAGTGCTGGGGTCTGGATAAAAGGAAAAAGAAACAGGTGCTGATGCTGGACCGCAACTGGGGTGCGTATCCGATGGCAACAGGATCAGTCTGCACACTGGTTTTCATGCCTGGAAATGACCTAATCTACTCCTAACAGCTGGGTGCTGTGACACAGGCTGGGGATGGGCAGAACTATGTTCAAATCCAAGTACGAACCAAGGCCGGGGGGCGTGAGGCATGTCACCTAACCCTCAGCTGTGTCATATGTAAGTTGGGAATGGCACAACGTGATGTCTAAAATCAACCCGAAGGTCAGCTGGGTGGGGAGGCTCCGCCCATGATGAGCCCTTCACACATTTTAGTGAAGATGACCAAGATGATGATGGCGGCGGTGACGTCAGCCACTCCTGCCCACACAGGGATGTGGGAGCACAGGTCTCAGCCCTCAGGCCTTTCTTTGCTTGGGAGCTACAGTGTTTTCCTGCTGACTCCGGGACAGGCCTGGAAGTGTTTTTATTAACATGTGAGTTTCAGCTGTGGCCAGAATTCATCTGTGCAGTCTTTACATTCCAATGGGCCAAGCGCTTTCTCATGCAGGGATAAAAGGCGCCCTTTGTGCTAAGCTTGTAAGAGATGCCATCCTTGTCAGATGAGTTAACCATTAATGTCCAGGCAGGTTTTCTGCAAAGGCATGTGGGAAACCGCAAGAACCTAGGCATGCCCAACGGTGAAAGAGGAATTTCTTTAGGAGAGTGGATCGTGTGTGTGTGTGTGTGTGTGTGTGCATGTCACCTGAAGAGGACATCCTGTACTCTGGAGCTGAAATCGCGGGTGGCTGTGACTCAGCTCCAGTACGAGTTTGAGGCCACCCGGACTGGAAGATGACAGGCGCACGGCCTACCTTTGGTCTTGACAGCCGTCTCGATGTTCAGGGCGTCCCTCTCAGCATCAAAGTTGGTGTAGGGCTTGACTGACCCATAAGCACTTGGGGGTGTGGAGTGCTGAGACAAGAAGACAAACAATCAAATAACACATCGCAAATCCTCGCTGAAAGAACAAGGCGTCCAAAAGCAGATTCTGTACTCCTGTTCCTCTTATAGAGTCCAGCCACTGCCAACTAGCGTCACATGCCAGTTGTGTGTGTATGGGTGTGTATATGTGTGTGCGTGTATGTGTGTGTATGTGTGTATGTGTGTGTATATGTGTGTATGTGTGTGTATATGTGTATATGTGTGTGTGCATGTGTATGTGTGTATACATGTGTGCATGTGTGTGTGTGTGTGTGCAGGTTAATTTTGATACTGGATGTGCAGCTCAGTAGGTGGAGTACTTGTACAGCCTAGACTGAGCCCTGACTTCCTTCTCCCAATACCACATACACTGGGCTTGGTAGACCTAACATTCCGGAGGTAGAGGCAGGAAGATCAGAAGTTCAAAGTCATCCTCATCTACATTGTGAGTTTGAGGCTTAGCTTGGGCTACTTGAGACTGTTTTTGAAAAAAGAAAGAGAAAACTTTTCACTTTGTTTCCACAAGAGTTGCTCTCCAGAGGCCCCAGTGGCTTAGAACACACTGCACTTCTACTCTGCCTCATTCTGTGCACGGTGAGAGCTTCAAACCAGGGGGCACCGAGCTGGGGATCCACCACCAGCACCTATTCAAGCTTCTGAAGAGAAAGAAACTGGTCTAAGCAAGAATTTGGAACTAAGTTTGAACTGTGGAAATTCCCGAAAGATGGCTGCACCTTGGCAAGTGCTTACTACAGGCCCGTGCTGCCCAGGTTCCAACTCTTTAAATAGCCAGCGCGGAGCTGGGGCGTTGGTAGAGTGTGTACCCCACACGCACGACGCCCCGAGTTTGATCCCCAGCAGTGTATGAGCGAGGGGAATGGTTATTCTAGCGCTGGGGAGGTGGAGGCAGGAGAACCAGAAGTTCAAAGCTATTCTCAGCTACACGGCGAATTTCAGGCTAGCCAGGGATACATGAGACCCTGGCCCCAAAAATAAAGCCAACAAGCTAATGGGCAACGCTCATCTCAGTGCCTTTTTGAGCTGCGCCAGGGAGGGGACTTCCTCCAGCACTATGCTGGGACTACCTTTGTGGCACTGAGGTGCCACATCCTTTTTACTGTGGCCAAGTTCCTGTTCCTCTCCCCTCCGCCTTCTCCGTGCTGTCCTCTGTCATCCCTGGAATGTCCCTGCCTACTGCTCTGCCTGGCCCATTCTCCTTTCTCTCTTTTAAACAGCCCTTCCTTTTTGGAGGCCTTCAGCGCACACTGCTTTCCTAGGCTGATGGATGGGACTCTCTGTCCACCCCTCAAGATAACGGGCCTACTTCTCCATGCATCCTCTCTTCCACGCATTTAACTTCTCTCCTCTGAAATATTCCTGCGGGGACAGTCTGTCCCAAAATGAAGGGCAGGCCATGAGCGCAGGAGTTAGTTGTGACTTTTGATCGGTGGGTGGTCCTGACTGGCCACCTCGGATGAATCCCGTCCAGTGGCTCTTCATGCAGCAACGGCCCATCGCAGCCTCCCGGCTACATACAAGTGATGGTGTCGCATAGTGGTGATGGCCTCAGAGCAGACCATGGTGAGGTCGGTGGTCCCCTCACCCGCAGGTTGCCTGAGCCAGCCCAGCACGCACACCATCGTCGAGCTTTCTTAGTAGATAAGTGACACATGGAAGTGACTGGGGGATACACACTCCCAAGTGTCCCTCAGGACAAGCTCAAAGTTCAGGGTCAGACGCAATGCTAAATGGGGCCAAATGGTAAATCTGGCTCATGTTTATAGGTCTGAAACACAAACGCATTATCGAAGGTTCTTTTTTTTTTTTTTAAGATGTATTTATTTATACACAGTGTTTTGCCTGCATGCATGTACACCAGAAGAGGGTACCAGATCTTATTATAGATGGTTGTGAGCCATCATGTGGTTGCTGGGAATTGAACTCAGGGCCTTGGCTCTTAACCTCTGAGCCATCTCTCCTGCCCGCATTATCACAGTCTGCCCTTGCCTAAGCTTGTCACTTCTAGGCATGGCCAACCCTGTGACATGACATCACCACGTACAAAGTTCACCGTAGCAGAATTTCGGTGGAACTGCTATATCTGGCACAAATTTGGAGTGATGGCTCCTGAGCTCTGAAATAGTGCTTCCTGAGATTTTATGGGGTGGCTCTTCTCAAGGGTTCTCAGAGCCTTTGCATAACTTAGTCTCCAGACGTGCCTGGCAAACCAGGAAGTCTCATGTGGCTGAGAAGGGTTTAGGTGATGGGTCTTGCAGACAACCTCTAGATCAGATAAGAAGTTTCGGTGTGAGGAAACTGACTTGCTAAAGGTGCTTTTTTTGTGTAACAATAAGAAGAGCCTCTAGGGCCGGGCGTGGTGGCACATGCCTTTAATCCCAGCACTTGGGAGGCAGAGGCAGGCGGATCGCTGTGAGTTCAAGGCCAGCCTAGTCTACAAAGCGAGTCCAGGACAGCCAAGGCTACACAGAGAGACCCTGTCTCGGGAAAAAAAAAAAAAGAAGAGCCTCTAGGACACTCGGTGTTCATCCCCTCAGAGGCTGATCCCCCTGCTGCCGAGACGCCTAAATTCACCATCCTGCAGCAGCTCCTGCGTAACACAGAACACCGACAGTTGATGCTCAAAAATGAGGTGATTGAGTTACAGAAATAACATCTCCTAGTGTTTTAAGCAAGGTTCCAGTTATGTGGTGGCCTCATCCATAGCTCTCCCGGGGCGCATGTGGCCTGTGGCGTTGGAGATGGACACCAGTGGCTCAGGTGAGGGGCTGCTCTGGGAGGATTGATGTGGAGTGGTGCAGCATGAAGGGGATTTCCAGCAGAGTGCTTGCTGGGAATGTTTTCTACACTCGTCCTTGGTAGCTACAGGTAAATGTGGGCCGGAACGGAAGGAAAATCCTGTTCTCACTCTTAACGAGCCGCCAGTTACTTATTGACAAGGGTGGGCAGCTGGCCATGCGTCCACACCACACATGGCTACACTGATCAGGTGACACAGTGTCGTCACACCAGTGAGTGGGAGAAAGGCGGGGGTGGCTCTGTGGTAGCTCTAGAAACGTAAAGAAATGGACTGCCGAACATCTATAAAATGGGCTTGTCTGAAAACCAAGTTATTAGGTAAAAATGATCTTTCCTTCCCTTCGTCAATAGGGGACATTTTCTAGTTTGCTAGTTTAGTCTCATCTTTCCACACAGGGAAACATGGCCCGCCAGGGTAAAGCAACCTCAAGAGATAAGTGAAAGGCTCTCTCACAAAACTTCTTTGAGTGTCTCATGTAGCCTAGGCTAGCCCCAAATAATATATAGCCAATGGTGATTTAGAACTTTTCTTTTTGGTTTTTTTTTTTGAGACAGGGTCTCTCTGTGTAGCCTTGGCTGTCCTGGACTCACTTTGTAGACCAGGCTGGCCTTGAACTCACAGCGATCCGCATGCCTCTGCCTCCCGAGTGCTGGGATTAAAGGCGTGCGCCACCACGCCCGGCTGATTTAGAACTTTTATTCTTCTTGCCTCTCGGTCCCAAGTGCTGAGATTGCAGGTGTGTACCACCACACCTGGTTTATGTAGAGCTGCAGATGGAAAATTATGGCTTCTCACAAAGTATGTACTTATATACACACTAGGCATGGACTCTACCAACCTGACCATAGCCACAGACACACACACACACACACACACACACACACACACACACACACACACGCACACGCACACGCACAGACACACCCACAGAGACAGCCACACACAGAGACACAGTCACAGACACACACACACAGACACAGGCACAGACACATACACAGACACAGACATACACAGAGACACAGCCACACACATACAAACAGACACACCCACAGACACAGACAAGACACACACACACAGACACACAGACACAAACACACACACACACACGCACACCCACAGGCACAGGCACAAACACAGTCACAGACACACCCACAGAGACAGCCACACACAGAGACACAGTCACAGACACACACACACAGCCACAGCCACACACACAGGCACAGGCACAGACACACCCACAGAGACAGCCACACACAGAGACACAGTCACAGTCACAGCCACAC
Source organism: Acomys minous (assembly GCF_964271855.1). Classification (NCBI taxonomy): domain Eukaryota; kingdom Metazoa; phylum Chordata; class Mammalia; order Rodentia; family Muridae; genus Acomys; species Acomys minous. The sequence continues at coordinate 128,669,234 of NC_140494.1, read as the reverse complement.
ACACAGCCACAGCCACACACACAGACACATACACAGACACAGACACACACAGAGACACAGACACAGCCACACACACACACAAACAGACACAGTCACAGACACACCCACAGACACAGACAAGATACACACACACAGAGAGAAACCGCTGATGAAACCTGACACCAAGAACAATCTCATTATCAAAGGCATTAGATAAAATCCACTGGAAAAACAAATTACATAACAGCAAGACTTGTCCAGGCCCCAACAGTAGGCCAAGTTCCCAGAAGAGCAAAGATTTAAATGAGGGGATGACAAAAAGGCTCAGATATTCCACGCAGTCTGTGTTCAAACAGGCCCGTTCATTTGCACACTAAGAGAGCAGGTGCCACCGACAGTAAAGAGGCTCTTGCACACCTGACCCAAGTTGTCACCTGTCTTCTGAGTGGCTCTCTAAAAGACAACTTTTCATTCTATGCTGCCTGATAGACAAAGAAAAGAAAAAGAAAACAACAAAAAGCCCTATGATTAATTGCATAATTTTATTCTTTTAAAAATATACATTCTGACTGGGCATGGGGGTACATGCCTTTAATCCTAGCACTCGGGAGTCGGAGGCAGTCAGATCTCTGTGAGTTCAAGGGCAGCCTGGTCTACAAAGTAAGTCCAAGATAGCCAGGGCTACACAGAGAAACCCTTCCTCAAAAAACCAAAAAATAAAAAATAGGAAAAAATTAAATTAAATCACACACACACACACACACACACACACACACACACACACACACACATATTCTGGGCTTATTTTGGAGAAAAGAGATTTCCCAGGTGATAGATTAATAACAGCTCCTATGGGGCTGGAGAGATGGCCACCAGAGGTTAAGAGCACTGTCTGCTCTTCCAAAGGTCATGAGTTCAATTTCCAGCAACCACATGGTGGCTCACAACCATCTATAATGAGATCTGGTGCCCTCCTCTGGCTTGCAGGCAGAATGCTGTATATATAATAAATAAATCTTTAAAAAAATATTAAAAAGCTTCTAATGCTGGGTGAGGTGGTGCACGCCTGTAATCCCAGCACTCGGGAGGCTGAGGCAGGAGGAACTCTGTGAGTTCAAGGCCATTCTGGTCTACAAATCCAGTCCAGGACAAGTTTTGAAAAACAAAACAGCAAGAAAAACAGAAAATAAAACCCCACAGCTTCTGGAGTCCTGCCCAACCTGGGGAACTACTGCAGTTGGTGTTTGCTTTGAGAGAGTCATTTCTCTTTGGGAATGTGACCGTTGGTAGGTCGTCCATTGTAAAGGGGGACACAGACTCACGCACATATGGGCAGCACTAACTGGACTCAGTGGGTTAATAATAATAATAATAATAATAATAATAATAATAATAATAATAATAATAATGACAATGACGACGACAACGCCGCCGCCACCATGGGCCATTAAGTAGAAGACTATCCCAGATAGTCTAAGGAGCCTGAATGACACAAGAATGTTTTTCTAACATGGCTGGAGCCTCCAAGGCTTGACATTCAAGCCCGCATGTCATCAGAGCCTGATTACCACTCGTGTAGCTATGTCTGACAGACACAATCCCAGCCACTTCCTTCTCTATGACGCTGTCCAAGTTTCGTTCGATGCCAAAAAAAAAAAGGTTTTAGCAGCGTGACATTTATTTCAAATGAAACCGCTAGGAACAGTTAAAGCTACGAGAAGCCCAGGCATGGGGGAGACACCTAATAATGACTGAATTACGGCCCCATTTCCTTTGTGTATACAGGGAGATCATAACACAGCTGTCCAATTTGCAAAATCACACAAACTGAAGATTAGGTACTTACATCACCCTCCAAGCTGAGCTTGCACAAGA
>NC_140494.1:128394880-128662380 GCF_964271855.1 Acomys minous | reverse complement strand
CCCATCCCACACAGCTCTCTCCAGCCTTTCTACACCAAGTCCCTTCATTCATTCAGGGTTCAGTGCCCTGCATTTGAGAAGTAGTGAAATAGCACATAGTTACCCACGACTCAAAGCTGGAAGTATACTTTTCCTCGTGTCCCCTACCACACCCCAACACGAATGAAGAGTATATATTCTGCAAAGTAGGTGACAGACTCGAGTGTGCATGCACGTGTGTGTGGTGTGTGTGTGTGTGTGTGTGTGTGTGTGTGTGTGTGTGTGTGTCTGTTCTGTGTATGTGTCTGTGTGTGTGCGCGTGTGTGTGTTCTGTGTGTGTGTCTGTGTCTGTCTGTCTGTGTGCATCTATTCAAACTCGTCTGTGTGATCGTGAGGGTGTCCTCCTCTACCACTCTCTGTTTCTTTAGAAGCAGCATCTCTCTCTCTGCACCTGGAACCCACATTGTCCGGAGTAAGCTGAGGCCAGCAGCCCAGGCATCCTCCTGTCCCAGCACATTTCAGAGCTGGGACACCTGGCTTGCTGCCTTTGTGCTGAGCTTTGAAGTTTGGTCCTCACTGCATAGCAAGCACTCCTTACCAGTGAGGCATCTCTCCAGCCTCCAAACATGCAGGTTAAGAGCAGTTTTTAATGTAAGCCACATTTATATCACAACTATTCTGTACCAAAAAGAGAAATCCAAAAAATCATAATAACCCCAAAGTCACAGGCACTGACAAGCAATATCTAAGGCTCATATCCATAAATGTTTCCCATCTCATGCAAGTTTAATGACAACCCTATTTTAGCTTAGAAATAAAATACAGCCTTTGCTTCTTCACCTTATCCCCTGGCTGTGCAGTTTCTCTGAGGAGGACTGAGCAGTTGCTAGGAAAAAAAAAAAACAGTGTGGGCTTTGCCTCTCACAACAATTGCCAAAACATTAGTTTGAGTAATGAGATTGGGTCAGCGTGTTGCGACTCCTAAGGTCAGAAAAGGCCTTTGTGCTACTAGTGGAGTTTATAGACCCAGGTACCAACGGTCAGGTCGCACGCAAACTCAGAATAAACACGCGCCAAGACTGCACTCCACAGATGAAGCCTTCTGAACCACAGCTTCCTACCTGTAATGGAAGGTCTTTGCTGAGGACTGGGGTAGGCGTAGAGTTACCATGGAGACACACCTCTGGATGTTTCCGTGGGGTGTTTCCTAGTTTAGGGTCATTAAAATGGGAAGACCCATCTTAAATGTGAGTGACACTGTGCCATGAGCTTCTGTCACAGGCTACGAAAAATAACAAACAAAGACAATATGCTGAGGATGGTTCGCTCTGCTTCCTGACTGTGCATGCGATGTGACCAGTGCCTCCTCAAGCTCCTGCAGCCCTGCCTTCCCTGCTGTTACGGACAGTATCCACTTACAACTGTAAGCTGAAATAAGCCCCTCCTCCTCCCAAGTGCAACCAGAAAAGGTAAGAATACACCACCTGTCTGAGAGACACTTAAAGACTAGCCGTGGCCCGCAGCAGGGCAGGGCTATACCCCAGTACTTTTGAGTGCCCTGCCTTTGTCCCTTAGACCTCACCCCAACGGTCCTTCAGTGGAGATATTATGTTACAAGGATCAAGGATGTAGAGTGGCTCAGGGCAGGGCCTAATGGGGAGGCCTCTATACGTAAGCTGAGAGGGATGAGTCACTAGCCAGAGGAACATGTCAGGGATGGAGGGATACGGAAGCGATTGGGGAGAGATACAGCCCCAGCCCACCTCAGGAAACCCAGGAAGTCATGTCATGTGGTGACCCTGAATGAATGGTGCGAAGCTAAGTTTGGTCACAGAAATGGTGGAACATGTAAGGGGCAAAGTGGTTAGGCCGAATAATACCCATTAACCAAAACACAAGATTAAAAAGAGCTCTACAAAAAGCTGGGTGTTAAACCAGGCATGGTGGCGCACACCTGTAATCCCAGCACTCAGGAGGCAGAGGCAGGTGGATTGCTGTGAGTTCAAGGCCAACCTGGTCTACAAAGTGAGTCCAGGACAGCCAAGGCTACACAGAGAAACTCTGTCTCAAAAAACAAACAAACAAACAAGCCCCGTGTGAAGGTACACACCTGCAATCTCAGCTCTTAGGAGCTGGAAGTAGGAGGGTGAGAAAGTCATCCTAGGCTACATTTTGAGTTTGAGGCTAATCTGAGCTACATGAGACCCTGTCTTTAAAAAAAAAAGTTCACATTACACATGAGAGGATCCTCCTTGAACTAACTCCTAGCTCCTCCAAAATGTAAAAGTCCGGGTACCTTCACTGCAGGCAGATCCACCCTCCCTTTCTGGCAGTCTGCTCCCCAGAACTATGTCTCTCCTCCCAGTACCTCAGCCTCACCCATCTGACCAACGAGTTTCGACCTGCATACCAGAAGGAACTATCTGGTGAGCTATCTGTCCATGAGAACTCTGCCAGGGCCTTCCCTCCCAGGGCGGGCTGGGACCTGGCTGCACTTGGCCACACTGTGAAAAGGGCTCTTTCTCAGGCAGGTGTTTCTGTTTGAGAAAAGAAACCAGCCAAGTCCTGGGAGACTCTGAAAGCCACACCCCGCTCCAGCAATCTGAAGTACCCCACCCCCACTGGTGGGAAAGCAGGGACTGCCTCAGCGCCTCCCTAAATGAAGGGAACAGACTGTCTCCTGTGGCCTTGAAACATTAATCAATGAGGCTCAGCTGCCACAAGGCTCTCAGGACACAGCTTGGCAGTGAGGGACTCTGCAGAGGTGTTGTAAGGCCGCTCAGTCATCTACTTAATCCGTTTTACAAATAACTTTGGGGTTTGGTTTATAAAAAGCAAAGAAACAAACAAACAACAAAACAATTGATAACTAGATCTTACTACATTTTATTGTGTTTTTTTTCCCAAAAACTGTAGTTACAACAGTGACAGAAAAGCACAACTGAAGTTGGTTTGTAACCTCTCTCTTGCAAAAGGAAAGCGAAACACAAACGTTTGCAAAAAGTCTGGGGTGGGGGTGGGGAACCTCACAGGCAACGCTGGAAACATAAGAAAACAGTAAAACCACAATTCACTGAATTAAACATGCTAGTTCCAGAAAGCCCAGATATTAATGGGCACAAAAAACCAAGAGCCTGTTGAGACAGGGCTGGCCTGTAGAGACTCCAACCCAGCAGTTTCTGAGACACACCCATTTGGAGAGTAGTTGAAAAGACACAGCAGTGTTGTTGGGTTACCCCCAAAACAGATGCCTAGCAACCATGGTTGGCCTCAAGCCAGGATTTTAAAGCCGAGCTGGGTTGGGGTGGGAGGAATGGGTTTCCCCACCACAGCCCTTCCTGTAGGGCCTGGACACCACAGTGTGCAAACCACACTGGGATTTTAAACCAAAAAAAAAAAAACCATGGACGATGGGTGAGGGAGTTCCCACTGTACCCCACCCTCCGCCCCGACAGAGCCTTCTGGAAGGCACATACTTTCCCCCTTAGTTTTATGGTTCTGATTAATGCTTGAGTCACAGGGCCAAGTCAAGCCCCAGGATTCCTGGAATTCTGCCCACGGCCTTGATCAGACTCAGCAAGAGGCCCCTCGGGCGCTCGCTGTCTCTCCGGCTGTCCGGTCTGAATCAATATTTGTTTGCTAGCTACGAGTACTGCCACTCTTGCCTCGGGAGCCCCTGCTAACAGAGTTGGAGTGGGTGGAAAGAGGTCAGCGAGGAAGAATGATGTCATTTGGCGTGGGACACGTTCAGGGTTGGGAAAGGCAGCCTGAACTTCTATAATTCAACCTCAGTGTCTTATGGCTCACACACTAGGCTTCTGCCACCAGGGCTCGGCTGCCAGAGACAAGCCCAAGTGCAAGATACCCCACCGCACGCTGAACCTACCTCCCTGTCTTTAGGTTTGTGGTTTCTTCTCTCTTCCACCCCACCCCACCCCCGCTCCTGCCTGTTCTCTGCCTTTAGACAAGGTCTCTCCTGTAGCACAGCCGGGCCTCAAACTCCTTACATAGCCAAGGTAGATCTTAGGCAGGTACTCTACCCGTTCTCACCCTGCCACGCTATTAGTCCTTCAGTACCATCTTTGCACTGGTGTACAAGCACACACATGTACATGCCCAGGCTAGACCACTAGCTCTCCTTTCGGCATGCTCAATACTATCTGCCCCTCTACCAGAAGCACTCTGTCTTGACCAATGGAAATCTCAGTGAGGCTTTAAGCCACAGAGAATCACAACAGATGTCACCTTGCCCGGACCTGCCTTTCCTTGTGCACACCAGCATTGAGTGTGTAGAGGCCATCTTCCATGCCTCTAGCCATGGGGCCTGCGACTTCTACTTCCCTCCTGACTCCTGGCATATGGCAGGTGGGTCAGTGGCAATCTGGAATGGTTCACAGGCTGGGTCTTTCTGTTTCAAGTCCTGCTTTGTTCTTTTCCAACACAGCCTTCTTTCTCGATTTCCTTTCTCTACCTAGGACTGTGCGTATAAAATCCAGGCCCAGCTCCACCCATTCGGGCCTGGGAGTGCCCATCCCCAGCCTCTGATCAGCATCCTACAGCCTGCCAGCTCATCTTAGGGTCGCCTCTTCCCGTTTGTAACAAGCAGCTGGTACCCAGCTCCATCTCCACATTATCTGGATGTGACCACCCACCCTAGCTCTGCCTCAGGACAACATGGGAACCACAGCAGCCAGAGGAATAGCCAATAGGAGAGCCAGAGGGCAAAGAGGGAGGCAGAGGAAGGGAGGCAGAGAGGAAGGGAGGCAGAGAGGAAGGGGGACAGAGAGGAAGGGAGGCAGGGAGGAAGGGGGACAGAGAGGAAGGGAGGCAGAGGAAGGGAGGCAGAGAGGAAGGGAGGCAGGGAGGAAGGGAGGCAGAAGATCCACGTGGCCTTATGACTCCTCTGAGCTGCGAGTGTCCTTCGGGTGTGGCCAGGAGACAAAGGGCACAGACAAACGGTTTTATGCCACGGCCACTGCGTGCGGTCAGAGCGTCCACACAAGTCTGGGATTAGAACTCTGACCACTTGGGTGCCCTAAGAAGATCTGAGCTCAGAACACTTGTCACCGTCCGTGTGGCCCCTCTAATGGAAGCACATGGAGACCAGAATCACAGGCCCCCTCAACCACACGGGCAGGCACTGGCTCTAACAACAAGAGAAAAATCCATCCAGACTCAATGGGTGGAGAGATTTTTCTGCTAAGGCCTGGAATTTCCTCTCTCGCGGCCCACAGCTAGAGATGGGTGTGGCCTAGGGAAGCAAAGAGGGGAATTGTTTGTAGGTGCAGAAAAAAGAGAACAGCAACTTCAACCCAAGTCTCACAGTTGCTCTGAAAACCAGTTAATTCCAGGGACTCTGTACACTTGTTTGGGATAACTCAGCCCATGTCCAGTTCTATGAGACAGCTGGGTAGAAGTGGGGGTGGGGGAGGAAAGGTCCAGCTGGGTTTGGGAGTGAATATTCATTTGGGAAATATTCATTTGGGAAAACATAAAAAACGTCAAATCAAATTGCTATCTGTAGAATTAATTCACTTTTCTTTTCTTTCTTTTTTTTCTTTCCTCAATAGACTAAAAATCTAGAAAGCAAGGTCTGTGTTAGTGTGCTAGCATGAGTGTGTGTGCCCATTGTGTGCATATGCACGCATATGTGTGTCTAGTCCACTGTTGGAGCCTCAGTACCATAACCCTGATTAGGACACCGTGGATACCTAAAAGACAGTTTATGAAACAAATGCATGTTTAACACAGCCCCCAGTGCCTGGATTTCCTTTGTAACACATCCACCTTTCCCCCAATGAAAGAGATCCCTGCACAAGGCAAGAATTAGAACAAAAGTCCCCATGAACGCTCACACACATTAATCCAGGCCCAAAGGTGCAGGGAGAAACCACAGTCCTCAAAAATCAATAGTGATTTAGAAGAGTGCCTGCCTTGCCAGGAAAACTACTTAAATCAGAAATTAGCCAGGAAGCCAGTGACCAAGACTGCCTGCCTAATGCCAATCAATAGGGTACTTTAATAGCTCAAAGACACAGGATGTGAAACGTCAAGGCGTCAGTCCAAGCCCAAGCTCTCAGTCCAAGCCTCAAGTGCTGTCTGGCTAGTTGGCAAAACTTCATGAACCTATACCCCACACACAGGAAACCCTCACCAGAGAGATGCACCTAGGAGGTCTCCCCACCTCTGTGGAGCAGAGGCCATGGGCACGTCTGCAGAAACACCAGCGGAAGAGGACAGGGCCCTGTGCTGGTTTCCTCTGCCATCTCCCAGTTCCCTGACTCAGAGCCACAGACTGGCTGGGTGTAGCACGCTCTGAAGTGAGAAGGAAGTGGGCATGGAGAGGGACGCAGGTCCCCAAAGCCATCAGGGACACAGCAAGGCACACAGGCTGCAAGGAGGCAGAAGGAAAGCTGGGAAAAGAGGAGAAGGAGCGAAGATGCGGTTCCCAGCTGATATGATTTAATCAAGACCTGGACCCCAGTCAGTGATTTCTTCTTCCTATCCACAGAGTGTCTCTCTTACTGCTCCCCGGCCATTAGGCAGCACTCAAATACAGTGTGAGGCATTTTCCCCCCAGTGCTAGCCTGGGATTCCAAGGACTAAAGTGTTGTAGGGTTGGGGCAGGGGAGTGGCTTCCTAGCCAAGTTGCAGACTCACTTAATGACACCCCTGTGTGCCACAGGCTGAAGACCGGATTCCAAGAGTTTATGGTTGTTGTTAAGTGCTGGAGTTAAATATGGCAAACTACTACACAAATGAATAATTCCTTCCGGTTCTGCAAATGAAGCTCACCCTACTAGGGTACATTACCAATGATCTAGATCATCAGCTCTTGCTTTGTTTGTTTGTTTGTTTGTTTGTTTTGAGACAAGGACTCACTTTGTAGCTCAGGCTGGATTCAAACTCGAGATCTTGCTGCCTCCGGCTCCTGAGATTACCGCTATGTCTCAAGTAACAGTTTTTTTTTTTAACATTTGTATGACGCTGTTTTTTCAGTGTGCTTTACTTATCTATTTTTGAATGGACTTGTTTTCAGAAACCTTCAATAAACTCAGTGTGGGTGGCGCTAAGAACAAGAGTTCAAAAACCACCTTCATAGATAAACTTTTGGAACCACAGCCCTCCATGTCAGCATTGGAACCTGCGGCCCAGGAGCCACGCCCTTTTCTCTAGGCCCTATCAACTGACTCATGGTGGCATCTGCGCAGTCAAGGTAACTTCCCCTACAACCACTGGGGAGTAGGAGGGGCGGGGCGGGGGGGGGGCAACGGCACACTTCTTTCTGCACACGTTCTATCCAGTGGGTATCCCATAAGGAATGAAGTCTAAGGTCGCTGTCCTACCAGACAATCTAGAGTTCATGACAAAGACTGAGCTAAGATTGTTTCATGGGCAAAGAAGGACACTGGGCTACTCAAGACATGAGGTTCTGGTGCCCCAGGAGCCTCCCCCATGTACCCTGCTCCGACTTCAAGTGCATATCTGTCAGTTGCAAGGAAATTCACCTGAAATTGCAGGAATTATGGTCCGGAGTGAGAGATCGCAGTGCGGAGGGCGAAGGCAAAAAGTCCAGACTTCCCACTGCTGGGCCAGAGGCTCCCCGGCAGCCACACCCAGTCCCCTCCTCCTCCGTTAGCACCTAGCGCGTCTGGAACGCTGCGCCCCTCGGCTCTTCCCCGCCCCCACACACAGAGGGTCTCCCCGCTTCCCAGGAGACTTCGAGGGGAAGCACAATTCCACTACACACTTCTGCCCTGAGCCCCCAGGAGAGTGGCACGCAAAGAGCCCGGTCACGACCCCGCGCGGGACACTTTGCAACTCTGCTGCAGAACCTTCTCTTCATGCCTCCCGGGGTCCCCATCGCCCGGAGCCTGCCCGCTCAGGGTTCAGCTCCGCAACCCCGAGGCCATAGCGGGCGGCCGGGCCGCGCCTCCCTTACCTGGGCTGGGCACCTAGCGCAGAGAGCCTCCCTAGAAGCCGAGCAGCCCGGCTGGGCTGGGTGGGGCTTTTATACCCGCCCCATCCTCCCTGCGCGAGGCCGCCCCGCCTCCCCTCCCTCCTCGGCTTCTTCCGACCCTCCTCTGCGTGACTCACCCTCCCTGGAACACAGCCCAGGCCCTGCCCTGCCCTGCCCTACGTGACAGCCCCACCACCTCCCCAGGCCCAACAAGCCTCCACCCATCCCCCTTACTCCTAGAGTAGGGCCCAGGGCTCTGCCAGGCTATGGGTAATTAAGATTTCAGCAGACTGGCTTGCCCAATTCACTTCTTCTGCTTTTAGGCTTCTAGGCGGGTGGTGAGGTAGTGGAGAGTAGAATTGTTTCAAGACATATGTTTGGAGTCCTCTGAGCCAAACATATTAGCTTAACCTCTAGTCACCAGCTGGACCCAGCGGTTGCCTGGGTCTTGCCCTACAGAGCCTACTCTGCCTTGGAAACCAAAGCAGGAATGCGTCCAGCCAGTCAGGGAGACCTAGACACGTCAGGTCCTCCTGTCTGTCCTAATTGTAGGTTATTGAGGTTTTTTTTTTTCCTCATGCGTTGACCAATTGCTTCTCTGAGTTTTACTGTTTCTTTTCTAGTCAGCTTTTCCAGGGGAGTCACACAGACAAACGCAGGAGTGAACTGTGTTTCCGTGTGGTTGCACACACCGCATCAAACCTCAGGCTAGCAGAAGGATCCCGAACACCTTTTACACTAGGCGATTTGTTTTGCTTTTGGTTTTCGAGACAGGATTTCTCTGTGTAGATCTGGCTGTCCTGGAATTCACTCTGTAGATGAGGCTGATCTGAAACGGGGAGATCCGCCTGCCTCTGCCTCCTGAGTGCTGGGATTAAGGGCCGCCCAGCCACATTAGGTCTTTAAGCTCCCTCCTCACACACACAACCTCTTTTCTCCTGGTCCTAATGGTTCTTTCTCACGTAGGTATGAGTGCCTGTGGTTCACATGTGTCACATGTAGAAGGCGAGCAGATGTCAGTCAGCCTCCAGGACGCTGTTCCTCAGGGAGCAATGGTCCACCTTGTTACAGAACTGGACACATGGTATCCTTTTGTCCTGGAGCACACAAATTAGGCTAGACTGGCTGGCCAATAAGCCTTGAACTGTGGTCTTGTGCTTGGGCCACAAGCTGTCTTCCCAGCCCTACTCCCTTCTGATTTCAACATCAGTTTATACTTTCCACCCCGGGGGAACAAGAGGATGACAGTCAGGGGAAGAGACTCTAGGTGCAGTGCCCACTATTACATGCCAGTTAGCTGTGAAGTTGGCCCCTGCTGCGCTCTCTCCTCCCAGCACAGGCTCTGGACTGCCCAGCCCTGTCACGAGGAGTTAGTTACACACAAGCCCCAGCAGAATGACAAGTAAAAAACAACATATCCCTTTTTAAAAAAAGATGTATTTATTTATTATTATGTATACAGTGTTCTGCCTACGTGTACGCCTACAGGTCAGAAGAGGGCATCAGATCACATTATAGATGGTTGTGAACTACCATGTTGTCGCTGGGAATTGAACTCAGGACTTCTGGAAGAGCAGTCAGTGCTCTTAACCTCTGAGCCACCTCTCCAGCCCCCAACATATCCCTTTTGATACAATGTTTGGTTTCCATTCACAGCTCTTCAATGTGGACAGCTTTAAAGACAGAAACCACGTTTGTCTGTCTGCTGGGTGTGAACACCCTGGAACATAAGAAGACGCAGGCTTACTGTCCCAGCCAGCGAGAGCCAGCTTCCCTGAGTTAGTCCCACCCAGCCCGGCAGGCTCCATCCCATACTCCTGCTAAGTGTGTGGGAGGGTGGGAGGTCCTCTAGCGGAAATGACACTTAACAGACATCATGTGAAACATGTAAAAGCCACCAAATAGCCAAAAGAATCCCTGGCACGTGGCCAGGTGCTTATTCACGGGCCTGCTAAACTTTGAATTGATCTCATCAAAAAACAAGGTCTTTGTTCTTGTCCGGTCTCCTTAGCATGCTACATTCTGTATGGAGATTTCGTTTCTCCTGTCAGAAAGTTCAGGGGGCACATGTCTTATCAGAAGCCAGTCTGAGGGGACTGTCACTGATACACATTCAGGGTAGTTTGGAAATCGAATTGACCATTGTGAGGCTGTAGCTGTATTACGCTGAATGCCCTGAATGGATAGTTTGTAAAAATCCACAGAAAGATCAGATGGAGTGGGGGTGGGGGAGAAGGATAAATGCCTTGAAAGCATGAGGGACAGAGTTCAGGACCCATTGAATCCATATTAAATAGCTGACTATGGGGGCTGGAGAGATGGCTCAGTGGTTTAAGAGCACTGACTGCTCTTTCAGAGGTCCTGAGTTCAATCCCAGCAACCACATGGTGGATCATGACCATCTATAATGAGATCTGATGCCTTCTTGTGTTGTACAGTCATATATGTAAGCAGAATGCTGTATATGCTATAAAATAAGTAAATCTTTACCCCCTACCCCCCAAGACAAGGTTTCTCTGTGTAGTCTTGGCTGTCCTGGACTCACTTTGTAGACCAGGCTGACCTCGAACTCACAGTGATCCACCTGCCTCTGCCTCCTGAGTGCTGGGATTAAAGGCGTCTGCCACCACTGCCCACCAGGAAAAAAAAAATCTTTAAAAATTAAAAATTAAAAAGCGGACTATGGAGCTGGGCGTGGTGGCGCACACCTTTAATCCCAGCACTTGGGAGGTAGAGACAGGCAGATCTCTGTGAGTTTGAGGCCAGCCTGGTCTACAAAGCGAGTTCAGGAAAGCCAGGGCTACACAGAAAGACCCTGCTTCAAAAAACAAATAAACAACAACAACAAAATGCTGACTGTGGGAGACGAGAGAGGACTAAGCAGTAAAAGTACTGGTTGCTTTTTCAGAGGACACAGGTTCAAGACCCAGCACCCACATGGCGGCTCACAACTGTCTGTAACTCCAGTTTTAGGGCATCCAACATCCTCACAGAGACATCCCTGCAGGCACATTTAAAAAAAAAAAGCTGAGTGTATTAGCTGAATTGGTCCCTGGCTCAAATCCAGGGCTTTGAGTTGGCCCACCCCAACATCCACCCCACCTATGAACTGCAGACTACATGAAAGGGCTGGTTCTGCAGATCCAAAGGATTGCCACGACACAGGGGAGTCCCAGTGAGGATCCAGTGAGGATCCAGTGTTGATGGTACAACAGAAGTGAGGCCGCGAACCAGACCAATGACTCATTGCAAAGAACATCTGCAAGTAAAACTGTTTGGATAAAAGGTTATACTGTGCAACATTCTGGAATGCACTGCAGCTTCCAGGAAGATTTTTTTTTTTTTTGAGTTTTCAAGATAGGGTTTCCCTGTGTAGCCTTGGCTGCCCTGGACTCACTTTGTAGACCAGGCTGGCCTCAAACTCACAGTGATCACCAGTCTCTGCCTCCCGAGTATTGGGATTACAGTGCATCACCATGCTCGGCTGATTTTTTTTTTTCTTTAAAATTTTCTTTTCTTTTTAGGGGAGGAAGTACCGATAAGCCTAGTACAGAAGCACAGAGACAGAAAAGTCAGAGGTCAGGGTCATCCTCAGCTACACTGTGAAGTCAAGGCCAGCCAGGGAGACCCTGCTTTAAAACAAGCAAACAAACAAACCAAGCCAGACAAACCCAAAAAACAATAACAAAGCCAAAACCCTGCAATGCCTTTCAGCAAGATCATTCTGGCTGCTCTGTAACAAAACCATGGTGGGGCCAACGACTGTGATGCCTGAGACCGGTCCTGGTGTCCTGCAGGCGTGTCGTGCTGCTGTTTCTGAACACATCTCAAAGCAAAGTGGTCTGTCCATGTGGCAGCCTCTGTGTGGCTCAGGTCATGACACGAGCTTAACAAAATCTGTCTGGGGTCTTAGGATGAGTCCAGAGTGGCTGGAGCTGAAGAGGAGGGCTAAAAGCTGGTAAAGTGACCGCTGTCCTCAAGACCCTGCAGGGGACCAGAGTTAGTCCTGCTGGGGAGAAAACTGTGGTTTTTCAGAGGCTAACCTGGCCATGTAGCTTTTCTGACACTTTTACAAATGACTGTTCGGCTGGAATGGAGAGCTTCCCCTGTATGTGTGAGTGTGCCGTGGGAAGAACATATGGCAAAAATCTTACCTGACGTTGATTGTGTACTTGGGATTTCTGATTGAACAATCAAGGCAGGGTGTGCACCTGGGATTTATGACGTATTTGCTGGGCGAGTAAATAGAACAAGACAAACGGTGGCCTGAAGTTTATGGACAGGGTAGAGGTGACATCTTTAGTCCCACAACCCTTGTTGTCTGTGCTGTATCTTTATCTCCTAGTGCTATGCCTGTGTGTCAGGCTTTATCTCAGACTGGGAGCTACAAGGTCTTCTCTGTAAAGCCCTGCCTCTGGCCAGCAGGGGCCTCCTAACAAATGTCTCCATGCTGAGGCGCTGACTTGGGTGAAATGGACTCTAGTGGGTACTGGAAGCCACAAAGTTGGAGTAGGGGGGGAAAAAAGCGGCATATTCTCTTTCTGCGTTAAGCCTAGATCCTTAGTATGCACAGTGTACTATGCTTAAGTCTGGCGAGCTTGTACACACACGTGAGCATTGTTTCACAAAACAGGCTTTATTTATTCATTGAAAAGGCCAGGTATTTTTTTTTTCTAAATGGAAGGTTTTGAATAATTAATTTCTGGCTTAACGAGTAGGTCAATAAAAGCCAGGCAGTGGCTGGGCTCGGTGGGGCACACCTGTAATCCCAGCACTCAGGGAGGCAGAGACAGGCGGATCTCTGTGAGTTTGAGGCCAGCCTGGTCTAGAAAGTGAGTCAGGACAGACAAGGCTACACAGAGAAACCCTGTCTCGGGGAAAAAAAAAAAAAGAACCAAACCAAACCAAACAACAACAAAAAACAACCCCAAACAAAACAGATCGATAAATCAGGGTTTTTTTTCCCCCTCCAAGTATTAGTCTTCCTCTTCCTCAGATTCTTTTTCTGTGCAAACCAGAAAGAGCATCCCTTGGGTCAGTGGAGATAACTGACCCTTCACACGCATGAATCCCACATCCAGGTGTCCACACACCTGCTCACCGAGAATCTTTGAAAATGAATCATGTGTCTGCATTGACTATGTCCCTCAACACACTAAGACAGCTGCTTACAGGGCGTTCACCTCACATTGGATTTTATAAGCAATAAAGACGGTTTAAAGCATGAGCAACCAACCTTTTCATACTGCAGCATGGTGCTACAGTGTGTAGGAACGTTGGGCCACAGTGGAATCTCTCCAGGGCCAGCCACATAGCTCTGTATGGGTCTCGGGTCCCACATATCTGGGAAGTACATGGGAGAGCGTGCACACTTACAATGCAAACACCGTGTCATCGATTTTATTTCCATCTCTCTAGTTTCAAAACACTATGGCATTAGGTAAAGTCCAAGCGGTGCCGAGCTGGCTTTGGTTCAGCCTTCGGTGCTGAAGATGAAGCCCCAGGGACACACAAGCACCATCTTAGAGAGTTAGTCAGCTGGCCCTGCCATGGGGTGGGGCCATTAAGATGGAAACAAATGGTCCCAGTTTTAATCCTGGCTGTTCCCCACCATCTAGGATTTCCTCTTGCCTGTCCTTCCTGTCTCTTCTCCAGGTTTTCATAATCGACCTTGTTCCTGATGGGCCCAAGTCTGGCAGATCTTGGAGGTGGCAACTGTACCTCCAAACACAGTGCCCATGCCAGCGGCCTCTGTCCCCAGCTCCTGTGGCAGACAAGGTTGGGACCCACCAACATCATATAGTGGCTGCCCACAGCTCTTGCTCTTCCTGCCTTCTGCTTCCTGGCACTGAGAGCCCTGCGCCTCATTCTGTGGTATCAGACACGGCAGAGAACTGAGCCCCAGATTTTCTATCGCTGGGTCTTTTGAGGGGGCTCTGGCCATTGAAATGACCAGATATGTTGACGTGGTGTTGGGTCAGTATGGTGGCCCCATCCTCAGACTTGGCGCTGAGCCATGTGGCTGCATTAGTGACCACACTAGTGTCTACACCCAGCAGCTGGGAAACCCTCACTGGGAATGTCACTTCCGGAGTGGCTACATTGCATGCCTGTGGAATCTGTCCTGCAGCATGCCGGAGCCTAAGCCCCAGATGGCCTGCATGACCTAACCCTATGCTTTGGGTAAAGAGAGGTGTCCAGTGTGGTCAAAGATCTGGGCTCCTGTTAGCTTATCAGCTGGACTTCCTAACCCATAACCACAGAACTCAGCCAGTTAAGACTGGTGCTCAGCATGAGGAGCCGTTCTACAGTATCCCAGACTCCTCATATGTAAATCTGTCTCCATGGTCTAATCAGTGCCTGCCCAACCTAATGACTATGCTTACCTGGTCCACGCTGCTCTGGTCTACACAGTTCTCCTGTGTCGGGTTTGTTGTTGTTTGTTTGGTTCGTTGGTTAGTTGGTTTGGTTTTTCAAGACAAGGTTTCTCTGTGTAGACTTGGCTGTCCTAGACTCACTCTGTATACCAGGCTGGCCTTGAACTCACAGCCATCCACCTGCCTCTGCCTCCCCAGTGCTTGGATTACATATGTGTGCCACCACGCCTGGCTGTGAAGTTTTAAAGAAGAGATTTGAGTACCTTCAGGTTCAGCTATCCACGGGAAAGGGAGCCTTGGAACTCACTCCTATTGGAAAACAAGAACTGACCATGTACAAAAAAGTCAGTGCTTTAGTTCAAACTCTTTGGACTATAGTATTCCAGCATGGCTTTAGACCCTTCATTGTTTAAAAGTGAATCAATGTTTAAGATATGTTTCTTTCGGAGGGAGGGAGGAATGGGAGGATACAAGGGATGGGATAACTATTGAGATTTAATATGAATAAATTAATTTTAAAAAAGAAGAAGAAAAAAAGAAATGTTTCTTGTTTTTGGTTTTTCGAGACAGGGTCTCTCTGTGTAGCCCTGGCTGTCCTGGACTCACTTTGTGGACCAGGCTGGCCTCGAACTCACAGTGATCCACCTGCCTTTGCCTCCCGAGTGCTGGGATTAAAGGCATGTGCCACCACGCCCGGCTAAAGAAATATTTCTTTAGCAAGGTGCAGTGACTCACCCCTGTAATTCCAGCATTTGGGAGGCAGAGGCAGTCGGATCTCTGTGAGTTCAAGGCCAGCTTGGTCCACAAAGTGAGTCCAGGACAGCGAGGGCTACACAGGGAAACTCTGCCTTGAACACCCCCCAGCCCCCCCAAAAGAAACATTTCTTTAAAGTCAAGTGAAATTGGGCAAGGCATTGCTGCTGGTGCTGCTGGTGCTGCTGGTGCTGGTGCTGCTGGTGCTGCTGCTGCTGGTGCTGGTGCTGCTGGTGCTGCTGGTGCTGCTGGTGCTGGTGCTGCTGGTGCTGGTGCTGCTGGTGCTGCTGGTGCTGCTGGTGCTGGTGCTGCTGGTGCTGCTGGTGCTGCTGCTGGTGCTGGTGCTGCTGCTGCTGCTGCTGCTGCTGCTGCTGCTACTACTGACAGGGTCTCTCTACATAGCCCTGGCTGTCTGGGAACTCACTATGTAGACCACGTGCCTCTGTCACCCAGGTGCTGGGATTAAAGGCATGTGCAACCATGGCTGGTAGACACAGCATTATTAAAAATAGCAGGAAAGCCAGGCGTGGTGGTGCACGTCTTTAATCCCAGCACTCGGGAGGAAGAGGCAGGTGGATTGCTGTGAGTTCGAGGCCAGCCTGGTCTACAAAGTGAGTCTAGGACAGCCAAGGCTACACAGAGAAACCCTGTCTCAAAAAAAAAAAATAGCAAACAAGCTGTTGACTATCCTTAGTGTACTATGTTTCTAATACTATGTGCCGTGCCGTGCCATGCCGTGCCTGTGAGAAGCTGGGTGGATAACTAGAGATGGGAACATATGGTGGGGACACATGCTGTCACCCTGTCACCCTTGGTGGGCACAAGGAAGGAGGGAAGAGCGGAGCTCTGTTTTGCCGCTCCCCGGGCCGGAGTTGATGCAGGGAGGCTGTGGGCAGCTGCAGGGAGCTGAGGTGGAACACAGCTAGACAGCAGTGGCGGCCTAAGGCACTGTGATCCATCGAAACCCCAAGGGTGGGGCTAGAACAGAAACGGGAGGTGAAACCAAGGCTCCACAGCCAGAACACAGAGAAACTGCCAGAAGGGAAGTCAGGAAGGCGGAGGACAGGCTGTGGGTGGGCTCAGAGGGGCTTCATCTGCCCTGTGGTGCTCACTGTGGGGTGGCGGAGGTCAGGCCTAGAGTGGACCGCTGCTGTGGACGCAGAGGCAGCAGGACCATCTCTTCAGACCCAGGAGCGGTGAGAGAGAGAGGAAGAAGTGGATTGAGGAGGAAGGAGCAAATGAGGGGGAAAGCCCAGGAGTGTGGATACTGTGCACAGAGGGACAAGGTGGGGGGTTCTGGGTTCCTACCCTGGGTACACCTGGGGGTTTTTGTTTATTTGTTTGTTCGTTTGGTTGGTTGGGTTTTGTTGTTGTTGTTTTGTTTTGTTTTTCACCTTCCCAATGTTAGTCTCTCAATGTCTGGGAACTATGCATTTTTGTCCCCAGAATAACTCTAAGTTCCTTACAAGCTCCTAAGTTAATAAAGTTAGGCGAAGACAGAGTTTCAAATATTCCAAGACTGTTATATCAATCACTGAATGACTCATAATCCAGCTTCATTACTCAGGCAGCTGGACTTCAGCACTCTCCCTTAGTATGTCAGCACTGGCTTTTCCCAGGACACTGGGCGAGGGGGATGCCTGATCGCTTTCTAAGAGGGCGGTGGGTCTTGCACAGCAACTGGCAAACTGTTCACGAGGCTCCGGCTGCATCTGTCCTCTCTTCTTGGCCATCGCCGCGTCCCAGCCCTCCACGCCCTGACCTGGAGACTGGCCAGATGAGCTCACCGGTCTTTCCCGGTTCTGCTGTCCATGATTCATCAGCTATAGCAACCAGGGTCAGGCCAAAACACAACTCCAGCCTCGGGCTACGCGCCTAAAACAGAGGCACTCAAAAAGACTCTTCGGATGAGAGAGAGAGAGTTTCCTTTCTTATCAAAACTTTTACAATATTTTATTATGAATTTTGAGGGGAAAAGTTTGTCCTATAACAGATTAAAAAACAGAAACAAAAACAAACAAACTTGGTTTTGATCCTCCAAGCCCCCTACTCCCCCCCCCCCCCCAAATCTGCCAGGATCGATCTCACAGACAAGCCTTGCAGACGGGCTCATCCGGTGTAACCAGCATCAGCTTCCACGAAGTCCCAGGCGCTACACAGGGCTGGGCAACAGGAAGTAAGTCCTCCACAAGGTCTCATAGAAGGAAATAATTATAGGTTGGTAAATGTATAAGAAAAGAAACACAAGTGTCTGAGAACACAGGAGGAAAACACTAGCCCTGTGGAGGGCAGTTAGCCACTCCTGAACCAACCCTTCTGTTACTCAGAATTCTTTGAAGTTATTGCACAATACAAAATTCAGGGAGGAAATGGAACACACACCCATGCGTCCTGGGCAGGCAGGAAGCGGCCGGGCAGAGGTGTGACTGTTTATTTTTACACAAGCCATCTAGAGGAAAGGCTGGTGGCAACGGGTGGTCACTAGGCATGTGATTAATCACTCCATTGTGAGCCGGCCTTCCTCTGCTTAAGTATAAGTGTCTAAGCAAATCTTGGTCACTGGGGCGGAGCTTTGAGGAAAAGCTAACGGTCATTCCCAGCCAGGGCTGGGACTAAGAGGGCAAAGGTTAGCGGCAGGCCAGAAAACTGCCCCGTTGGGGTTGAAGGTTTACACAGCCCTGGCCAGGCCCTTAGGTGAGGGCTCTAAGAAAGCTGCAGGAGTGCTGTGTGGGAAAGACTTTTAATCATTTTGATATGAAGGTCAAAGTGGAGACCTATCAGCCTAATCAAGCCTTTATAGTTGCTGACACACTAAATAATTCGGGGGGGGGGGGGGGAGAAGGCTAGGAGCGGTGGTGCATGCCTGTAATCTCAGCACTCTGGGAGCCAGAGGCTGGAGCATCACTGTGAGCTCGAGACCAGCCTGGTCTACAAATCGAGTCCAGGACAGCCAGGGCTACACAGAGAGACCCTGTCTCAAGATCAAAAACAAAACAAAACAACAACAAAAAAAAAACCCAAAAACTCCAAAAAAAAAAACCACCAAAAAAAAAAAAAACAAAAAAGAAAACCCAAACCAAAACACACACACACTACTACTACTACTACTACTTTTTTTTTTTTAAATCACTAGTTTAGAGGGAAGTATAAAGAAGTAAAAACCTAAGGCGACGTTTCTATGGCTAGTGAACTGACACAACAAAGCACTCTTTAAAACCAACACTCCAGGGTATGAACATGGGTGCACCCTGTCCTGCCAGTACAGGCAGGAAGATCAGTTCAAGGCCTTTCTCAGTCACATATCCAGGTTGGCCATGGGCTCGACATGTGGCCAAGGATGACCTTGAACTTCTGACCCTTCTTCTTCGACTTCCTCAGTGCTGGGGTTATGGGCATAGGCCACCACGCTCAATCAATCCGAGGGCGCCATATGTGCTAGGTGCGTGCTCTACCAACTGAAATACAGTTTCAAACCTCAGTCATTATTTTATTTTTAGATTTATTTTTGCTTTGTTTGCATAAATGTTTTGCCTATGTGCGTGTGTGTATAGTCACATGCATGTCTGTTGGATCACCTGGAATTGGGGTTACAGGCAGTTGGGAGCCACCATATGGTACTGGGAATCGAACCTGGGTCCTCTGCAAGAGCAACAAACATTCTGAACTGCTGGGCCATCTCTTCAGCCCCTGAGCTAATTTTTTCTTAAGTGGCTTTCTTAGAAAACGACTGGTCTTTTTCCAGAGTCAGAGTCTCTCTCTTTTTTTTTCTTTCAAGACTAAATTTTTAAATGATTTATTTATTTATTTATTTATTTATTTATTCACTTTACATCCTGACCATAGCCCCCTCCCTCCTCTCCTCCCAATCCTACCCTCCCTCCCTCCTCCCTCCTCTCCTCCCAATCCTCCCCTCCCTCCCTCCTCCCCCTCCCCCTCCCCCTCTTCCTCAGAAAAGGGGAGTCCTCTCTACCAACCCGCCCCAGCATATCATGTCTTCTCCTGTGGCGAGTCAAGTCAGCCCTGTAAGGGGGAAATGATCAAAAAGCAGGCAGTAGAGTCCATGTCGGATGGATACAGCCCCCCTCCCCTTCCTAGGGGACCCACATGAAGTCTGAGCTGCCTGTTGGTTGCATCTGTGTAAATGGCCTTGGTCCAGTCCATGCATTGTCCTTCGCTGGTGCCTCAGTCTCCACAAGCCCCTCTAGGCCCTGGTTGTTTTGCTTTGTTGGTCTTGTGAAGCTCCTGTCCCCTCCAGGTCCTGCTAGCCTTCCCCTCACTTTCCCACAAGGCTCCCTCTGCTTCACCCCATATTTGACTGTGAGTCTCAGCCTCTGCTTCAATCCCCTGCTGGGTGGAGCCTCTCAGAGGACAGCTGTGCTCGGCTCCTGTCTGCAGTCACAGCACAGCATCATAACAGTGTCAGGGGTTGGCTCAGAGTCACTTCAAATGATGCATTTGGAGTTTAATTTTCCATAGGGAAAGTGCAAAAAGGGACCCCCACTTTATTTAGCTCTGTAACGCCAAGTAAGCACACCCATCTGATGTGCTCAGAGGACAGCTGCAGACTCAGCACCTTCCACTTACCCATCCCTAGCGCATTTGCCCCTGAGCCTCCGAGCAGGGCATGGGTGTCTTCCAATGACTATGGCAGGTTTGGTTGGCACTAAAGACATAGGGTGGCTGGCTTGACAGGAAACTGGTCACTGTGCCCTTAGGTTTACGTCAAAGGTGCCATCCCAGTACTGTCTGCAGGCTTCCTTCATTCCTAACCTGTCCCCCGACTCTTGTGCAATGAGTCTCCTTAGGGAAGGTCAGCCACATTGCCTGATGTACTCCCAAGTCTCATGAAAAGCTTTTGATTAACCCCCACGTCAGCAGAATGCCCCACAGCGTTCCCTCCACAAGTCCCCCCAGCATGCCCTATAGGCTGGCTCTTCCTCTCCTTCCCCGTAGGAGCGGCCTTCACCCTACTGGATGGCCTCCCAGTCCAACGGCTCGTGGGTGTGTAAGTTCCTCGCTCGTGGGTATGTAAGCTCCTTGCTCATGGGTGTGTAAGTTCCTCTCCAGTGTCTGTTGTACTTTATCTCCCAGCTTGAACTTTTCAAAACTCCTTTCAAAGCTTAGCTCCAGTGTAGCACCCCTCATTGAGTCAATCTGATGTTCTCGGCGCCTACAAGGAACTTTTCTATTCGTTATTGATTATTGAGTGGCTTGTAGAATATGCTGGAAAGAATCACCATGAGGACTTTCGGGATAAGGAGACCCAGGCTTGATGAGACGAGGGATGGATCATATCCACCGCAGGGTTGAGAGTCAGCCTCGGAGCTACTCCCAACCACTCTCCTGCCATTGCCAGCCCTTGGGGGCGGGGGGAGTGCTGAGGAGAGAGCTCATTTGGTAAGATGCATGCTGTGCAACCCCCCAGAACCCCCATAAAAGGCTGGGCATGGTGGTGAACTAGAGAAATGGAGACAGACAGATCTCTTGTTGTTAGACTAGCTGGTCCAGAGAGCTCTGGAGTCAGCGAGAGACCCTGTCTCAAAAACAAGGTGGAGAGAAACTGAAAAAGATACTCAAGGTTGACCTCTGGCCTCCACACCACACACACACACACACACACACACACACACACACACCACACTACACACTCTATAACACATACATACCATACCACACCCCCACATCCCACCACACACACACACCCACATACCACATCCCCCAGACCCCATCACATACACACATACACACATATACAAACACACACACACACACACACACACACACACACACACCATGCATCATTCCACAATACTATACCACACACATAGCACACCACATTCACGCACACACTACACACATACTCCCACACACCACACCACACACACTATAACACTCAAAGCTTATCCTCTCACATTTCTTAACCCGGCAGAGCTGTGCTGACAGCCGTAGCCGGCTGGAGGTGAATTAGCGGGAGCGCTGGCTGCTGGGAGGCAGAAGGCTTGGCTGTCAGCAAACTCAGCACTGCCCTGGATACAGAATGACATTCTGGCCTGAGGCACTCACTAAGTTACACAGTGCTGGCTCCTTAAGAGGAAAAGTTCCCAGGCACTAGGGTGTAGCATTAAAAAGAGCCAAACCGAATTAGGGACTGACCGACCACTCTATTAGCCCCCCACACATTGGGACCCAGAGACGGTCCAGCCCGAGGCTCCGTGATTTCCCAACTTCCTTCAGCACTCGTGCTGTACTCTGAGGCCACCGACTCTTGTGCAACTGTGCGAGACTGTAGGTTTTTTGCTGGACAGAGAGGACTGCCATCTGCCTGCAGAAGCACTGGGCAGTTGGAATTCTCATCCTCTCTGGGGCAGGGGGCAGACATGCAAAGTGCGCTGTGTTGCTGCTTTGCACTGTGGTCAATGTGTTTGCAGTATCGTTGGGGCCCTAGACCACGTGGTCAAAAAAAATGACACTGATTCTACAATATACAAATGTAAATGTGAAATGCACTATATTTAAAAAGAATGCATTTTCTAATTTTTATGCAGGCTGTGTGTTACATGCATGCGGCACGCGGTGTTTTGGGAAGCCAGAAGAGAGGGCCCGCATCCTGAAACAGGAGTTAAATAAAGACAGTTGTGAGCTGCCATGTTAGAGCTGGAAATTGTACCTGGGTCTCTGGATGAGCATCTACGGCTCTTACCCACGGCACCGTCTCTCTAGTTGCAACGCACTCTGTTTCTTAGTTGTAGAGGAGCAGTAACGCTCACCCAACCAAACCAACAGATCTTTTTTTAAAGATTTATTTATTTATTGAATGTAAGTGAGTGCTCTGCCTGCATGTACATCTGCAGGCCAGAAAAGGGCATCAGATCACATTATATATAGATGGTTGTGAGCCATTGAACTCGGACCTCTGAAAGAGCAGACAGTGCTCTTAACCACTGAACCATCTCTCCAGCCCCCAACAGCTCTTTTATTTTTAATTTCCTTCTTTCTTTCTTTCTTTTTTTCTTTTTTTTCTTTTTTTGGTTTTTAGGGACAAGGTTTCTCTGTGTAATAGCCCTGGCTGTACTGGAACTCTCTTTGCAGACCAGGCTATCCTCAAACTCACAGAGAACCACCTGCTTCTGCCTCCTGAGTGCTGGGATTAAAGGCGTGTGGCACCACACCCCGGCAAACTAACAGATCTTAAAGCTATCGTTTAATCTGAAACTATTTACGTGCTCGCCTCTACTATTGAAGATGCATTCATTCTTCGGTGTCTCCCAAATGACCTGTTTTTAATTGACATACTAAACTTGTATGTAATTAAGGAGCATTGTCTCATGTTTTGAATCATGTATGCATCATGGAATGTTCAAACTGGGTGAGCATATCTGACTCCTTACGCATTCATTATTTAAGTTTAAATCTTTTTTTTTTTGAGCTTGTTGAAATACATAGTACCTTATCTTTTCCTGTTATGCCTCTGTGGGGCAGGAGGACATCAGGGCTTATTTCTCCTACCCAAGTGACGCTCAGTTCCCATTGTTGGCCCTTTTTTTTTTTTTTTTTTTTGGTTTTTTGAGACAGGGTTTCTCTGTGTAGCCTTGGCTGTCCTGTACTCGCTTTGTAGACCAGGCTGGCCTCGAACTCACAGCGATCCGCCTGCCTCTGCCTCCCGAGTGCTGGGATTAAAGGCGTGCGCCACCACGCCCGGCGGTTGGCCCTTTCTTGTTTCCTGTTGAAACCCTCAGAGACTAAGGTAAATCTTCCCTCATGAACTATGGAGTCACACAGTATTGTCTTTGTTTATTGGAATCTTAGCTAGTAGGCGGAATGGGGGAAAAAAGGGTACACATTAAAGTCTGCTTCAGCAGTTTGGGTTGGATGGAGGTCTGTGGAAAGACTGGTTTGCAAGCACGCTCACCGTCGCTGCTGGAGAACGTTCTGTGCCAGTGGTCAGGCTCTGGTTGCCGCGTGGAGAACAGGTATTTTCTCAGCACTCCGAGGACCGCACATCATAAGCCTCTGCCGCTTGGTGGTGGAATCACAAGAAGAAGCAGGGGCCATGTATTCTAGCCCAGGAGTTTTCTTAGAGGCTTCGAGACATGTTATCTTCCGAATTGTTGACTCAAACCTGAATCTTTATTTTTGCTCCTTCTCCTTTCTTGGAGACAGGGTCCCACTGTGGAGCCCAGGCTGGCTTTGAATCCATGACCCTCATGGCTCAGCCTCCCAAGGGCTGCTGGGATGATGGATGGCACGCTCCTCCACAGCTGGCCTTCTGTCGCTCTTATGTGGGTTAGGCTAACCTTAAATGAATTAGTATTCTAAAAATGTGTCTGACCATAAGACACTATTATTGTTATGACGTGTGTGTGTGTGTGTGTGTGTGTGTGTGTGTGTGTGTGTGTATGCTTTGTCTGGGTTTGTGCTCACAAGTGCAGGTGCCTGTAGAGATCAGCATCTCCCAGTGTCAGATCTCCCAGAGCTGGAGTTACAGGTGGCTTTGAGCTGCCTGAAAAGGATTCTGGGAACCTAATTCAGGTCCTCAGCAAGAGCAGCACAGGCTCACCGAGCCACCTCCTCAGCCCCTGGAACTGTAGTCGTCGTCTTCTTCTTCTTCTTCTTCTTCTTCTTCTTCTTCTTCTTCTTCTTCTTCTTCTTCTTCTTCTTCTTCTTCTTCTTCTCTTCCTCCTCCTCCTCCTCCTCCTCCTCCTCCTCCTTCTTCTTTTGGACAGGTGACAACTGTGAGCTTTAATTTCTCTCTCAGTGCCCAGCTGCCCACAGCGTTGAGCCCAGAAGCTGTGAAGGCCAGAATAATGAAGATGACAGGGAACCAGCTTACTGTCCACCAACAAGACGAATGGATACAGAAAATGCAGCATCCATACACATACAGGGGGTGTGGCCAATACCACCAAGTGTCATGGCAGCCACAGGACAGGGGAGAACGGATGGGTTACAGGGACTGGGGAGGGAGTGACTCTTTCCAAGTGGAACCTTCATAAGTGGCATCCTCACCTTCCCCGACTGTCTCTTAGCCCTTCCCAGGGGCTCCCAACTAGTTGTTGTTGTTGTTGTTGTTGTTTTTTAACACCAGCTTTCTCTGCTGACTGCTAAGTTCCGCGACGTGTGCCTGCCATATCATCTTGCAGGCAGATGTCCCGAAACCTGAAAATACAAGGTCACGCCACTCCAAAACCAAAATGTCCTTCCCCTGGGTACTCTCTCTGGCCCTTACCTTCCCACATTCTGCTCAGTCCTTGTCCACTCCTCTCCTTCCTCACCACTCAGCTCTCAACTTGCTGTACCGCTGCTGTTTCACATCAAGGGATCTGCAGACGGCTGAGTGGGTAACTCGCCCCCAGTTACTCTTTACTTTCCCTGAATTCCCTGCCAGCGTGATGGCACCTCTCTAAAAGATCCACTCTGCAGGAACCCGAATTCACACAAACACTGCAGAAATCCATGTGAGCACACGCATTGCTCTCACGGGCCTAACATCGCCCCCACACCTGCTACCTTTCAATCTGTCCCTAAGTTAGAGGCATCACGTCTCCTCCTGTCAATGTACAGGTAGGCATTTCCTTCCCAAGTGTGGGGGGCACTCTCTGGCCTCACGAGGTTAAACGATTAGCCTTCACGGGCCACCGCTCAGTCATCCACACGCTCCAAGCCACGCTGCCCTGCCCTCCACTGGGCCCGGAACCAAGTCCAAACCTCGGTCACGAGTCACTTATGGCCGGTCTCCACAAGCACAAGCAGCTGGGCAGCCTTCCTCTGTCCTCACAGGAAAGATGATGGGATTCTTTAAAATCTCCAGTCACCTGTTTTAGAGCCTGTCTCTGGTCTGGGTTCTCTGGGTGTTTCTCCATGATGGACACCTGTGGCAGACGCCACGTTACCGATGCTGTACTTTCTCCTGGTGCAAACCGAGAAACACAACTGTTGTGATCCCGTATCTTAGTAGTGACTACCTTCTGTCTTAGGACAGCTTTGGTAATGTTTTTTCAACTCTAATTGATAAACACACTATACTCACCGAAGAATAACAACAATTTCCAGAGTGGTTCTTTAAAATAAGACTACGTATTTGCTCCCGTTTATCACCAAACTCTTGCTAATTTTAATGTCTGCTGACTGTCAAATAATTATTACTCTAGCACTTACAAACGGGTCGTCTTTCTAACTCCCACCATTGCGCCTGTTGGCTGGTCTTCTGTAGAACTGGATGGGTCCCTGCTGTTCATTTCTTTACTCACACATGATCAGTACAGACTCTTGAATTGCTACTTTACTCAGAGGATTGTTGTAAAAGTAATTTTATTCTCCTGACTCAGTTGTTATCTGGGAGGCTAACTGCCTCCCTCTGCTAACCTAGGCCTAGTCCTGGAAGCTTCTAGCCTCCATACAATCTAACCTAGGCCTAGAATGTTTCCAGCCTCTGAGACGTACTGCTTAATAAGCTCACCCTTACTTGTTCTTTCTGAGCTCTCAGCTGGCCGGTTCAACTCAGCTGTTCTGATTCAAACTCTTGTCCCAGCTGATTTATTTAATCTGGCTTCTCTCTCTGCTTGGAATTGCTCTGCTTGGCCTCAAACTAACTCAGCAATCTGCTCTAATCTTCTCGCTCCTTCTCATTTTCTGGCTCGATCTGTCTTCACCTGAGTTTTCTCTCTGCAACCCATCTCTCTACTGATGTCCTGGTAAAACTGAGTCCTCTGAAAAACTGCCTCTTAAGTAGCTTCCTTCTCCTCTCTCTTCTGGTGAGAATTGGGCATAGCGTATTCTGTCAAATCTCTGATTTGTCACATTCTGTGCTGCTCAATTAGACATCACTTTCAAATATGAGTGCTTCCTTCTGCAAAAAAACAAAAACAAAACAAAAACCTTTACCTTCATTTGGGGTTAAGGGCACGTGCCACCACACCTGGACCTACGCTTTTCTTTGTCTGATACTTGCTTTATACCAGGCTGACTTTGAACTCAGATCTGTTTGCTTCTGCCTCCTGCCTGTTTGTGTTCCAGCCGGATCACACAGACGTATTAGATCTTTGGATGTGATCTCTTGCCAGAACAGCCATGTTCTGAATTAACATTCTTCTACAGAGTGTAGATGATTACTATGGTCTATTTAACATTCACACTTTCTCGGACCTGGGATCCTTTCAGCTAGCCCTATGGCCTTCTGATATGCGCCCGCCGCTCTCTGAGCGTTTTCTGGTACAGCTGAAATGTCCAGTTTCCCCTGCTACCCCTTTCCTTATTCATGTCTGCTGCTCCGTGTTGCCCTTTGATCCAATTCCAATCTCCACAGATACACCAGTGGCTCTGTGTTGATGCAGCTTCTAGCCTGAGCTCAAATCTTTAAGACACGAGTCATTTCTATCTCGGATTTAATGTGTTGATGGTATCTAACATTGTTTGAAGCAGGGTCCTGCTGTGTAGCCCTGACTGACCTCAAACTCATAAATCTTCCAGTCTCAGCCTCTCAGGTGCTGAGATAGTAGTTCCTTTTTTAAAAAAAAAGTTTTTCTTTTTTTCCCCCCACACACTAAGTCTAATTCTTTTATACCCCTAAATGTGTTTGTGGCATGTATGTGTGGTGGTTTAAAAATAGATTCATACCTATGAGCTAGCATAACAACTGTCCTGGCAAGATATGGACCACTGGAGCAATAGTGGCACACATGCTATAGAAATAACCAGCTACTGTCTGATTGGACTCAAGTCGCACTCTCGGAGCTAGAACCCACACCTGCCACTGTTGACGGGGCCAAGAACCCATGACTAGATAAGTCACAGGCCCTAGGGGGGAATCTACCAGTATTCTGACAAATGGATATAGTATTTTAAAAGACTCACGATGACTTCCTGCTATAGCCATAGATCAGGGCATCTTTTGACTGTCGTCAGAGAAGCTACTTCTTACAGCAGAGCGCCATAAACAGAGACCTACAGCTGGTCAGTGTGCAGAGAACAGGAGAGTACAGATTGCTCTTCTCCTGAGTGGGATGCCGACATCACACCCTTCTCCATGAGGCTCAAGGTTCTTCACAGGAGAGAGATTCGAAGAGACAGAGTGATGGATAGTGAAAAGGAAACAGCACTTTCCACACACAGCAGGGCAGATGCACATATGAGCTTTCCGTGATTGTGACAGCAGCGTGCACAAGACCTGCACATGCTCAAGCTAGACATGGGGGAGGGGAGGTGGGAACGAAGTCTTAGCCCTAAGACGATTCTTTACGCTATTGACAATTGATAAAAGTGCTGGGAGAGGGAGTCGGGTTTTTTTTTTAAGAGTGTGACCCCCTGGTAGGTTGACCATGGCCCCATAACCAAGAGGACCTTGAAAACACAAATGGAATTGATGTGTTTATGAACCACAAACAAACAATGAATCCAAAGTTGGGTAGGAAGGGAGGTGGAGTGCATCTAGGAGGGCGAATGAATATGATCAAAACACACTGTATGATAGGAATTTCCCAATAAACATTATTTTTAAAAAATAGGTTCACCTGGTCCCCTCACACAGCTGTCATTCAAGACTGTGGACCTAGTGACATATTTCCAACCAGGAGAATATGGCAGAAGGCAGTGCTGGACTTCTGAGACCCTTCCTGTTGCGACTTTCTAGGGCTGCTAATGCCGGGGTGTTCAAGCTGCTGTGCCATGAGGACATTTGGGCAGTGCTACGCAGAAGTGCAGACAAAAAGGGCCATGGCTACTGTCAGCGTCTGAAGAGTGAAGGTCTTTTACCTGCATACATGTGTGTGAACCTTGGTTTCCGTCAACAACATGACTGCGGCCACAGAGCGCCTTTGAGCTTGGGACGGTAGCTGAGCTGCACCTGGGCTCCAGCTCAGGGGGCATGTGAGACGCTATTTGTCATTTACGCACGTTATATTACTATCCAGCGACATAGTATCCAAACCCAGAATTCAAGGAGTAGAAATGGTTAAAGCAAATACGTCCAGTGTGCCTTCTTCCCTCTCCAACCACACTTCTATTTTTCCAGTGAATGACACCATCACTGTCCCAGCATAAAAAATGCTTCTAGGCCAGCTGTACCTGATTGACAGTGCTGACTTGTTAATTCTAGACCTTTCCCAGTTTTCAAATCCTACCTCATAATATTCAGCTTTTTGCCAGTGCGTTCTGTAGACTAATGCTGACAAGAGCCCTTTTCAGACACACACTTGATCGCACTGTTTATTTTAACCTCACCACCGGCTTCCAAGTGGCACGGGCTAGGATCCCAGTGTCAGAGCCACGGCTCCCTCAGCCGACTGCACGTTCACAGCCTGGGTTTCGCCATCTTTCACCTTTCCACATTCTGCAGCCTTCCTTCTCTAGCTCCTACTCAGTAAGAAAAACAAAACCACCTGAAGCTTTATTTCAGAAACACTGTTCTTAATGATCACGATTTGGTTGTGTGTTGTGTTCCTTTCCTTGTTTTTGTAGCTGTAAGGAGGGAGCTCAGGGTCTCATGTGTAACACGCCAGCTCTCTACCTCTGACCTATGTACCCCCAGCTCAAGATGACTTTCGATAACCACTTTATCAGAGCACTCACCACACAAATTCCTCTACGAGGATGTACTCCTACAAGCAAAATAAAAATCTGATTTGGGACAGGGTCTCATGTAGCCATCTATCCTTGATATTGACTTATTTATTCATCCCTGAACGAAACACGTATCTACTGGGCATGGCACGCCTGTACTATACTATACTGTAGTATACTGTACTGCACATACTGTGCTATACTGTACTATAGTATACTATACTGCACTATGCTATACTGTACTATGCTGTACTGTAGCATACTATACTGTACTATAATATACTATACTGTACTAAAGCATACGATACTGTACTATGCCATGCTATACTGCAGCATACTGTACTATAATATACTGTACCGTGCTATACTCTACTGTACTATACTATACTGCCCTATGCTATACTGTACTATAGTATACTATACTGTGCTGTACTATACTACACTGCACTGTAGTATACTCTGCTATACTGTACTATGCTATGCTGTACTATAGCATACTATACTGTGCCATACTATAATATACTGTACTGTAGTATTCTATACTATACTATACTGCGCTGTACTGTACTATACTATACTGCACTGTACTATGCTATGCTGTACTATAGCATACACTATGCTGTACTGTAGTATACTATACTGTACTATACTATATTATATGGTTATTTAATGGCGAGCAAATATGCTTCTGTCCCTCCAGAGCTTATTGTCTACTGTCAAGTAAACAATACTGAGAGGTCTGAATGAGAAGAGGACAACGGTGGCAACCTAGTGGACATTTCATGACACAAAGCTGTACTCAAATTCTTGAACTTGTTTTCTAAGACGTTTATATAAATTATAGTTTCACATAGAAGAATAAATAAGCCAGGTTTACGCATCAGAATATCTTGTTTTCTTCCTATGCATCAAGACAGAACCTTGGTCACAGGCATGGTGGGCAAGCACTCTACCACTGAGCTTACTTCCCTACTTGAGTTAAAATTAACAATATAGGGGCAGGATGGATGGCTCAGTGGTTAAGAGCACTGCCTGCACTTCCAATAGAAGGCGGGTTCAATTCCCAGCATCCACATGGCAGCTCACAACTGTCTGTAACTCTAAGATCTGACACCCTCACACCAAAGCACATAAATCTAAAAAAATTAAATAAAATATTAAAAAATAACAATAAAACAATATAAAATTTGCTATAGTATTATCAGTATTGCTTCCTTGCTTACAAATCCTTCATAGTAAAAATCACGAGAAAAAAAAATCACGAGCAAACACCAGCAAATATATGTTTTTAATCCCAGCCCCAACCCCGAGACAGGGTTTCTCTGTGTAGCCTTGGCTGTCCTTGAACTCTCAACAATACACCTGCCTCTGCCTCCCAAGTGCTGGGACTAAATGCGCTACCACCGCCCAGCTGCAAAGGTGTTTTAAAAACCTTTGTTAAGCACATGTGGAAAACCAGCTCTACTTGATCACAGCTGTTCAGCGGTTTGGACTGAAAATAATCACATGTAGACAGTGGAAGCCTCTGACATTCGGACTGCAGCAAACACTGTCCAACTTTGGAAAAGAGCTAATTCCAAAGGGATTCCCTACTTCCACACTCTCAGGCTGAATACCAAATGAGTCACAACCGAAATATTTCTAGATATGTGCATGCAAAGCTTAGGGGGAAACCTAAGTGTTTTAAAGGAGAGTAGCAGGCTGAAGACATGATACATTAAGATCCATGCAGTGGCCGAGAATGGTGGTGCACGCACATCTTTAATCTCAACACTCGAGGCAGAGGCAGGTGGGTTTCTGTGAGTTCCAGGACAGCAAGGGCTCTGTACACTGTCAAAATACAAAACAAAACAGAAACCATACAGGAATATGTATTAATAATTCAGATAACCAACTCTTCAGAAAAATCAATGCAAAACAAAACTTAAAAAAAAATAATTTATTTGCATTGGTGTTTTGCTTGCATATGTCTGTGAGACGGTGTCAGATCCTCTGGAACTGGAGTTACAGTTGTGAGCTGCCATGTGGCTGCTGGGAATTGAACTCAGAACCTCTGGAAGAGCAGCCAGTGCTCTTAACCGCTGAGCCATCTCTCCAAGCCCCCGCAAAACAAAACTTGATAGTGAAGATAAAAAATTTCAACCTAAGATATTTTAGAGGGATTTTTTTTGTTCTGCTTTTAATTAGGAAATTTTTACGTGGGGAGAGGGCTGGGAAAGGGAATGGAAGTTGGTTGGGGGGCATCTCTGTGACAGGGGAGGCTCCCAGGAGGGTCTATGGGGGTGACCCTAGCTGAGACACCTAGCAGCCAGGGATATGGAGCCTCAAGTCGCCACTTCGTGTAGCCTGGTGGGACTCACAGTGGAGGGAGGGGGACACCAACATCCCATAAAACCTTCAAACCAAATTCTGTCTCACCTACAAGAAGTGTAGGGATAAAGATGGAGCAGAGGTTGAGGGAATGGCAAACCAATGGCTGGCCAACTTGAGACCCACTCCGTGGGAGAGCCAACCCGTCACTAGTAATGAAATTCTGCTGTGCTTGCAGACAGGAGCCCAGCATAACTTCTGACAGGCTTCACCCAGCAGCTGATGGAAACAGATGCAGAGACCCACAGCCAAACAAAAGGCCAAACTTGGGATTTTGGGGGAAGAGTGGGAGAAAAGATTGAGGGAGCTGGAAGGGCCAAGACCACCCCAAGACCTACAAAGTAAACTATCCTGGGCCCATGGGGGTTCAGAGACTGAACCACCAACTAAAGAGCACACATGAGCTGGACCTAGAGCCCCTGCACATAGGTAGCAGATGTGCAGCTTGATCATGGTGTGGTCCCGTAACAATGGATGTAGGGCTATCTTCTGACTGTTGCCTGCCTCTGGATGCCTTTCCCCTACTTGGGCTGCCTTGTCTGGCCTCAATAGGAGGAGATGCACTTAGTCATGTATCAACTTGAGGTGCCAGGGAGGGTTGGTACTCCTTGGGGGTCTCCCCTTCTCTGAGGAGAGGGTGTATGTGAGGGTGGGACTAGAAAAAGTGGGAGGATGCTGGGATCAGGCTGTAAAGTGATAAAAAATAAAATGAAAATGTTGTGTGTATAAATATTTTGTCTGCATGTGTACAGGTGCACCACATACATACAGCGCCTACAGACACCAGAACATGTCCTCTGAAGCCCTGGAGCTGGAGCAGCAGATGGTTATGGTGGCCATGTGACTGGGAATCAAACCTGGCTCTTCTGCAATAAGCCACTACTCTAGACTTCAATTTTTGGATATAATTTCTTATATTAACATGGAACATGAATACGAACACACACACACACACACACACACACACACACACACACACACACACACACCATCCTCAAGAAAATCATGAAAATTGGCATGTATTTCTGAGATGACAAACACACTTCTGATGCTTTTAGCGTTTATTAAAAAACAGGTAACAGTGAATGCTTGTCCCTTCAAACTCAAACTGGCCACACCCACTGCTGCTGATGCATTCTGAATAAATCAGGGTACAAGAGAAAAAAAATCCTAGTCTTAATGGCAGCGTCACCACGTCTGACAGGATGATCAAGCTTTTGTTGCTGGACTGCCCGCGCCCTCGTGCTCTCTGCTGTAGGCAGTGTCTCACCACACTTACGTGGAGGTGCTGTCATCAGAGCTGTCACAACATGGGATGCTTTGTATTTCTGTAAAACACATGGGTGGTTGCCTAGCAGGAATATATTAATTTGCTACTTCTCAGAAATAGGACATTTTCTTGTCCTCACTTCTGGTGTCCACAATGGGATTTCAACAGGTTTTCAAACACATCCATAGCCGTGTTAGTACTGGGAAAAAAACAAAAACAAAACAAAACAAAACAAATGGGTCACAAACAATGCACACAGCTGTTTCTAACAGTGGCAATATTTAACCATTTGGGCCAGTCTCATGACAGTTCCTAAAACAGCAAGTGATTTTCTTATCATGATCTTTAGAAAACAATGCTATAAAAATATTTTTCTCATCAGTTTGCTGTCATCTAATGGAGCATTCTAGATTTTCCATGCACCAGATGAGGAGGGACACTAACTTCTGCTGTCAGTAGGTTTCCAAGGCACTTTGTAAGAACTCCAGGATAGGAAGGGAACACGCTCTTGTTACGTGATCTTTAGGGCATGTTTCCCCTCAAAGTTCCACAATACACACTGTTATAACTGGCTTTTCTGAAACTTCATTTTCCATGGTGCAGTTCTTATGTTATTTTCTTTTTATTCCGAGCCACTCCTTCATTTTCAACTTGCTGAACAGGCAGGCAACTGCTTTTGGTTTCCATGGAAACTGGATTCCTGCGGCTTCGGGCAGGCACTCTTATCCCAGCAACCTAAGGAGCAAGAGCAGAAGGACGTAACGCACTCGGCTCGCTGCGCACAGCCAATGCTGCGTCATTTACACAGAGGCTCTCAACGTGGCAACAACCTTTTATAAAATTTTAAGTCCCAGCCACATGGCTATAAGTTTTAATCTGACCCAGTTTTAAAAGCATTAAACTTCTGGTAACAATAAGGAAGAAAGCTGGAGTAGGACTCAGCTCTAAACTACTGTTACATTTCAAGACGCAGAAATGTGAAATTAGAAAATGAGGAAAGGCCAGGCCTTTAGAGAGAGTGTGCAACTCTGTAGAAGGACATGGAAAGGAGACATGTGAGGACACACGTGTGAGGACACGCGTGTGAGGACAGGGAGAGGAAACACAAAGGGGTGGAAAGACAGAAGCGAGGACAGGAAGTGAGACGGAGCAAGGCAAGGAGCTAAGGAAAGAGGATGGTAGAAGAGACAGAGAGTAAGAAAGAGTCTAAAAAGGAAGGAATAAAAAATATGAAAGAAGAGGGAGAAACCAGAGGAGGAGGAGAAAATTGAGGGTGGAAAGAGACCAGGACATCAACAGAAATGGGGAGGGAAGGGAATGGAAGGGAAAGGGGGTGGTAGGTGGCGAGAGGAGAGGCAGCTCCCCTTCATGCCCGCTCCAACTTACACCCAGCTCCCACAGTCTCAGGAAGAGGAAAGGCCTGCTAGTCAGGATCTTGGCTAAAGCGAAGCGCTTGCTGGCCACTAGAGGCCTCGCACAGACCTCCCTGTATGGAGCCTGCAAGCATTTCCATAAAGCTGCCTCTACCTCCTCACGCTCCACTAGCCACTTCGCATCAGCAGTGTTTCTGTACCTCCCAAGCAGTCAGTCCTGCAGGGTGGTTGTGACACACACATGCAAACCCACTCTCTCACAGTCTAGCCCAACACACAAAATGGCAGCACTGTGGTTTACTAGGAATGTGCCAGAATCTAGTGTTCCTACTTTCTCTTTCCTGAGATTTTTTGGTTTGTTATAAAATTCCATGTCTAGAAATGACGCAAACTGCAGTGCTTTAGTCAGCCCCTGCGCCTGCCTCTGATGCTCTGTCTAGCAACACGGCTGCTCCGTGCTGGTTCTCAAGACACCTGTCACTTCCCCCACTCAAGGTCCTCACTCCTAGGAAGGCAGACATTCTGAGAACGGTGTGACTTCAGCAAGTGTTTATTATGGACCCTATGTCCTGGCGAGAGGGAGCAGATGAGACTCTGCAGCCCAAGCCGTGCTTGCTGCGGTAGGAGCGGATGCCCGTCTACTCAGAACGCGTCAGGCCTCAGGGCTGCAGGCCTGTCCAGGGATGAACACCTGGTTCAAGAGCAGCAGGCACAGACGACCACACCAAGGGGAGGCTACATCAGATGGGTGAGGACATCTTTCTGCATATGTGCTAAGGTTAGAGCACTACAGGTGCTGAGCTTGGTGGGGATTGCTCAAATCCCATTTCCATGGCTAGGAAGGCAGGGAGGTGATGTCAGGGTGGAGAACTGCACAGTATACACAGCATACAACAGCAGCAACAACACAACAATTAAAAAGTCTTCAGCATTTGTAGGAAAAAGGACTAATTGGGCATAAGAGAAAGTAAAAAGAATAGGTGTCAGGGTACAAACACATGCATCTACTACAGGCTAGAGTGTGGAGGGGAGGGCTCTGCTGACTTTCAGAGCACATCGAGGCAGCATTAACTACCTGTCTGCGTCCCCAGTGCTGGGCTATGCAGCAGTCTGGCCCCAAATAAACTCACGACCATCTGTCCTGTGACACACATGGCTCAATTGTTAGAATGTATATTTATGTGTTCAAATCCTGAGTACACAGAAGTCTTCCATGTCTATGTGACTACTCTACTAAAAAAGTCAAATCTTCCAAGTATTTCTAAGGCATAAGCATGCTATGTTTGGAGTCAGTTTGTATACTCACTTCTTTCAACAACAGCTTGTATAAATATGTTTTCTTCAACTTACAGTTGTTCACTGCCAAGGTATTACACTGTTTTTCTCCAAAAAGGAATCAAGACACCACCATACAGAATTATATGTCATAGTTGGCAGACTATAATTAGCGTTTCTAAATTAAAAGAAAACTGTCTTCTTAGAATATAGATTCTAAAAAACATTTCTCAATTATTAAAGTTACTCAGAAATGTCCTCAGATTATAAAAATCACTAGTTAAGAGTATTTATAAACTAAAAATAGTCACCAAAACTGAAGCTAAATACGGTGCTAGCTTTCTCCATCCCTTCATTTTCTCAACTAGTTTGTCACATTCACACTTTGTGAAAGTTCTCTAGGAATGTGGGAGTGGCTGCTTAGCACGCACAGGTCCTGGCTTCAATCTCCATAACCAAAATATTAGCAAATAAGTAGAATGATCTTCTCAAATGATGACATCAGGGTGAGGAACTGAAGAGCACACACAGTCATATCCAATGTGGATAATAAAAACAACATCAAGAATTCAAAAGTTCTCCCAGCATTTGTAGGAACACTATTCTCTCAAAAGGGGTTGGGGACAGTTACAGACTAATTGGACATAACAGAGAAAGGGAAAAAGGAGAGTGTTCCCGAGACATGCCCGTGAGCTCTGTGAGCTCTGTACCCAGGGAGTCGGACAGAGATTAAGGAACTCAGTAATCTGAATAGAATGTGTTTAGGCAATATGGCAGGAAAATATACTGGGATTTTATATACTGGACATTTGGATTCATTTGCAGACAGCAAAGTTCTTCCTATAACTAAGCTCAGACTGAAACTGATGGCATGACACAAAGACAAGGGGCCGTAGAGACATCATAGAGAGCGTCTGTAGCTGTGGCTTCAAATTCTGGGATAAAAATGTGCTACTAAGCTGGACGTGGTGGCACACGCCTTTAATCTTAGCACTCGGGAGGCATAAGCAGGCAGATTGCTGTGAGTTTGAGGCCAGCCTGGTCTACAGAGTGAGTCTAGGACAGCCAAGGCTACACAGAGAAACCCTGTCTCGAAAAACCAAACAACCAACCAACCAAACAAACAAACAAAAAACTTAAAACGTTTACTCAACTGACATTTCCAGATGAGTGAGCTACAAAATACTTAGCATAATATGACTTAGATCTTAATATTTTACTATATTTTTAATAAGCCACTTCACTCACGAATTACTAATAGTTGCTTTTAAATATTTCCCTATCTTACTAATCTATTTTTAATTATATCATAAGTTTATTGTATGGATCTTTTGCAAATTGTCTCAATTGTTTAAGAGAAGAGGAAATAACAGAAAACACGAGTTTGCTTTGGGCCGAAGCTCAGGCCCTGACGTCGTGGACACCTCATGCTTGCACACATGCAGCACCAAGTAAGAGGAGAACAGGCTATTTAAGTGAAGAAAGACTTTACCTTTGGTTGTGATTTAGGCGGAAAAGTACAAGGTATTCGTCCATGATGGATGTGATATGGCAACAGGTAACTGGGATCCAATGGGACCCAAGGCACCGAGAGACTGGAAGGGACGCCAGGAAGGTCACAGTGTGCTTTGTGTAGATTATACGCTGTCCTGGTGACTTTCCCGTCTGAGGTCTTGTAGATGAGGAGGGAAGAATCTTCCGCTGCGTGAGACAGCAGGTAGGACCCATCCTGCAAGCTGCACCCGACACTGAGACTCAGTTCACAGCCACAGTGTGATCTCATCATGTTTACCTAACCCCACAGAGCAAAACTGAGCGGCCACAGGAAGAGAATGCCGCTTCTGAAAATATTTCAGGACCAGAAAAAGTAAAGATTTCGAAGCCTCAAACTACTTCATACCCTTCATGCAATTAATCAAGTTTTTAATTCCAAAAATCAGAATGATCTGACCATTTCCTTTTTACCACATTAGTCAATTTATAAATGTTATTTAATAGAGAAACAGCCCATCTAACTCTCTAACCCTGATGTACTCCACCACACTCCCACTCACTCGACAATATACTTACTGTTTCTAGTAGGTGAGGAAATAGAGACGTAAAAGTGAATGTGACAGTCGGGCGTGGTGGCGCACGCCTTTAATCCCAGCACTCGGGAGGCAGAGGCAGGCGGGTCACTGTGAGTTCAAGGCCAGCCTGGTCTACACAGCGAATCCAGGACAGCCAGGGCTACACAGAGAGACCCTGTCTTGAAACCTGCCCTCCCTTTTCCTCCTCCCCTGAAGAGTAAATGTGACATATCCAGGACTCTAAAGTGTCAGATGTAGAAACAGCAGTAGGCTGACGTGCTTATGTGCTAACTGCTGTTACACTGCCCACCAGCTACTTTCATAATAAATCCTGCATACAAGTTTCCAAGCTTAACTCTAACGGGGAATAAACAAACACGAGAGATGCTGAGCAGTTTGTCCATCGGTAGGGCTTCAATGCCGATCTGGCTTTTTGGTGTGCACAGGTCAGAGCCATTCACAACCCTTTATTAACACAGTAAGTGACAGTGACCAATCTCCTACAAGCTCCAAGGGGTCCAATGTAGCACCATAAATAACAAGGCACACGGCAGTGGACTGTGTTCTCTTAGGGACATTTAGCCTCTAGGCAAGGAGGCAAAGAGAAGAGGTTTTTTCCACATTGTTAAAATGAAGATGATCAGCTTTAGCTATAGATTTGCCCACAAACATAATGAGCTAAGTTTCACCGACTTTTAAGACTGAAAGTAACTGGTGTTGACAAAGGAGGTCAGAGAATTATTCTTAGCTTTTAGGGAGGCTTTTCCCTCTCTCAATCACTTTCAAATAAGGAAGCAACTGACTATTTGGTAGAAAGAATAAATAACATTTTAAATATTTTAAAATATTAAGTTTCTAATCAATGAAACACATGTATCTTAGAAGATTGACAGTTTAAGGTCAGACCGGGCTTTAGCAAGACTGTGTGTGTGTGTGTGTGTGTGTGTGTGTCTCAGAGAGAGAGAGAGAGAGAGAGAGAGAGAGAGAGAGAGAGAGAGAGAGAGAGAGAGAAACAGAGAGAATAAAACAATTACACTTTTAGTTTTTTCATCTATCTCTAACAGCATATTGTCAAAGGTTCTAATAACTTCCAGTAAAGAAACCCAAAATATCTATGTAAAATACCCCAAAGTACTTACCTACATAATTTCTTTAGAATGTGTTGGAGGATGTTAAATAAACTTGAAGTCCTAATAAACAGAAGAAAGTAATGTGAAATTAAACTGAAACAAACAGAACCAACCAACCTGGGAAGCAAAGTCTCATTAATAACACATGTAGCCAAAGGCAGCAGTGGGCCACTAATGCAAAACAAGGACCAGCAAGTAGATTATGCTGCTGTGAGACAAATTCTTTAATTTCCTTTCATATTCATGAAGTATTTGGCTCTGTGTTAGAGCAGTTATAATTATATAATTTAAAAATATCCAAATTAAATGAAAATACAGAACGGCTACAATCAGTTGCCAAGGAAATTGACCTTATACACTTGTGATGACAGAGAAGCAGGGGGGGCAGACCAGGCAAGGGAAAGCAAATGTAGCATTCTAGGTATCTTCTTGGTGCCTCATCTACATATATATATACATACATATATATATGTATATATAGACATATATACATATTTACATTATTATTTCTCTTAAAAAGAAAGACCTTTGTTGAGAGAGGTGAGGCAAGAGGTTAGTTAGTAATGTTTTGAAATACTTCTTGCACACATATAAAGCAGTTCTTAGTGGAGTTTTGTGTAAGTAGGGCTCAGGTTTGACTTGCTGTGTCAAGTCAAGTGGAGCTTTGCAGCTAACAGTGGTGCCTGTCAAGGTTGTGCTCCCAGCTCAGGCGGTGCTCAGGTGAGTCACTCTTAGGCCCAGCTTCTCTGTATATGAAACTGCCACAATGCGACAGGCCTTTCATAGTTGTATGACAACACGAGCTCATCTGCACACGCTGTTCCCTCACACTGAGGCACTCCTTCAGTTCTGCTGCCCGGCATGTGGTAGGAAGTCAGGCTCAAAGTCTGAGGCTGCACCATCCTCCCCTTTCCTACACAGGGCTAAAGTGTGTGCCTCCCCTGCACTTTGGCACGATAGACTCTCTGGCTCCAGCCTCCCTGTGAAGTGGAAAGGCTGCTGGTGTTAGCAGTTCGCTTCTTTGCAGATGGAGACAAAGTAAATGGGTTGGGGAAAGCTCAAGCTCTGGAAAGTGACCAAATATCATCACTATATAAAGGTAAAGGAAAAGCCAGGGTCACACGACACAAGTGACATCTTTTCAGTGCCCACCACAAAGCATTTCCTTACTTAAGTGCTGCAAGTTTTTCTTTTAGTTCTTCTGAGGTGATTTCTTCTAGCATGAAAAGCTTTGAAGTAAATGCATCAATATGCCCTAAAAGAAAACATAAAACTTAAAGAAACCCAAGTCACTGTACTTATACAACAAACAAAGACAAGTTAATTAGACACTCCTTATAAAGATGTACAACTATAAAGGACTTTGTATTTAAAAAAAAAAAAGATACATTTCACCATCTATCAAGTAAACCTGAATTCAAAATTATATAAAATACAAACTACGGTACGTATTCATGCTAAGTTATTTGTTGAATACAGACAAGTTTACACATGTCCACACATCCCAAGCAGGACTATTGCCCCAAGCCTCTAAGGGCAGACCCTGCTGAGATGCCAGTGCGCCTGGTTCCCACTAGAGCCTTGTCTGTGTGAGGCTGTAAGGGAAACATGTGCTTGCCATGTAAGCAAGCAGTTAAACATCAACAGTGTGGACTGTGCATGCTCAGTAAGTCCCAAAGACACATTATTGTAAAACTTAATTACACATATATAGCTTATTATTTTTAATTAAAGCAGGTATAAAAGTCTCTATGGGTAAAGAAGTCTATTCAAAAATCTTATTTTCTTGCATGCCTGATATAAACCTGTAATCCACAAAACCCAAAACACTGTATTCTTACAATGACATTTCTGTTGTGGAAAGTAAAGACATTTTAAAACAAAATAAGCTGAGGTGTGCACTGAGATGATGTGATGTAACAAGTGACAGAGGAGAGCCTGAAGCAATACACGTGGGTCAACAGCAAAGCCATGTTACTGCTACTGTATGAAGATTAAAAGCATCACAGTGAGGGGTAACACCCACCAATGCTCAAAATGTTGTTTTAGATTTATTTATATTTTTATGCTTTATATTTTATTCGTATTTTAAACTCCTAATATTTTATTGTTAAAACAAATTACTTAGAAAGAGGTATCAGCCATTGGGACTACAAAAATTGCCTATAGTTTAATATCTTCTTTCCATATCTAGCCTACTTTAATCTCATTTGCTTTAT
This sequence comes from Acomys minous, assembly GCF_964271855.1. Lineage (NCBI taxonomy): Eukaryota > Metazoa > Chordata > Mammalia > Rodentia > Muridae > Acomys > Acomys minous. The sequence goes on along the minus strand of NC_140494.1, from coordinate 128,622,051 downwards.
GTGCAAAGAAGTTAATTAGAAACATTTTTACCAGCTGCCTTCCCACTAAGACAACATACACACTTGCTCCCACAGCCAGTTGTCATTCCTTATGCCAACTTCAGTCTCACCTCTCCATTTCTAGAGCTCATTATACGTGGCATTTCTAATAATAAAGAAACATTTTAATGGCTTAATAGCTATAAAAAGAGGATATTAAGTGCAATAATATACTTTTGGATGTTTAATAAATAAGCCTTTGAGGTTACTAAGAGAACTTACCTTTTAAAAAAAATCAACAATAAAGTATGTAGTATAGTATTCAGTAAGTACAGTCTGGACAGAGCCCTGCACTGAGTGCCGTGAAGGCCCTACTTCCTCACGGAGGCTGCACCTCTCAACACTGAGGGCTCACGTGAGGTACACGTGCCTGAGATACTCGTCTCTTCAGCCCTTGGGGCACTTGAGTCAGATCTGAGAAGCCGACAGCTCTGGCCATTGTCCTTCAGTAACAGCCAGTCTTTGCGGTCATACTTTACGATGCGTCACACTTGGGAGGCACTGCTCTAGATAGCAAAAATGAAGCATTTGTGTTCCTGCATCATTTATATATAATGTATACAAGGGAAGGCCTAACTCTATATGCAGTACAAGTTTGTAAAAATGATCATACAGACAGAAATCATGTATTTTAATGATAACTGGGAAAATGTACAATCATTTCAGTACTTTTACATGTTTTATCAAAGCAAATTCTCCATCAAGTCTAAGTATTTAGAGAAATGAAGTATAAGAATATACATTTAGTACACTGCAATTCAAAGCATCATAACCAGCCTGATTACACGGTTTCAAAGTCTTACCGCCAAAGTGAAGAGTGCGCACTGCCTCCTTAGACAGCTCCTGATACAGAGGCATCTTTCCCCACTGTGGGGAATGCTCTCATCTAAGACGGACTCTACTTCCATGTTCTATCCAAGAGTTCCTTTAATTAAAGCCTTGCGCTGGTGTTACATCATCTTTCATGTCACACCACTGTTCTTGTTTACGTCATTAGGTTGGCCATGACCACTTCCTGTGGCAGCAACTGAAGAGTCTGAGCAGTGACAGTGTTAACATCCCCAGTCAGCTATTTCTTCTATAGCTCCATGCAAGTTTGATTACAGCTCACTGCCAGCAGCATTATCTCGTGTCCCCTCCCCTTCATCTTTGCTGTCAACTCCTTGTTTTCACTGTCTACTCTCATAAAATCTCAAATGGTTGATCACTGGGAGACAAGAAGTGTCACACTACACATCTGATTTCTGTACATGAACTGGTAAAAGGTACACAGCAGACTGAAAGAAGGAACGTAGGCAGTCACCAATCGTGTGTGTCTGTAATCTCTTCATACTTAGTGGACTGAGGAGCTGGCAGTCAAGTGTATATGCAACTTCCACTCTTGTTTGTTTTTCAAGACAGGGTTTCTCTGTGTAGCCTTGTCTGTCCTGGAACTCACTCTGTAGACAGGCTGGCCTTGAACTCACAGAGGTCCACCTCTGCTTAGTGCTGGGATTAAAGGCTAGTGCCACCACCGCCCAGCCTCAACTTCTACTCTTAGTAACTTGCCATAACTGAAAGTCATGCTTCTAAACAGTGTGCAGTGAGGACTGACTGAAAGCCGACTCTATGGATTTGATAGACCTAACACCAGACGCAGATGGTGAAGTTGGGATGAGTAACTCTTTAGGTTTTTAAGGGACAAGAGACAATGTAGAGAAGGAAGTGCGCATATTTATATACAGCAAGGCAAGCAAGCAAACAAAAAAAGCAAGTGTGTTGATAGCGCCTGAAGACTGTGAGCCTGCTGGTTCTCAGAGTGCCCTATACTAGCACTATTATTATCTGAGATTGTGTTAGAAACACAAAGACCCAGGTCCCGCTCTGGACCACTCAGACACTCTAGGACCAGCACTAAAGCATTAGCCAGCTGTGGCAGCATGGGAGGCTGAGGCAGGATTGGGAATTTGAGGCCAGCCAGATGCTATATAAAAAACAAACAACAATAAGAACTCACCAAAAAGTTGATTACTCAAAATGAGGGCAAACTTTCAAATAAATAATCAGTTTCTAGATCAGGCAAGAAACCCACATAGCGCTCATTATACACAGGGTGTCATGCGTATGCTCTGTATTAGGGACATACAAGGCTCCACCAGACCCTGACTTTAACCTACTTACTATCCAACAGGACAAGTGATGGCCTAAGAAAGAACAACGTAGGAGGTGACAAACAGCACGTGAAGCGACACACTCAGATCAAGAGGAGGAAGAGACTGGAGGGGACGGGAGCCAGTCGGGTGGGTAGACTGATCAGCATCACCTTGTGTCGGTGCCGAGACCAAGATATGGGACGAGAGAGACGCTCAGCGCCGCAGCACTCCAGTGTGAAGGGGCAGGATGCACAGTGAGCGCAGGTGACTGGCCATATGAATGAAGCATGCTGACCGGACAGGAACCCCGGCAATGCCATTCAGAGCCCTGCTAATAACCCCCTTCTGCTCAAAACTTCAAAACCAAGAGAAAGTCAAAGCTGTTCAAGACAAGATTTCTAAGACAATGCCATTGTAACTGTAAGAAAATTACAAGGTATGTGTAAATCAATTTAACAGCTCACCCAAACTCCCTGTTACTGTTTAACTACAGAGCCAGCATAATCAGAGGATGGAAACAAAAAGTACAAAATGGAAGCCTGTACAGCTGATTTTAAAGGTAAGCACTTAAAGGGAGTTACAAAGGGAAGAGGACTCCTATAGACTCACCAACATAAAACGAGCAGTTGGAATGCAATAAACTTTCAGTCCAGAAGCGACAGAGCTCGCTTTCAGTCAGAGCTTCAACTCCATAACAACCTTGATACTCTACTTTTGGTAGCACGTAAACTGGAAATTGCTGCAATGCAAAATTGCATTTTGTCAAAGCTCTAGATCTGATCTGCATACACATTCCATGGTACACAAGTGCTCACAGACCACACATACATACAATAAATAAAAACTCAAAAGCAAAATATCCTTTCCATAGAAAATAAATTTACCTATATATCCAGTAGCTTTCGAATGTTTGCAGGAAATGTAATTTGACTTATTTTGTATAGAGTAGGGTTTGGGCAGGAAGGTATGAACACATCTGCCTCTGAGGGATAGATTCAGGAAGTGGACGACAGAGACGGGATTCCACAGCCACCCTCATCTCCAGTACAGACAGACAGACTCACTACTGGGGGATGTAACTCACAGTGGACTCCTTGGTACAGAGCCCAACACCTGCAGTTGTTCATAGGTCCACAGCTAAGTGCTAGAAGGCAGTAACTAACACATTTATACTTTTCAAAAGAAAAAAAAAAGGACTCCCCTCCCTCTTCAGACCCCCGAGCAGCTGGTTCTCTTCCTTAGAGTGAGCACTTGTAGCTGAAGAACCACCATGGAGTTACTATGCATACACCATAAAGTGCTGTAGTCCAGGCACTGAGCATGTGACAGGTTGTCTATTTACTGGTCAGGGTATCAACGGATGGATCAAATGGCTAGTCTAAGGGAAGATGTGCAAGCAAGCACCTACTTGTGTAATACCATAGCAGCTGTGTTATCTTCTACCAATGAAATGTTAAGTCTTTGGTGCTGCTGGGCATTAAACCCAGGGTCATGTGCATGCTACTCAAGTGCTCTGCCACTGAGCTACGATATATCCCCAGGCTGCAAACTCTACTCTCAATCAGATTCTCCACTCCCTGCTACAAAAGAAACACCATCTACTCAGGTGACATGGCTAGTGAGCACTTTAAAATCAGCTCACCATTGTTTCTCACTTTCTGGCTTTCCTAACGCAGTTTAGTGGCTCTGGTACACCAGAAGTGTAGAGAACAATTCAAACACAACAATTCAGCTGTGAGCACACAGAATGGTGTGGTTTGGGGGAGATGTTGAAGTGGTGACTCCTATAATGTACGGCATGTAATAAGCTGGTGCCCTGGCTAGAATCTAGACCTAGGTAGTGGCGAAGGTTTTGCTTTTTTTTAAAAAGAAGTTGTGGTTCTAAGGACCACAGTTTGAGCAGTGAGGACCAGAGAGTGGCTTTTCAATAAAAAAATAAAAACTATGATTGGATTAAAATCATTGTATCCTATAGTAATTCCTTAGCAAATGATATGATTTAGTGTCCTTACTTTAAAGCAATGTTGAGAAATTTGGGCCAGTGAGATGGCTCAGCAGATAAGTTTGCTGCAAAACCGAACAACCTGAATCCACATGAAATACAGAGAGAACAGACTCTAGCAAGCTGTCCTCTGATCTCCACACATGCCCCATGGCACACAAGTGCCCATACACTACTTACATTTGCATAACAAATCAAAACCTAAACAAAAACCTCAAGCCTCATGTCAGAGACCTGAGAAACGTGTTTGGTGACAGAGTGGATCACAGAACAGGTGACACCAAGAAATGTTGTTCATCCTTCTGGACCTTAAGGGGACCAGTAAACATTGGAAGTGATTTTCAGAATACATAGGTATGTGTGTATACATATATATATACACACATATGGGAAAAGTGTGCTTTTCTCTGATATAAAAGTAAGTCTTAACTCTGACTTGACTTCTGTACGCATTCTACTGCCACCTCCAGGAAGCTACAGCAAGGGCCTGAATGAACGTCTTCTCTCTCCTTAGTATCCATAGTTGAAGTGTAAATGGCAATCCAGACTTAGGATATACAAGTCTGCTATTTCCCAGGCGGCTGTAGTATGCGCTGCTCAGGTGAAAGCTTTTCTTTTTTCTGTTTGCCAGTTTTTACATAAATCTCTTAAATCCTTATGTCTGAGCCGGGAATGGTGGTGCATGCTGGTAATCCCAGCACTAAGGGAGGCAGACGCAGGCGGATCTCTGTGAGTTCAAGGCCAGCCTGGTCTACAAAGTGAGTCCAGGACAGCCAAGGCTACACAGAGAGACCCTGTCTCAAAAACAAAATAAAACAAAACAAAAACCCAACCTTTTCTCTGTTACTAAATGGATAGCTTATATAACCTAGCCTTCTCAGTACCACTGAGTAACTTCTATCTTTCCTAACATATTTCACCTTTAAGCAGTCTTTTTTCCTCAGGACCTAGAATGACAACAAGAAATTTGGATAAATGGATCTGAAACTGTTAACCATTTTAAAATGCAACACCCACAGCACGTGGCTGACTGTAACAGTCAAGAGCTAGTAGCCATTTAGTGGTTAGTTGACCTGGATTTCACAGTTCTGCATAGAAGTTTTAAGCTCCAGGTTTGTCGTGGTCCACACCAGCCTCTTCACTTCTGTTCTCTCAAACAGGCTGCTGCTCTTCTACGTTCTCTGCAAACAGGGGCCTTTCCTAAGCACAGTGCTGTTATTGTTTTGGTTAGCCTTTTTCAGACAGGGGCTTACTCTACAGCCCGAGCTGGCCTAGAATTTACTATGAAGAACAACTGTCCTCAACTGCTGACAATCCTCCTGCCTTAGCCTCTCAAGTGCTGGGATGATCTTTCTTATTTGTTTGTTTATTTATTTTGGTTTTTCAAGATATGCTTTTTCTGTGGAGCCCTGGCTGTCCTGGAACTCACTCTGTAGACCAGGCTGATCTCAAACTTGGGAGATCTGCTTGCCTCTGCCTCCTGAGTGCTGGGATTAAAGGCTTACTCCACCATGCCCAGTGCAAGGCTACATTCTTAAATGGCAGTATTTTAAAACCTTCAAACTAGTATGGATACTAACTTCCCTGTAAAGTTCCTTACAAAGACCCTTAGCCTCCCAACCCCTCCAGTCTTCTCACCTATTTACTGAGCTGTGCTGCTAACATTTGAGAAAAAGGGAAAAATGGGGCCTAAGTCCAAGAGGCATACACTACACCATAGGTGCCAAACCACCACACGTGACAAACAACAGATGCAAAGGCAAGCATTCCCAGGAAAGTGTTCAAGTTTTACTATGAGCTTGACAGTCAGAAATATGACACCTATTTAGATATTTTTGGGGCTCAAGTGTTTTGACACCTTGATGAGTAATTTTCTCCTGGACGGTTATAGCTTGGTGGTATTTATAAATTTCACTTATTGAGTGAATGGCAATGGTCTTATCCAATTATCTTGGTCAAGAATTAAACTGGTGTCCAAAATTTCTGTGGCTGTTTTTACTTAGCAAATACTTAGGCAGTTTTTGAGTACATAAACAAAAAGAAAAAGAGACAGTGGTATAGATTTACAGGGCAGACTGTGGAAAAAATGAGATTGGCTACAAAAAATGAGAGTGCAAGTAAGTACAGAAATAAAACTTAAAAAACAAATAGGCCAACACATGCAAACAAATAAACAAAAGGGGAGGGGCTGGAGAGATGGGCGGTTGGCTCAGCACTTAAGAACACTGGCTGCTCCAGATGACCCAGTTTGATTCCCAGAGCCAACATGGTAGCTCTATAACTCTAGTTCCAAGGGACTCAACTCCCTCTTCTGCTTCTGGCATCTTCAGGCACCAGGTACACAGATGAGGTGCACAGACACACATACAGGGAAAACACCCAAACACATAAAAGAGTTAACAAGAAAAGAACACAATTTAAGAAGTTCTCCTGGCCTGGTGAAATAGTTCATTGGGTCAGTCACTTCCCGTCAAGCCCCATGACCCAAGCCCCATCCTAGGCCCTCACATCGTAGAAGAAGAAAACCAATTCTCAAAAGTTATTCTCTGACCTCCACACCTCCACACACACTTGTGTGTGAGTGTGTACATCTCTCTCTCTCTCTCCCTCTCAGACACTTTAGTACTTCTAAGTACACACTTCAGTACCTCTTAGCAATCAATTAAAACATGGTTCTCTTTATTTACCAGACTCTAGAAGTCACATGCACGAGTGCCAAGTGTTCTAAAAGAGAAGCTCAGTCACAGAAGGATCACTGGAAAAACTGTAACAATCATTTGCTTCTTGTGCTGAAGAGATTCCAAGAGGAGTCCCAGGGGGAAAACAGCAGAGCCTGGCACCCCAGCAGCCTTGGAACTTCAAGGCTCTTTTAAAGCTTCTGTTTCTAAAAGATGCTGAGAAATGTCTCAGGGTATAGAAAGGGCTCAAAGGTAACAAGGAAATGCAAAGTCACACACAGATAGGATGTAAGTGCCATCTGGTCAATCTATCTAAATGACGCTCTTCCTAGGGTTCATATGGACTAGTCAAGGTTACCAGCATTTGTGACAATGGTGTATCTTACTGAAACTGATTTCAACATCTTACTAAAAGAAGTTTACCCAGAAGTAATGTAGGAGTGATCAGCATGTTAAAAACCAAATTTTGTTAGAATGCCATGTTCAGTACTTAGGATTATCACTCACACTGCCACCACAACTCTCAGACAACTTACTCTTTTGATATTCTTCCGTTTTTTGGAGCGAGGTCTTGTCTCTATCCTCTGGACGCTGCACCGCACAAGTAACAACAGGTTTTGTAGGCTGAACAACTTGTAGACAGAATTTCCTTCTTGAGGAGCTATATATTCTGACGTATCTTCTACATAGTCTTGAAGTTCATATGGCAATCCTTTAATTTGGGATATAGTAACTGAATTAACTATTTGTGATTGTCAACTCTCCACCTTGGGCCATATTTACTTACTGACACTGCATCAGAGAGCCACAACCAGAGCTCTAAAGTTCTCTTTTCACACACACCTCCATGATCCCTGGGCAAAGCATGCTTTAGGGTGATAAGCAGTGAGATGGAAGAAGCAGTAGGGCTGAAGAGCACTGCCACACTCAGGCTGTAACCTCTACCGAGGGGACGACTGTCTGGTGGGCGAATGTTTATGATCACTTCCATGAGCTTAGTAGCGGAGCCATATACATGCCAGGTAAACAGGTTATAGTACACATACTAATTGGGTAGATATAAAAAAAGGGCATGGTGGAAGCTGAAACAGTGATCAACAGACTGAAATAAAATATTAGTAACTAGGTAAAAATTACAAAATGAGTTATATTAGTATGAAAGAAGGGAGAGAAGTTAAGGAAAAGAAATAAGACAGATTGGTTAAGTTCCTGATGTTCACTTACGTCCTTTAGGCTTCTGAAATGCAGAAGGCCAGCTAGATTTCGGCCAGCTAGAGGCATCTGAAGCAGCAGAGGTCTGCTCAGAAGCAGATGGCTGTTTACATTCTTCTGAATTAATCAAGGGCAATTCAGGTACTTTCCTGGAAACTGGCTTTAAAAGCTCATCCTGCATTTTTAGAATTTCTCCAACTGGATCAAATTTTTTATAGACTCTTTTGATAGGTTTCTTTAAAACACAAGACTCTTCAGAAACAGTAGTAGTGGTCTGGTTCCCCACAGAAATCTGTGCTGAAGAGTTTGGACTTGCTGGTCTAGAACCCAAATCAGTTGTCTTTCCGTCACTATTACTTTTACTTTCTGTATCAATGATTAAACAGTCCTCATCTATATCACTACCACAAGGAATCCCTTTCTCAGTTTCAGCTGTTTCTAATGCAGCAGCTACTTTGTCGGCACCGTCTGCGTTCTCCTGAACACTCTGTCCTTCATCACTGGTACGCAGCATACCCACATCACTTTCCGTAGAGATTCCGTCAGATGTTCTGTGGGCTTCGTTATCCTCTGTTAAAGGCTTTGCATTGGCACTGGGAACCTCTCCACCACAAGATTCAAGTCCTTGGTCATCCTTATTTTTGGACTCTTCAGGACCACTTTGCATTCCAGAGAATAGCTGTTTCTCTTTCTGTAATTGTTTCATCAGAATCTGACACAAACTTCTAGAATCATCAGTAACATTTGGTGTAGCTGGTGCCTCAGGTGTAGCTGGTGCTATAGGCGCAGCTGGTGCTATAGGCGCAGCTGCTACTTTGGGGGCTGTGTGGGTATCTGTCATGATGGGTGCGGAGGAGTCACTTTCTGAACTTGGTGATCTCGATGGACTAGTGGTAGTTACTCCAAAGGTTTCAAGTTCTGTGACATCACCATCAAAATCTAGATCCAAATCTTCCAGAGTCTCAATTTTTCGGCAATCACTAGCTTCAGTGGGTATCTTGGAAGAAAATACATTGACAAATTATTAGGGCAAAGTTCAGGTCATAGTTACCTAGCTCTTAAGGCCTTTATCCCTAACATCATAGTTCATGTTCCTAAAAGTAGAAATATGGGGCTATGGAGATAGCTCAGTGAGTAAAAAGATTTCTATGTAAGCACAGGATCTCCAGCAGCCAAGTAAAAGCCAGACATGGTGATGTGTGCCAGCAACCCCAACGTTATAAGAGAGAAAGGGGGTATAGTGGAGGAGGATTCCAGGGACTTGCTAGCCAGCCAGTCTAGCTGAAAAGGTTAGTCTCAGGGTCAGCAAAAGACTATATCTAAAAAAACCTAAGGTGGAGAGTAATAAAGATGCTCTATGCTGACCTTTGGCCTCCACATGTGCACACACACACACACTACATGTCCTCCTACTTTGATATACATACTCACATGTGCACACACACACACTACATGTCCTCCTACTTTGATATACATACTCACATGTGCACACACACACACACTACATGTCCTCGTACTTTGATATACATACTCACATGTGCACACACACACACACACACTACATGTCCTCCTACTTTGATATACATACTCACATGTGCACACACACACACACACACACACACTACATGTCCTCCTACTTTGATATACATACTCACATGTGCACACACACACACACACTACATGTCCTCCTACTTTGATATACATACTCACATGTGCACACACACACACACACTACACGTCCTCCTACTTTGATATACATACTCACATGTGCACACACACACACACTACACGTCCTCCTACTTTGATATACATACTCACATGTGCACACACACACACACACACACTACATGTCCTCCTACTTTGATATACATACTCACATGTGCACACACACACACACACTACATGTCCTCCTACTTTGATATACATACTCACATGTGCACACACACACACACACACACACACACTACATGTCCTCCTACTTTGATATACATACTCACATGTGCACACACACACACACTACACGTCCTCCTACTTTGATATACATACTCACATGTGCACACACACACACACACACACTACACGTCCTCCTACTTTGATATACATACTCATATGTGCACACACACACACACACTACATGTCCTCCTACTTTGATATACATACTCACATGTGCACACACACACACACACACACACACACTACATGTCCTCCTACTTTGATATACATACTCACATGTGCACACACACACACTACACGTCCTCCTACTTTGATATACATACTCACATGTGCACACACACACACACACACACACACTACATGTCCTCCTACTTTGATATACATACTCACATGTGCACACACACACACACACACACACACTACATGTCCTCCTACTTTGATATACATACTCACATGTGCACACACACACACACACACACACACTACATGTCCTCCTACTTTGATATACATACTCACATGTGCACACACACACACACACACACACACACTACATGTCCTCCTACTTTGATATACATACTCACATGTGCACACACACAAACACTACATGTCCTCCTACTTTGATATACATACTCACATGTGCACACACACACACACTACATGTCCTCCTACTTTCACATACATATTCACACAAACTCAGATGAAAGAAAAGCTAAATGGCTCTAAAATGTACACAACTTAGATTCAAGTACTTAATTTTATATTCTCTTTGAAAATGTTCATATAGACAGCGGTGCCATATAGTAACACAAGAAACTTGACTGTGAAATGCCAGACCCAGAGAGGAATAGTCACAAACAAAACCAGACAAGACCATGAAGAAGAGGCATAGGGATCAACAACAAGAGATGTGATGTACGCTCTCTTCATACACTCTGGGAGAGAACCTGGAACTCAGCTGGCCAGGAGGACAGTTTCTTTACTGTAGTTAGGCAAGGATCTCCCTAATACCAATCAGTGACATGCTATGCACATCCATTCAGGATAAACACTGAGTAACATACTATAAGGCTAAGATAGACAGAAAGTGGCTCTTCATATTCTGGGACACCAAGACATTGAGGTTGTAGTCTTTATGTACTATTTTGGTAACAGCAAAACTACAAATATCTTTAAACTATTCAAGAATAATCTACCCTCTAGTGAAGCAACAGAGATCTCTCTCTAATCTGGAAGAGTTCTTCATTTTTAAAATTAATTAATTTTGTTTTTGGTTTTTTTTTCAAACAGGTTCACACATAGCTCTTGAATTTCTTATGCAGCAGAAGATGACCCTGAACTCATAAACTTCCTGTCTCTGCCCCCCCCCCCCCCCCCCGAGTGCTGAGATTACATGTATGCCATCCTCTATCTAGCTGTTTAGTGTCCTGTTTGTGGTACTGAAGGCTGAGCCCAGGGATCCCATGGTAGGCAAGTACTCTACCACAGAGCTGTAATGTCCAGTGAGCTCCTTAGTAAATGCCATGGAGAGTTAGCGATGAGCTAGGTCTACACTACACTTTTGGTCTATAGAAGTTACCTGGTCTCTCGGAACTTCACATCCTGTATTTCTAAGACAGGAATAATAAGGTTACTTTTTTATCAATTTGTTCTAAAGATCAAATGAGAAATCACGTGCAAAAACTTTCTTGACGTTGTGCCTGGCACACAGGAAGCAGCCTCTCAACCTCTGTCAGCTCTAACTGAAAGAACAAATGCTCCATAGAGGGACAGCGTGTGCTGCCAACAAGAGGGCAGTCCCACCCAGCGTCAGAACAGAGTTGGACACAGCACCAAGAAATAAAGTCAGGAGTAACAGAAGCAATGTTAGCAGAGTTCAGGGTAAGAGGAAAAGGAGGAGAGGATGTGACTGTGACAGGACGTCATCAGTGGTCCGTCTCTAAGCAAGCAGATGCAGGTTAAGGATGAACAACACTGACAGAAAGGGAGGCATGTGGAGGACTAAAATGTCTACCTTATACCTTCTATGCAGCCATCTTTCCCTGAGAACCCAAGGGGCCTTTCTAAAAGTGGGCTATAAGTTAGTAAAATCTCAACAGTGTGCAGAACAGAATGTGCTAAGGTCCTACTCCAGTTAAAAGGGAAGTAAAATTAGAAATCTAAGAAAATCTTCAACAGTAAATCTAAGAACCCAGAAAATAAAAACACATTTGAAACTCCTAGATACAACAAGTTGAGATGAGAATTTTAGACTACGTAAGAAGCAACAAAAATTAGAATAAACATTTGGGGTAATTAGTATTGCAATCTGGGGCTCAGAAGGCACCCCCCCCACCTCAGAATCATTTCTATACATTGTTCCTGGAGTCTTGGGAGACACCAGTTATTGAAGAACCATACTACTCCAAACACAAGGCTGAGAAGGTTAGGCTGAAAGTCTCTGAAGAAATGCACTACCCTAACTCACAGCTCTTTGGAATGAAAGGCCTTCCTCATCGTGTGATAGATTACTGCCGAAAGCATAGGCTTTTCTGGTTGTTTTTCAGGACTGGTAAATACTGTCAAAAGCATAGATGACCCTAAATGGTGGCTTGCCTTCTAGATTCCTATGTTCCCTTCTACCTCAGCTTTGTAAATCCCTATCTTATTAGGCCCTGCTCACCTAACGCTAGTAAGAAATGTGCTCTTATATTTTTCCAGCAACACTTTTAGGTGTCATCAGTGATGGGAAGGTCCCCCAGTGCCAAAAGTGACTCAAGTCCTTCTGTGACTTTTATCCTTCTTAACCTTCTTTCTTTCTTTCTTTTTTTTTTTTTTTGTTTGTTTGTTTTTTTTGAGACAGGGTTTCTCTGTGTAGCCTTGGCTGTCCTGGACTCCCTTTGTAGACCTGGCTGACCTCGGACTCAAGAGGCCTGCCTCTGCCTCCCGAGTGCTGGGATTAAAGGCGAGCGCCTCCACCGCCCAGCTTAACCTACTTTGTTTCACTGTGGTGCTTCTCATCTCTTGATATGAACTTGCCACCAGTACACATTCCAAAATTAAAATGTAGAAGAATAAAACATAAAACAAGCTGAAAGTGCTTTATGATACATCATGAAAATATCAATGCTCAAATGGCAAACAAAAAAACAAACAAATAAAAATGAAAATCCAGGGCTGGAGAGATGGCTCAGTGGTTAAGAGCACTGACTGCGCTTCCGGAGATCCTGAGTTCAATTCCCAGCAACCACATGGTAGCTCACAACCATCTATAGTGTGATCTGATGCATGCTGTATACATAATAATAAATAAATCTTTAAAAAAAAAAAAAAAAGAAAACCTAATACCCTTAAAATAGTCTAAGTTCTTAGGAGTAGGAGAACATTTTTATGTCTTGATTTAGAGTTGTTTGATTTCTTCCTTGAGTAGAACTCTCTGACCACATCTACTATTCATGGGTTTCTTGTCTGAATACAGAATGGCCAGCCCCATCATCTCTCTTCCTTACTGAGTCCTGGCCCCGCCCCCTCACCACTCTTCCTTAGTGTGCCCTGTCTTTCTCCATGGTGTGTACCAGTCCCTGCTATTCTGCTCTTGTATATTTGTATATTCATGTGTGCTGTCTCCTGCCATGTTAGCATTGAGAAGCCAGGCTGATTTCTTATTTACCCATCCTCAGCACACAGAACAGATTCTACACAGTAAGTACTTGCAGAATGGGTTATTTTCTATAAACAAAATATTTCACTTTAATAATCATAGAAAAATTATCTTTATGTGCACATCATTAAAACTAATTTTTATACCATGCCAACTGTCACTCTGATGCTCTGTACATAGTACACTTAAACTCCAATCACTAATAAGTTAATGTGACACTGTCCTCCAGATGGCCTCTGATGAGAGCACTCATGCTCTGCTCAGTGGCACAGCACTGTTAACTGTCACCTCCTTCCTGTGGTACACTCACACCAGCACTGCTGTCACCTCCTTCCTGTGGTACACTCACACCAGCACTGCTAACTGTCACCTCCGTCCACTCACACCAGCACTGCTAACTGTCACCTCCTTCCTGTGGTACACTCACACCAGCACTGCTGTCACCTCCTTCCTGTGGTACACTCACCCCAGGCCTCCCTCACTTCTGTCTCTCTGTGACTCTGAGCTTGTTGGCTAATCTCTCTCCAGCCTTCTCCCCCACTGCCTTCCTTGGCTTCGGTGACCACTGCTCTGCTGCCCACTTCTATGAGCCTATCTTTTAGAAGTGAAACACATGGCATTGATTTTCCTGTGACTAGCTTACTGTATTTAACATTCTGATTTTCAGGTACATTGATGTATTCTGTTGCTAATGACAGCATTTTCTTCTCTTTGATCATTTTCTTGATCTGGTTGCCCACTCCTGGACACTGAGGCTGATGCCATATCTGGCTACTGTGTACAGTACAGTGCTGCAATCAACAGAGGCACAGAGTCTAAGCTCTTAGGCGTGTGGTTTTCTTTGAAATACATGCTCACTGGGCAGCTGCTGGAACACAAGGCAATCTTATTTATAAGGAATTTCTCAACTGTTTTCTGTAGTGCTGAGCTAATATGCATTCTGAATGAATGCTCCAAAACTTCCTCAGTATTTGCCATTTTTCCCACCCTTGGTTTTTTGAGACAGGGTGTCTCAGTGTAGCCTTGGCTGTCCTGGACTCTCTTTGTAGACCAGGCTGGCCTCAAACTCACAACGATCTGTCTGCCTCTGCCTCCCAAGTGCTGGGATTAAAGGCGTGCACCACCACGCTCGGCTTTATTTGTCTTTTTGTTACTTGTAAATTCTGAGACAGGCCTTGCAACTCTTGCCTCAGCTTTCCAAATATTAGGGTTGCCATATAAGCCACATGCCTGATTAGCACTTGTCACTTATCTATTTTGTTATTTCCACTCTTACTAAGAGATGATTCTACACTGTGGGGTGTGTGTGTGTGTGTGTGTGTGTGTGTGTGTGTGTGTGTGTGTGTGTGTGTGTGTGTGTGTGTGTGTAGGTCAAAGACTGAGGCCAATTGTCTTCTTCCTTTATCACTCTCCACTTTATTTTTTGAAAGATAAAGCCTCTCAGCTTAGCTAGGCTGGCCAGCCAAACAATTCCAGAGCTCCCCATTGTTCCGGGCTGGGCCTAGAGGCGTCGTGCCAGCTGCACCTGTTTTCTCTGTGCGCACTGAGATCTGAACCCAGACCCTTGTGCTTGGGCGGCAAGCACTTCACTGCCTGAGCCGTCTCCTCGGCTCAAGGGTGTCATTTGCACTCCATGACAATCAGTGGGGATGAACAATCTCTCCTCTGCCTGTCAGCTACTTGTGTATCTTGTTCTGGAATGTATACTCAAACCGTTGTGCTGATTTTTACATTTTATTTTAGGTAAAGGGGCTAGAGAGCTGCTCAGTGGTTAAGAGCACTTACTGCTCTCCCCGAGGCCCAGGTTCTAATTCCAAGCACAGAAGGTGGCTCAGGACTGCTTGTAACTCCAGGGAATCTGACACCTCTGGCCTCTGAGCATACCTGCACTCAAATGCACATATCCTCATGCAGGCACACACACCTATGTGTAACTAGAAACAAAAATAAACCTTTAAAAACTATTTAAGTGACACATAAAAACTGCCACACTAATCATGTACCAAGTAAAGTTTCAGTACATTATAATAAAGATATTTTAACTACGAAGCTTAGAGCTTTGTAACACTTCAAAAAGGATACACAAGAATAAAACAGCGTATACTAAACAGGGAAAATAAAATGTTACATACGTCTATCTCAGAGGTGTATTCTTCAGGTTTGTCCATAAAGACTGCAGAGACTGGGACAGATGTGGTTTTTGATACTACATGCTTTAATGGAACTTCATGGAAGATTTGATTTCTTTCTCGCATTGTCATTTGCTTTCGGGGAAGTGGTGAATTAATATAAATTACTTTAACTGGTTTGGAACCTTAAAAAAGAAACAGAAGTGATGATTAGTATTTGGTAGTTTTATTTTTAAAAATAATAAAGTATGTGTGGCAGAAGGATCACTCAGCAGAGACAGGACAGGGCGGTGGTACCATGCTTCCGGCATCTGTCCCTCTTGGACTACAGGTGGCTAAGCCCCTTAGTGCTAAAGGATTAGAGGACGTAGCCAGCAGAGAAATGTGTTCTAGCAGTGTTTAGATGTCTTTACTGCTCCGCTGTTCTGGGCACTTGCAAAGTGAGGTAACACTTAAGGAGATTACACTGAATGCTAACTTGTATTTCTGTTTTGTCTTTATAAGTGAAGACTCTGTTTTTCATTTATGTCCTTATGTTGAATATTAATCTGGAAGATAGTGGCCAAATATGAACCAGACTGATAGAGGAACTAATGTGTAGAAGCTTTCCTCTGTCAACACACTTGAATTCTTTCCAGTTCCCATTACAGACAAGGAAGCCCTGGAAACCTGCGCAGTGCAGGCCACCTAATGAAGTGTGCATTCCTTTGTCCCAGCGACACACACAAGTCCCACACTCCTCTGAGTAACCGTTCCTTCTCTTTATCTTATTTCTTAACGTGCATGCAGGTACCTCAGGTCTCAGCAGTCAGTTCTACTGTAACTTTATAGCTGAAAAAGCTCTACTGAGTTTAACCATCAGATTCTTACTCTCCTTAAACAAAGTTGGAGATCTGTGCGTGGCACACCGCACCTACGGCTGCACAGCTGAGTGCATTATCTGGCATATTAAATCACAAACCTTCCACAGATATCATCTGAACACACACAGGGATTTCCCACTGCTCCTTGTAGCTTGGTCCATGGTTATTGAGCAAGGTGAATAGTGCTTGGCTAGTCAGCGCTATCTGCGGATGGTATCTTGAAACAAGCTTCTCTGCATTCGGGTCTTTACTAATATCCTGAAAAACAATTGTGTTCTGTACTGTGATTTATGCTTCAGAAGTAACCAGAACAGTGTGCACCTTACCACAACATTCCACCATGAGGTAAGGAGGAGGGAGAACACACAGAAGGGATGTCAGAACCACCAGGCCGCATACTTTTTGTGTAGTACAATTACTAGGGTTATTTTGGGTATTTAGGAAAGCCACTTCCAACCTACCCAGTGCATAGCCTCAGCTTTCTGCTGTGTGGCCTCAATGGAGGACATGTCATCTTTTGAGAGCTGCAACTTCACAGGCATCGAGGGAAATGCTGTTTTCACAAACTTTGCACTGCCCTAAATAAGTGAAAAATGAATGTTACTGTGAAAGCCTTAATGTATTTTTCTTGCAACATGGGAAACGTAATTGAAATTTCAAATGTCAATCTTAGCACCTCCTTACAGCGAGACACTCGAGGCATTCATTCACGGTTCTGTTTGACAACAACCACAAGCAATGCTTTGTTATTGTGGTTGTTTCTAAAAAGGTCCTGAGGCGATCTCCCGAAATCTTTCTGCCACTTTTAAGTTTCACTTTTTTGTGTGAAGCATAAATCACAATACAGAATGGAAGCACTAAAATACTTTTTTCATACATGTATTTCTCAATTATTTGTAAATAAGTTTCCTCTAGATGGAGTTCTCTGCTTTCTCTGAGAAGTATTAAGGAAAGTGCGAAGAAAAAAAGTCAAGAAACAAAATTACTAGCAGTATTGTAAAACAAAAGGTACCGACTGCACCTGCATCATGCATCCCAAAGTTTAAACAGTGTCCACAGGAGACATAACTGATGTGTCCCTTCACGTCCACAGAATAACCCTTACCAAAACAAGAAGCGTCTTCTCTAACTTCAGCCCCATCTCTGTTTGGAAGGGGAAGAATCCCATTAGGCTGGTGACTTCATGGAGAGAATAAAATTCTGGATATGTCTTCACTTGTTCAATGCAAGCTCTTAGGATTTGCTGGTAAATAGAAAATAAGAACTATTCACTTGAGCCAGGGTGGTGCTGTATGCCTTTAATCCCAGCACTCGGGAGGCAGAGGCAGGTGGATTGCTGTGAGTTTGAGGCCAGCCTTGTCTACAAAGCAAGTCTAAGACAGCCAAGGCCACACACAGAAACCCTGTCTCAAAAAGCAACAACAACAACAACAGAACTATTCATTCGTATTATATTTGCCTAACAAATGTATGTTGGTTACAAATGGCTATAAATTCATTAATTGCAAAGTTCAATCCATTTCACTCATGCCCTCTTCTAATAATCCACACATTCTGTATATTTCTTATTTGATTTAATCTCTTAGTTTTCATAACAAATTTTAACCTAATTTCCTAAAATAGTGATATTTAATAATACTAAAATTAGTGATCTTATTAAAATTTAAAATTAAATAGAGAAGACTTAAGATATTTTCTATGCTTCTTAGGAAACTGACAAAAGAAATGAAGCCACATGAAGCTGAAGCTGGCCCTACATGCATAAGCCTGTAATCTCAGTACTTGGAAGACAGAGGCAGGAAGGCCCGTTTGAAACAGACAATGACTAAGTCCTAAGTGTCTTCTCCAGTTTTCAAAACTACTAATGACGTACGAGGAAATGTAGTTGGGCATGAAATATTCATAGCTTTACCCAAGAAAAGCATATACTTGTGATAACATGTTACTAACTCAAAGAAACAGAGCCATCATTGGGGGGAAGTTTTGATAACTTTAAAAACACACGTATGTGCTGTCTTCTAAGGTATCTGTTGTCTTTTGTCAGTGGATGGTATCTAAACCTTTTAAGATATATTCTATTTTATTTTTACCTTTCAGGAAGGCTCTCACTGTGTAGTTCTGGCTGGACTGGAACTTACTATGTAGGCCTGGAACTCACAAAGATCAAAGATCTGCCTGCCTCTGCCTCCTCCGTGCTGGGATTAAAAGGCTCGTGCTGTGCTGTTAGCAGCTCTGACTTTACATCTCCATACTCCTTCTACATAGTTACACAATGTTTCAAGTTACAAATCAGTAACTAGCTCAGCATACTTAAAAAAATTTTATTTATTATTTATTGATACAGTATTCTGTCTGCATGCAGGCCAGAAGAGGGCACCAGATCTCATTATAGATGGCTGTGAGCCACCATGTGGTAGCTGGGAATTGAACTCAGGACCTTTGGAAGAACAGTCAATATTTTTAACCTCTGAGCCATCTCTCCAGCCCATATACTTTTAGTATTTGTTTATTTGTCTATGTGTGTGTGAGAGAGAGAAGTGGGGGGGAGGTGAGGGAGAGGAAGAGGATAGAAAGAGGCAGGTGGGAGGAGAGACAACGTGCAGGAGTCAGCTCTCTCCTTCTACCACATTGGGTGGGTTCCTAGGACGGAGACCAGATAGGCAGGCTTGGCTCAAGTACCTTTAGTGCTTGAGCCACACCCTGCAGTTCCACAGCCTGTTTCTTTTCCTTTTACACACTCCCTGCTATGTTTAGCAGTTGCAACTGCATTCACTTAACTCAGCACATCTCTACTCACAACTCAAAACAAAAAAAACCAACTCCCCACCCCCAAAAAAACCCAACAACAAATGAAAGCCCCTGGAAGAAGCATTAAGAGAGTACCACAGTGCACTCTATCATCTGAAGGGCGGCAGCGCACCACATCTAGGGCTGAAGGGCGGCAGTGCACCGCATCTATGGCTGAAGGGCGGCAGCGCACCGCATCTATGGCTGAAGGGCGGCACTGCACTGTATCTATGGCTGAAGGGCGGCAGCGCACCGCATCTATGGCTGAAGGGCGGCACTGCACTGTATCTATGGCTGAAGGGCGGCAGCGCACCGCATCTATGGCTGAAGGGCGGCACTGCACTGTATCTATGGCTGAAGGGCGGCAGTGCACTGTATCTATGGCTGAAGGGCGGCACTGCACTGTATCTATGGCTGAAGGGCGGCACTGCACTGTATCTATGGCTGAAGGGCGGCACTGCACTGTATCTATGGCTGAAGGGCGGCACTGCACTGTATCTATGGCTGAAGGGCGGCACTGCACTGTATCTATGGCTGAAGGGCGGCAGTGCACTGTATCTATGGCTGAAGGGCGGCAGTGCACTGCATCTATGGCTGAAGGGCGGCAGCGCACTGCACTGTATCTATGGCTGAAGGGCGGCAGTGCACTGTATCTATGGCTGAAGGGCGGCAGTGCACTGCATCTATGGCTGAAGGACGGCAGTGCACTGCATCTAAGGCTGAAGGGTGGCAGCGTACTTTCCCCTATGGTCCCACTTTCATAGTTTCTGTTGCCTGCTATTACACAAAGAATGAAAGACTGATGGAAAATTCCAGAAACAAGAAATTCCTAAATCCTAAACTGTGAATAATTTTGAGTAGCACGTTAAAACCTTTTGACACTAAGCTCTGTCCAAACAAATCGTTTCCTTAGCAGCAACCTCAGGTATGGACTGTAGTGCAGACTTCTACATCCTGAGCTGTCAGGAGTTCTGATATTTCTTACACTAAGTAGTGAACTGGCCTCCTCCATGTAACTAAATTGCTAAAGCCGACGGCTCCCTAAGCTGCAGGGTCTTCAGACACCTTAGAGATGCCCTTATTGCTTTCTGCTTGGCGGTTTATGTAAATGTGACTTTTTTACCTCTGTGAAGAGACGGGCCTCATCAGAGAGCATATTATAATCCTGTGCACATCTCTTTGCGGAATTCTGCAAAAACTTTAGGAATTCATTAACTTCTTCAGTCACATGTTTTTTCATATCCTTAAAAAAAACACGTTTATTTTAAATAAACTTTCACTAAAAATAATCATTCTTCAATAGTCACCCTAATAATCTGAACTTCAGAGAGTAAATCAAATCCAGAGTGAAAACCACAAAGAAAATAATTTAAATATCATCATATAATAAGCTTGTTTAAAAAAAACCAAAAAAACTTAGACACATACACACACACAAACAAAACCCATTAAAACCCTTCAGAAATAGAAAAGCAAATAACCAAAATTATTGTATATGCATAGAGAACTCCATTTCTATTTTTTAAAAAGACAAACATGCAAGAGAAAAATGGGCACAGGGTGGCTAGGAGAGTTACAGAAGTACAAGTGCTTATTGCTGGGTGTGGTGGCACTTTCGAGGTAGTCTAGCAGGGGTAGTTTAGTTAACCCTTGCTTACCAATGACTGTAGCAGCTTGGGATATGTAAGTTACATTTTCAAAAACAAAACAAAACCCAACCAAACGAAAACCCCAAATGGTTTATGGAAGATTTTGTTTTCATTAGTACTCGGTGTATTTATTTAGATACAAGCACACATTTCCTCAAGCAACAAAGGCCAAAAAAGAGAAAGCAATGTCTAGTGTTGAAGGTGCCTCCAAAGCCTCTCATCTTATAGTGGTATAAACAACTCAAACCTTTCAAACAACAATTTATCTGTCCACAGCCACAGACCAAAGCTTTAAAGTATGTAGAGCCTTTGATCTTAAAACTTTATTAAAGATTTTGTTAGAAAGATATTTAGTGTAGTATTATTTCTGTAATTAGAGATATGGGCACAATTTACACAAAATGATCACTGCAAGCTTGCTTTGGTTGTGAGCCTAGCCTTTAATGGCTAAGCCATCTCTCAGGCCTCACAACAAGCTGACGACGTGTTCCTGCTAAGGAGGTGAGAACTGGAGTAAGGCTGCTGTGCAGCAGAACACACGCCAGAACTACACACAGTAAAAACAACACAAGGGTTAAAGTGCCAACACCAATTAAACACCTTACTCTCCTGTTTCTGTAAATATGACTGTACCTAGTAATAAGAGAAATAAATAACACATTAACAATGACAAAGAGCAGTATACGGAAATGTAAAGTAGAATTATTTCCTGGTTCTTGGTATTTTTACTGAAGCTGACGGACAGAATACGTACCAGATACTGCAGGAACTCATTTGTATTTGTCCCAACAGTCTTGGAATTTGAGGGGCTTTTTGCATATTTAACCAACAAATCCACATAAGTTCTCTGTTCTCTCTGTGAGAACCGAGAGAAACGAGGATAAGGAACTCTTGGTTTTGGAAGGAGAATCATCCCAACTTTTTCCTTTGCTTGAGTTGCTGAGCTAACTACAGGCTCATTTTCCACAGAACTTGCTGAGACATTCAAATTTTCTCCTATACGTCTGGAAAAAAAAATACAATTTACAAATATGTGCTTTTCACATGAAGATTACTATCACGGAACTTATGATTCTCAATCAAAAGGGAGAATAATAAGGCATGATTAACAGTAACTTCTGGATTACCATCTAACTCTGCCACCTGCATTTTGATGTTCAGTCATTTAGTGTAGATTAAGTATTCTGCATGAAAAGACCTCCCTGCAGGCTCACCTGATGGAGGGTGAGAGGCACACTTCAACCAGCTATTCTCTTTGGAACTTTTCCCTTTTATTAAAAGGGGAAATCATTTAGAATTATAGTAACATTTACTTAGTGTAGTGCTATTTGGTTTCTATGCTTAATTTCTTCAGTAAGGGATAACAGTTAATACAGTGAACAAATGACATTAAGAACAGAATAAAATAGGGTCACAAAGCAGAAGTTAATTCTAAATTTTCTGGTTTCTACTGGCTATCTCAGGAGTTGAAAATAAATTCCAATAACTGTGTCATGTTTTATGGAAGCAGTGGTGATTTTAGAGAGACTGGACAATGCTCTGTCACATATATGGCTAAGTCTATAGAAATGTCTCTATGCTTTTTA
Organism: Acomys minous; assembly: GCF_964271855.1. NCBI lineage: Eukaryota > Metazoa > Chordata > Mammalia > Rodentia > Muridae > Acomys > Acomys minous. The sequence continues at coordinate 128,599,384 of NC_140494.1, read as the reverse complement.
TGAATGCAAAAGAGAAACCATGGCCTATCTGTAAGGAGGTATGCTTGAAGAGGAAGCAATGAGTAGCAGCAACCCGAGAGGCTGATATTAAACTTGTTTGTAAAATGACACCCCAAATTTAAAAAAAAATCACCTGTTTCTAGTAAGACTATACATTATTATCTTATTATTATCTTATTCATAAATTGTTTCTATCTTTGCTATCCAATTACTTTAGTCTACACTTTCAGTAAGAGAGTAGAAATCTACCAAAAAAACCTCCATTTCCTTGGTCTCTATACCAGTTATTGTTTCTTTAACTTGGCTCCAAATTAAACAATGGTAGTTCAAGGAGGAAAGGAAACTAGTGAGAAAGATGCATGCCTATTGACTCATTCATTACTATTCATTGATGTTTATAATTATTAGCGTGCTATGTCCAAAAGCTTTTTTTGTTTGTTTGGTTTTTCAAGACAGGGTTTCTCTGTGTAGCATTGGCTGTCCTGGACTTGCTTTATAGACCAGGCTGGCCTCGAACTCACAACAATCTGCCTGTCTCTGCCTCCCGAGTGCTGGGACCAAAGGTGTGTGCTACCATGCCCAGCTCGTCCAAGAGCTTTAACAAGCAGATGCCAGTACAATCTTCAATCACCAGGATCTTAAACCACTGGTTTGACAAATGAAAGAAAACCATATCTACATGAAAGAAGAAAACTACATCCATTCATACTTATATATAAACGCAACCATGATGATATTAGGTTTCCAGACTACACTTAAACAGGTGGCTGAGAAGAACAGTATAAAACCACGGATTAAGAAGAAAGGGAGCCATGTGTGGTGGTGCACACCTTTAATCCCAGCACTCGGAGGCAGAGGCAGGTGGATCTCTGTGAGTTCGAGGCCAGCCTGGTCTACAAAGTGAGTCCAGGACAGCCAGGACTACAAGAGAAACTGTCTGGAGAAAAAAAAAAAACCAAATAAATAAATAAAATAAAACAGAAGAAGGGGAAGGAAACAATGATTGGCAACCATGACAGTATTACTTTCCTGAAGAGAGTGATTTCTTTAAGCCAACAGGGACATCTAACTCATCACAAGAGGGAAAGGTTGACCATAATTCGGTAATGAATGCTGGATGATTAGAATATATGGCACCGCTTAACACAACTTGTGAAGATCTTTTTTTCTTGCATAAAAACAATCATAATTTGCTGCTACTTTGAAACCACATTTTGTTTTTTCAATGATTCTTTTTTCTTTTTTAAAGATTTATTAATTAATTTTTGTGAATCTGAATGTACACCTGCAGGCCAGAAGAGGGCATTAGATCACATTATAGATGGTTATGAGCCACAATGTGGTTGCTGGGAATTGAACTCAGGACCTCTGGAAGAGCAGACAGTGCTCTTAACCTCTGAGTCATCTCTCCAGCCCCTCAATGATTATTTCTTAGTATGTTTCATTCTGTTTCTTTTAAATACAATCTTGTTCATTATGGGTTTTGGTGCTGAGAACTGACTCCATGGACCTCTGACAGGCTGAACACATGCCATGGAGGACTATAAATGGACCATCTCCAGGAACCATTTCATCTTCTGCTGTGGGAGTGTCTATGCACAGACGCACCACACAGTCCAAGGTAGGTGGTATTTCACATTGCATATTTAGAGCATCATGCTATTTTTAAAAGTTTTATCTCTGGTAATTAGCTACCAATTTCATTTCAGGCTAATAAAGTGTATTAGTTCTTACAAATAGTCGCTTTAAAAAAGTGCGAAGTTTGTGCATTATTGATAAGGCTGGGAACTACTATTTATAATAGTATAATAAATATGGGGAAAAAGTCCAAAGTCTGAAAATAGCATTTTAAAAAAGGATAAGAACGTTCTTCCCCCAAATAAAGCAAAATCTTTTTAAAAACACTTTCAGAGATAAACTATGAATGAAAAACTCTACAAACAGCTAATTAGTTAATGGAGAGAGAATTTTGGAAATTAAGATTATGATGCTCAGTATGACTCTGGAAATACAGGCAAGAGAACACATACTTAGCTACCAAAGTTTCTGCAGTAACAGTATAAAAATAAGTTCATTTTAGGTTAACAAAATGAATATTAACTGCTGATCTTGGTAGAAATGTATTACAGCAAATTGATTTCTCACTAGAATATGTCTTGAGAGCTATTCAAACCTAACAGTATTATGTCCGCAGCTCTTAACAATACTGCCTCACAGCTGTCTCTCTGAATACGAGAACATGTCTGTCCTCCTGGCACAAACTGGCAAATTTAATTAAGCTGCTGCAGCAACGAGATGCTGACTCAGATATGCCGAGCAGGAATGTCAAGACACGCTAGCAGCTTAAATTGGCTACATGTAGCAAAGAATGAGGCGGCAGCACATCAACATTATTTCCAAGCGCAGCCCTGTCACAGTCTTCATCAGGTGCAGCCAGAGTCCCCCCAGCACCCACCCACAGCACACCACTGCATTTTATTTCAGTTGATAGTTTCAAGTTTCCTCCTCCATTTTGTCAACTACCATTTCCCTTTGTACTTCAAGTTGCTATGAAATGCAGGAAGGTTCCCAACAGTTTTGCTAGACTCTTAAGCCGACTAGTTTGGCAGTTTCTTTAAAGATTGCATTTGGAAACGGTATATCTGGGCTCCATCTCAAAGCCTACCTGAATCTTGGAGTTTAGTTTTCTTTTATATTAATCAGGTTAACAGCAACTATTTCTCCTTATCCTATTCAAAGCTATTCAGCTACTTGTTGGCTTAAAACTCAGTTATAAACATCTGTAATGAGAATGCTTAATTTTAAATAAAGGCAGGTACTTATTTCTACATAAATAGCTCTTCGTTTTTCTCATTTATTCCTGGCTAAACTTTTCAAATACTGTTAATGAACTCGACACGTCACTGGCTTTCTACTTTATTTACACTGACTTCTACCATCCCTTTACTCTGGTGGTCCTTTCATCTTACCAACATGCATGGAGTACAGTGAGTCTAGTGAATGCTTTTTATGCTGAAATTAAGAGTAAGATGTCTTTTGAAGATGAAATGGGGTTAAATTAAAATGTCATAGTTTTGAAATCAACACAATTAAAGATATTTTTCCAACTTGCTAGAGAACACAAAATTACTATATTATGGGTAATAATGAAGAATATTAGTTTTCTCCCTAACATGCAACATTCTAAATAACTGAGGCCTAAAATCACTAAAATCAGTTCCTTGTTCTAACAACAGCAACAAAATCAAGAAACACGCATCAATGTTTTGTGCTTTTCTTTTATACTAAAATGTAAATCACACTAATAAACTGCACTGTGTAAAAAAAAATTTTAGGTTTTGGTTTTGCTTTTTTTTAAAGCCTGTCAGAAAAATATCCTCTCCTTTATAACTCATGCCTAGGAAATGCCAAGTGAAACTGTGAAAAACCATCAAAATTACTAAGAAGCACAGAAGAATACAGACTAACATAAAGCCAGCCACGGCGGCCACACCTGCAACCCTAAGGTTAGAAAATTTTATCTGAAATGATAAAGGCTGAGACAAAATCCCAAAGTAGTAAGAACTTTTTTTAAAAACACAATTTTATGCAGCTGTTAAAAAAAAAAATCAGAATGCCTGTAAGAAAATGAATGCAAATAGAAATTATTGTGTTAAGCAAAATAAAACTAAGAAAAACAAATGATGGACAATGGACTTACATCTGAAACTTTATATATTGGTATTAAAGGTAAATATATTATATATGTATTTGGTTTGTTTGTTTGTTTTTCGAGACAGGGTTTCTCTGTGTAGCCTTTGCTGTCCTGGACTCACTTTGTAGAGCAGGCTGGCCCTGAATTCACAGAGATCCGCCTGCCTCTGCCTCCCAGAGTGCTGGGATTACAGGTGTGTGCCACTGCGCCCGGCATTGTGTATTTGTAGGTCATAAAATTAGGAAGTGGATCACTGGTGGAGAAGTAGAGATTTTTAAGGGAGGTGGGAGATCAAAGGATTAATATATAGCACACAATAAGGAAGCAACCGGTTCTAGGGAAGGGAAGCAGCTTGGATAGTAGAGAGAAGACGGACAGAGGGGACGAAGGACAACACAGGAACAGAACACATGGGTGAAGACCGCATGGTGGAACCCATTATTCTGTGTGCTAACCTAAAATAAATACATGTATGTCTCCAAACCCAGACTAAAGGCACAAGATAGGCACTGGGAGAGAGGAGGGCCCAGAGCTTTTCAACGCCCTCTTCCCTTATGAGACACAGCATGCACTGCAGGCGCTGGAGATCATTCCTAGAGGAAGGGAGCCATGTCCAACAAGTGCAATGAGAAAGCAGTCTCTCGGAAGAGAACATGCAGCACACAGTAGGCCTGCATGCCCTGGGCCTCTCTCATGGCCAGATCTTCCCTCGTTATAAATCCTAGGAGGGGCTGCAGAGATGGCTCAGTGGTTCAAAGCACTAGCTGCTCTTCCAGAGCACCCAGGTTCAATTTCTAGCACTCACATGGCAGCTCACAACTGCCTGTAACTCCAGCTCCAAGGGATCTGGTGTTTTCTTCTTATATCTGCTGGCACTGTACATATATGGTGCACAAACATGGCAAAACACTCACGGACATAAAAAAAATGGGCCTTGGAGAAAGGACCTTAGGAAAACTAACATGTAATTTGTAATTACTGGGTCTAGTGACTTTGTAACTTTTCCTGATGCCATAATGTATATAAATAGATATTAAACAATTAGATGAAAAATGAAAAAACAGAGCACCATGCTACTTTAAGGAGTAAGAATGTTAGCTGAAAGGCATTCAAACAAGGCGCAATGAAGCAAAGAAGAGCTAAAGGTAGAGGGACAGATAAGTGACCTCAATACAGTGTTCACAGCATCCAGAGCTGGGGTATAATGGCATCCCCGCTGAAGTTCTGACTTTGCTGCATACAAGTTCTGTGACTCTGAGCAAATTTCTACTTAGCTTAGCCCTGCTCAAGTACTAAGGGAGTGGACTTGAACAAGACGCCTTCTACTCTCCAGACTCTTTCAGTCCCTCTCCTGTGTGACTCTGGAACACAAGGGACCACTACACTGAGCAGTCATCTACAGCATCGTGACTCAGCTCTGCAAGCATCGACATGTAACTTTTCTTAAGTGTGACGGGTGACATAACATAGACCCAGACAGAGTGGCACAGCTGTCTGTGCTGATGTATAAGGTATTGAAATTTGTTTTGAAACCAACCACCTGTTAATGTGATTGTGTGGATATTTTCCAAAGTTACAGGACACTGCGTCAGCTATTTGCAGGCATCCATCCATTGGTCCTACACTGCGCATTGGTGTAGCGATTTGAAACTCAGTCTGCTATGCAAACCTCATGTTAGTCTGTCAGAGATCCTTGTGTTGCCCACAGCTTTGAATAACTGACTTTAAGGAGACTGGTGTCAATCCTTTTCCAAGATTTTTCTTACAGTATTGGACTCTTGGAATTTTTTCTTCAGGAAAATAAAGCCAATGGGTTGTATGCACAACTGCTCCTGTATTTAGTCCTGACTGAGTGTTGTGTATGACAATGATGTTGGGTTGTGCTTGAGCCATTATTGGAGATTTCTGTTGAGTTTTGCAGAATTATTATTGAGCAATTTCCTGAGTCATCTTTTAGAATTTTTGCTAAGCCACCTATGGGCAACTTATTTCAGATCCACCACTTGGCATTTCTGCTGCGTGGCTATTCAACCCTTTCTGAGCCATCACTCAGCATTTTGCTGAATTGTCTTAGGTAAGGTTTCTATAGCTGTGACTAAACGCCATGACCAAAAGCAACTTGGGAAGGAAAGGGTTTATTTTAGCTTACAGTTTCACATCACTGTTCATCACCGAGGCAAGTCAGGGTGGGAACTCAAGGAGGCAGGAACCTGGAAGCTGGAGCTGATGCAGCAGCCATGCGGGTGCTGCTTACTGGCCTGCTCCTCGTGGCTCACTCAGCCTACCTCGCTACAGCACTTACTGGCCTGCTCCTCGTGGCTCACTCAGCCTACCTCGCTACAGCACTTACTGGCCTGCTCCTCGTGGCTCACTCAGCCTACCTCGCTACAGCACTTAGGAGCGCATAGTCCCACAGCTGAGCGGGGCCTCCCATGTCAATCATCGTTCAAGCAAACGCACCATAGGCTGCCCACAGGCCCATCTGGTGGGGCGACTTTTCAAGGCTTCCTCTTCCAACGTAACCCTAGCTTGTGTCAAAGCGACATTTAGCCTGGCAGTACACTGGGTGACTTGGCTTTTGCTGACCCATAGCTGAGTGGGTTTGCTGGGTACCCCTAAGTATCTCTGCTGAGTCTGTGGGTGTCCTAGTAGTCACCGGTGAGTGTTTCGGCACATCACTCCTGGGCACTGTGCTGAGTCAACACTTCCCTGGCTCTGGCTTCTTCCCTTGAAATTTTGCAGGTAATAAGCTGGAATGTCAAGTTAGTCCAGGACTCTCGGCAGTTCTCCAGGGCCAGGGCGTGAGCACATGACCAGATCAACCCCACACTGTTTCTCCTTTGGCCTTAAGGATGTAAAAGCTGATAAACAGTCTTTGGTTTAAAATAATTAAAGGTACTGAATGACTGCAAAGTTTTAAAAAAAATAGTTATCTCCAGGAAATGATGAAAACTGAATAATAACAGTATAAAAAATAGATGCATATATGAATCTTAACTTTCTAAAACCATCACTATCAAAGACATTAATAAAGAGTTAATGCTTTAAATAGCAATCTGGCAGTATCTATCAAAATAAATGTACATATATGTTTTACTCAAAATAATCTACCATCCAGGTACATGTATAATAATAATGCACACTAGCATAACTGCTATTATAAAACAAGGAGAGGGCATTCTGATGTGTGCATATAAGACACACACACACACACACTTACCATAACCTAAGTCAAGTCCACAGAAGCATCCCTGATGCTCAGCAGTTTGGATACAATGAACTACGGTGAGAGGACCAGATCAGTATTTCTTAAAAGCTTACAAGTCTAATGATCAGGCACTGTCAGAAGGATGAAGATGGCAAAGGAATTTGGGAAACACTACAAAAACCAGAACACTGGGAAGAAAACCGAGTGAAAAGTTCCACTCAAAAGCTCCCTGGAGACTGCCACTGCAACAGATTCAGAAGGCAACTTTTTCCTGTTTTTCAATTCACCTGTTGATTTGCCTTTTCATTGAGAAGTCTTATGTACCTATACTTAAAATAATTATTGCTGTGGAGAGACTGTCACTATTGTGTGAATATTTTTTTTTATATCCCTTACATATTTTTCATTCCTCACTTCATGTCAGCACATTCACACCGCTAAAGTAGTCAAAGTCTAAAGGGAAGTGGTAACAAAGAGAACATGGAGAGGGTTATTTAAAACAGAAATTGAAATATATTCAAATGTTTATCAAAATGAGTAAATGTAACTGAAAATGAAGACAGAAGAATAAGTAGAGGGCTGGAGAGATGGCTCAGTGGTTAAGAGCGCCGCCTGCTCTTTCAAAGGTCCTGAGTTCAATTCCCAGCAACCACATGGTGGCTCACAACCATCTGTAATGTGATATGGTGCCCTCTTCTGGCCTGCAGGAGCACATGCAAGCAGAGCAGTGTATACATGATAATAAAGAAATAAATCTTAAAGAAAAAAAAAACATTAAGTAGGAAGACAGACTGAAAGAACACAGAGAAGACAGAGCGATCTTCCACTGTAAGAGCTAGCAGCATCACAGAGATCCTAAGCCTCTGGAGGAGCTCCCGAACATCACACCTCCGGTCTCCAGAGCAACCCACACAGAACACAGCCAATCAGGAAGGGAGAAGGAGCTGCTGGGGGCATGTGAGCAGGAAGGACTGAAAGTTATCACTGCGCAGTCACTCTCATACCAGAGAAGACAATTTTCCTTTTGACAATTTCGTACCATCTTTTAAAATATAAAATATACACATAGTCTGACCAAATTTGATGTCTTTACTTCACAGAAATAATTATAGAATTTATTTTAAATTTTCAAATACAGGACTTGCTATAAGAATTAAAGGTGCATATATCAAGAACAGGCAATTATTAAATAAGGGAAAATATTATATGTATCATGGAAATAAACACAAAACACTGATATTTAATGATAAAAGTAAATTATAATGTTTTATGGTATTCTGTGGTATTCTAGCTATGATCTCGTTTTGTGTGTATAAATATACGGCTACATGTGAAGAAAAGCAAGTATCAAAGTGTTATCAATAGCTTCCTTCTATTTTCTATTTTTCACATTTTATAATTTGAATGTTTGCTAATATAATCATAAAATTTCAGCTATCAGAAAACAGCAATGAAACGCAAAAATAAATAACCAAATGAACATTACCTGTTAGACAAAACATAGAGTTCTTTTAAGGTTGGAGCCATGGAATGATCTTTATAATTTTCTGGAGAGAAAAATGCTTTAAGGCCATTTTTGGGTGTAACATCCCTGTGAAATAAAGTAATTTACTTGCACTTGACAATTCCAAATCTCATGTTAGACAAAGAAGCACAATGCTACAGCTGTAGTGAGTGTACGACCGATGATCCCCAGGCAACCACCTCCGGCCAGCTTAGCTCCCTGGGCCAGATCCTGGTTGTTTTATTTCTTGGGTAGCTTTAAGCTTGGGCCAGTATGAAATTCTCAAGCTCCACCACTCCGCTTTCCTGTAGTATACAATTAAACTTCAAAGACTTGGACACTAAAGATGGAACAGAGTAAAGTACAATCAAGGGTCCTCAGGGACAGGACTCACCTCTGGCCATGAATGGAAAGGTTAAAAATGTAACTCAACTTATTTTTGCCTTGTGTACTATTGTGTCAAGTGAAGACACTGGCTATTCCACTTTGACTCTGTTAAACGGGGCAAATGACAGGTGTTTGCTAAACCCACCTCTAAAGAATACATGAGTTTTATAACATCAAAATTAGTTTGAGACTAATATAGTCAATGCTGGTTAGATGGAAGGAATAAAAAATTCAAAATACTGAGATTAATTTATCTGGGAGGGAGGACTCTGATCAGTAGCAACGGTGCACTCCAGAAGCTTTGTCACTTTTGGTTTCATAGTGCCAGAGGTGTGTGGGAGTATCTGCACAGCATGTGACTACACACACGCGTTACAGTACTAGGAAGGATTTTAAATGATTCAGTACAGGCTGGGCACCGTGCAACACAGCTTTAATCCAGCACTCAGGACACAGGGGCAGGTGGATCTTTCGAGTTCAAGGTCAGCCTGGTGGCCATAGTGAGCTCCAGGGGCAGGTGGATCTCTCTTGAGTTCAAGGTCAGCCTGGTGGCCATAGTGAGCTCCAGGGGCAGGTGGATCTCTCTTGAGTTCAAGGTCAGCCTGGTGGCCATAGTGAGCTCCAGGGGCAGGTGGATCTCTCTTGAGTTCAAGGTCAGCCTGGTGGCCATAGTGAGTTCCAGGTGAGCCTCTCCCCGCCGCCCCCCCCCCAAAAAAGGCCATTGTAACTGAGACTGATGAGTGAAGGAATTAAAAAACTGAATTAGTTGAGAATACCTCATCTGTTTTCTTGAAAAGCTGAAAAAGTCCAGCACCTCTCCTCCGACAGGAAACAATAATCACAAGATGAAATTGTCTCTAAAAACCTGAGTGCTGAGTTGCCATTTTAAGAGTTGAAACTGGTCAGCTATAACTCAACTGGTTTGGTATATGAATAGGGCAAACTCCAAGACGCTAGGGGCTAAAGAATTAAAAAACCCTCCACAGGCCAGAAAGCCTCCCTGCCTACACGACCCACCATCCCTGTCTCACGCCCCGAGAGAGCAGAAGGAAGAGGAGCGACTCACCAGTTCAGCCGTGGCTCACTCAGGGTCACACTAGAGCTCATGCTCCCAGGCTTCGCCCTCGCTCCAGCCCACAGTTACCTCAGCCTGGCAGTGAGTGAGGCGGCTCCACGAGAGCGAGGGTCGGATCCTTGCCAGAATCTACATTCAACCGAAGGGAAAACACAAGGTCAAAATCAAAACCTAGAGCACTACACGCCTCCTCTCAGCTGACTGAAAACAAAGCTCACGGGCAGAACAACACTGGCCCTGGTTGTTTGTAAACAAAGACGCCACAGGAAGAAGAGTCCCTTCCTTTTAACCAACGCCAAGGAGTGTTGCTCTTGACGTTGTTCTCGCACTGTCTGCACGCCCGAGGTGCTATGCCTCACAATTCACCTCACTGCCGCGCCACCGGTGCCCTCCCTGGATCCCAGGGACCTTGAACCTTCCCAAGAGGAGCTCGCCCTTCTGAGACCCGCGTGTGCGTTAACTGAGGCCACAGGGAACGCTCAGGGAGGCGCCATCAGAGCCAACGCTGTGGCTTCACTTCTCCAGGCGTCACGCCGCGGTGGGCTCGATGCAGTTAAATGCAGCCAAATGCTGCGTCTCTGTCTCTCAACCTCCCTACCTCAGTTTCCCCTTAGTGTGTGTGGGGGGAGGGGGCCGAGGGGGAGGGGACTGAGCAGTGAACGCCGCCGAGGGAGCTGCGGGGTGGGGGTCGGGGTGGAAACGAAGGAAGAGAAAGCCTCGGGGAAGGTGAGGAAAGGCGCTTAGGGCCTGAGAGGGAAACCGGCGAGGGAGGAGGCCTGGTGAGGACAGCCGGGTCGCCCCGCGGTCCCTCTCCCGCCCCTCGCGTCCCCGACGAGCCGGAGTCCGCGTGCAGCCGCCTTCCCTTCCCGCCCGCCGCAGGGTCCCGAGCGACTCTGGTCCCCCCACCCCCGCGCGCCCCCCACCACCCGGAGAGGGAAAAGGCAGACGCTTCCGCACACGTTTTTGTTTTGTTTTTTCCAAAACTCACGGCGGCACGCCTAGGAAGGCCTCATTTCAAAGGGCGCCCGCTCGCGGCTGCGCGTGATGACGTCACGACGGGCGCGCCACCGGGCGGGGCCTGCGTGCTAACCTGCTGACTGGGGTAACAGGGCAAGCCACAGGGTTCAGAGATCCGGATAGGCTGGCCTGTGACCTCAGGCGTCCCTAATTCCGATCCTGACTCTTAATTAGGTTTTTACATTTATTTTATTTTATTTATTTACTTTTTGGGTGGTTTTTTCGAGACAGGGTTTCTCTGTGTAGCCTTGGCTGTCCTGGACTCACTTTGTAGACCAGGCTGGCCTCGAACTCACAGAGATCCACCTGCCACTGCCTTCCAAATGCTGGGATTTCAGGCGTGCACCACCACGCCCCGCAATTAGGTTTTTTTTGTTTGTTTGTTTGTTTATGTAATGTGCTTTACTTTTGTTAGTTTCAGAGATGGGGCCTCAAGTAGGCCAGGTTGACCTTTAAATATCCTGTGCTGCCAAGGCTAACCTTGAACTTCTCTGTCCTTCTGCCTCCACATCCTGAGTGTTGAGGATCACAGACATGCACCCCACCAATGCATGTGGTATATGCCAATGTCTGCTAGTGGGCCCTGGTGTTTCTCACACTATTCTTGCTGCAGTTCATTAAGAAAAGATGTATTCACTATGTATCCTTTCTGTTTGGTGACTTGGCGACAGAGTACACAAAGGACCAAGGCTAAGTATTGTTCCGCCCCGCCGCCACCCCGCCCCCAGAACTTTTGATCTTTGGGACTCTAATTCATCTTGAGTAAATGAACCCAAAAATAAATAAATAAATAAATAAAAAGTGATGAACTACTTAAGAAAGTGTCACTGGGGCTGGAGACAAGGCTCAGTAGCTAAGAGTGTTCGGTGGTGTTCTTTCAGAGGACTCAAGTTCAGGCCCCAATGCCCACATCAGGTAGCTCACAACCACTTGTAATCCAGCTCCAAGGGATTTGGCACCCGCCTGCTGGCCTCCGTGGGTACCCACACACATGTAGCATACACATAGAGACCCTTAAATAAAAATAAGTCTTTTAAGACAAAGTGCTATGGCTAGGCCTATAAATAACCCCCCTTTCAATTTTCCTCATCTTAATCTTCTGTCTCCTTCATTTGCTTGAATATTTTTTTCTATCCTTTCACTATTAATTGTTTGCATCGACTGGTGTTGGAGTTTCTTGCAGGTAGCAGATGTTGATGGGTTTTGTTTTTGTTTGTTTAAATTTATTTTAATTTTTAGGGACAGGCTCTCACCATGTAGCCAAGGATATCCTCAAACTCTGTGTGTAGGCAGGATAGCCCTGAATTCACAATTCTCTTGCCTCTGCCTCTCAAGTCCTGGGATATAGGCATAGCCATACATTACCGTGCTCCAATAGCCTGTGTCTTTTAATTGGAGAATTTAGTTCACTTACATTCAAAGGGTTTATTGGAAGATATGGGGCAATCGTTTTTGTTCATTTTGCTTTGGCTATTTTGAGGACTTTCTGTTTTCCTCTTATCTTTGTAGTGTGATGGCTAACTATATCGACAATGTCTGACTCTATTCTATGTATATTTTGCATACTTTCTAGTAATAATATTATTTTAAAGCCAGGCATGGTGGCACACACCTTTAATCCCAGCACTTAGAAGGCAGAGGCAGGCGGATTGCTGTGAGTTCATAGCCAGCCTGGTCTGCAGAGCGAGTCCAGGACAGCTAAGGCTATACAGAGAGTCCCTGTCTCGGAAAACCAAAAAATAAAAAATAAAGTAAATTAATATTATTATTTTAGCACATCATCAAGATGATATATTTTTTTCACTTCTGAATACTCCATGAAGTACATCGTAAGGCTGGGCTGATAGTCCCCAATTTTCTCAGTTTTTGCTTATCTTGAAGATCTTTGCTTCCCCTTCACGTCTGAAGGATAGCTTTGCTGAGTGCGGTGATCTTGACTGACAGTTGTTTTGTTTCCACAACTTGAAATATGTCATTCTGTGCTCTCGTTGCCTGTAGGGCTTTTGCTGAGAAATCCCCTCTTAGTGTAGCGGGGCTGCTAGGAAATGTGATTTAGCACTTTGCAGATTTTACTGTTCTCTTTTGTCGTGTATTTAGCCGTTTATTGACTTATTATTGTTGCTGCTGCTGCTGGCTTTAACCCAGAGCCTATGCACGCTAGCCAGGCACTCCAGCACTGAGCTATAACCCCCAGTGCTGCCCTAGCTTTTCACCGTGTGCCTATGTAATGCTGAGGAGCCTTTCTGCTCACATCTGGTTTTTGCCCCCTGGTGCGGGGGTGGGGAGGCAGGGTGGGGATATGGGGGGCTTAGGGGGGTGGGGGAGGAGCAGGGGCAGTCCAGAAGTCTCCTGTATATGAATGCCCAGGCTTTTCTGAGGCCAGGGAAGCTTTCTGTCAGCGTCTCATTTAATGATTTTTCTACACACATAAACTGTATTCTCCCCATCTGCGTACAGGCAGTGATAGAAACGTTCATTCCTTCAGTGGTGTTCCCCAAATATTGGATGCCCTCCTTTCTCTGTCGGTTTGGTCAGAATCGGATATTGGAAAGGCCTGCCTTTGAGTTCTCATGGTCTCTCTCCTGCTTGGTGTGCTCAGTCGTTGAGGCTTTCAAAGGAATTTTCTAAAAGATACTCATTTGAAAAAGTTTTGTCTAAGCTGGGCGTGGTGGTGCACGCCTTTAGTCCCAGCACTCGGGAGGCAAAGGCAGGCAGATCGGATCACTGTGAGTTTGAGGCCAGCCTGGTCTACCAAGTTAGTCCAGGACAGCCAGGGCTACACAGAGAAACCCTGTCTCGAAAAACCAACAAAACAAAACAAAAAACAATTTGTTTTAGGTTTATTAGTCTTATGTGCATAAATGTTTTTTTGCCTGCATGTCTGTCTGTGCACCATGTGTGTGCAGTGCCTGTGAGGCATCAGAAGAGGGCGTTATATTCCCTGTATCTGGAGTTAGCAATGGTTGTGAATCACCATGTGGGGGCTGGAACAGATGCTCTTAACTGCAGAGGCATCTCTCCAGCCATTATTTATTTTAATTTTACTTTATGTGTATGTTTGTGTATGTGTGCACATATATGTGTATTTATGAATGTATGTATGTATGTAAGTATGTATGTGTATTATATACATGTAGTATCTTCTGATGCCAGAAGTAGGTGTTGGGTCACCTGCAACTGGAGTTACAGATGATTTAAAAGCCCCCATGTGAGTGCGCAGAACTGACCTCAGATCTTAACACCGAGCCATCTCTCCAATCCTCAGATCAACTTTTTTTTTTTTAAATTAAACTCATTCCTCATTTTAAGCATTTCTGTTTGGTTCCTGTTCAGAACTGGTTTTCGCTGATTTTCTCCTTCATGTCAAACACAGCCTCCCTAGTCCCGCTTAATGGTTTATCTGTGTTGTTTTGGGGCTTTTAAAAACTATTTTTCTGAAATTTTTATCATGTGGTTTGTTCATGCTCTGCTCATGTCTAGTCCTCTCCAAAGCCCATGAGCAGTAAAGGTGTGGGGACTGTGGCTATGCGCGGGATGTCAGCTCCTAACCTACCCGTGCATGCATGGGCCTGTGGTAGCACTTTTCTCTCCTCAGTTGACTGGTTCCTCTCTTTCTTTGTTCCTTCCTTCCTTTTTTTCTTATCTTTCTATTTTTTTTCCAGACAAGTTCTCGGTCTGTGTAGCCCTGGCTAGCCTAGCCTGATACTCAGTTTCTATCCCAAGCTGGCCTCAAACTCATAATCTTGCCTCAGCCTCCTAAATGTTGGAATTACAGGTAGGCTGCAACATAGTAAACAGTCTCTTCAGTGATTTCAATTGCAGTGCCCTCCAAGGACTGAATGGGATGTGGCCAAAGTTTCTTCCCAGGCCATGTGCGCAGGGACCCTGACGACCAGGCCCCCTCTGTTGCTAAGGCTCACTCCTTTGGGCGTTGGAAGCAGAGATTTCCACCCTTATCCTCATGTGGCAGGTTGGTGGAGCTAAGGGGACTGTATAGCTAAGGGCCATCAAGGGATACATGGTGGGAAACCTCGTCAGTCTGGCTACACTGGTGGTCTTGGAGGGTAGGATCTTAAACGGTCACTCCTCTGGCTGTCCCCAAACCAATGGCAGTGGATATCTTACAGCGAGCCACTGTTTCCTCTACGATGACATAATTATTGCCATCTTGAATCCGAGAATCAGTGATTACCAGCAGACAGCTCTCTCTAGTTTGGACCTATTAATGCCCTCAGGTGTGTGTGTGTGTGTGCGCGCACACGCGCACCGGGAAGGGGGGAGGGGGGAGGGGGCTCACGTTGTCCCGCCCCTCCCGAGGTTATATAAATTGTAAACAAGCACTGTGATAAGAAGACACCCCGTGGAGGACTTCTTCAGGGTGCAGCTGTCTTTGGCATGTGATCCTGTAAGTCTTGCCAGAGAACTTGTGGGTCCACCTTGCTGTAGTTGGATGGAACCCCTCCTTTCCTTTGTTTTTTCTAATAAAATTAGAATCCTTAGGAAAAGTCCCACAAGAAGCATGCTAGGTTGCGACACAGCCAGTCACTCCAACACTGGTTTGTGAGGCACCTACCCATGGACCCAGTTCAGGGGAATGTCTGAGGGGACGTGGTTTCAGCAATGGCACTACGTGAGGTTGTCTGACCCCCACTGTAGTTCAAATTCAGATAATATGTACCATTTTAAGATGGCTTCCGGCTACAGTCTCAGAGGCTCTTTGAACCAGAGCCATAACGTTGCCGATTAAGGGCTCTCACTGTGCAGCCTGTGAGCCTGCAGAGCCCAGGAGACTCCTAGCTAGGAGTGCCAGGATCCTCACTGCTTGGTCTGCCTCTCACTCTTTCCCTGCCGAGGGGACACTCCCCACCCCAGCTTTGTGAAGGCAAAGGTATTTTGTTTCTCTATGGCTTTTACAAGGCTCTCCCCTTCTCTGCTATTGATTCCCAGTGTCCTCCAGTGGCTGCTCGGCTCGCTGTGTCCAGGAACACCTGTTGCTCTGGTGCCTCCTCTGCGGAGAAACAGGTGAGTGCTGGGGGCCTCTGGTAGGCGGGTCTCAAAGGATGAAGCCTGGAGGGGTTACAGCTGTGTGACAGCCCAGCGGTGTGAAGCGGCATTGAGTATGGGAGGGGGGAAGGAGAAGCAGTTGCCTTACGGAGGGGGAGGGCGAGAAGACCTCTCAGGCAGAGAGAGGCTAGGAGCAAGGGCTGTCTTTAAGATGCTGGGGAGTTGGACCTTACTCTTGTGAGCAAGCAACTCTCTAACGACTGATGCTTGAGCTGGAATCCACATATCATTCGTTCCTTCATTTTAAGTGTCCCATTAAGTGACTTTTAGTGGATGTATAGGGCTTTGCAACCACCACCACTACTTAGCTGTAGGGCCGTCTCGTTAGCCCTGACGGGTTCTTTCTGTGTCCTGTAGCCATCAATCCTTCCTGTCCTCAGCCCCATGACAACCATGGATTTCATCTTTGTGTGTTTGCCCTGCCGGGCATTTCATAGAAACAGAATGGTAACAGGACATGATCTCCTGGGTGTGCACTCTCCGCCGGGGTGTTTAGGCTTTGTCCGGGCTGCTGTGTGTGCTAGTAGTCCATTTCTTTTTGTAGGTGCCTCGTAGTTTCCTTACAGACGTATCCAACGTGCTTGTTCAACAGTTGATGATTGTTTAGAGTTGGTTTCGTCTCTGGGGAGATTATGGCTGACGTTGCTATGAACACTGCAACAGTCCTTCTGATTTTGTTGGGCCTGAGTAGGTACCTCAGCACAGAATTGCCGACTAGTAGGGGAAACTACCTGAAGAACCCTCAAAGGAGTCACAGACCATTTTGTAAGTTACTTGCACCATTGTCTTCTTGGAGGTTTTAGGCAGAGAAAGCTTCGGGCTTTCTTTGTTTCTTTGTTTCTTTTTAAAAGATTTTATTTATTTATTATTTATACAGTACTCTGGCCCCATGTGTGCCCGCAGGCCAGAAGAGGGCACCAGATGATTGTGAGCCACCATGTGGTTGCTGGGAATTGAACTCAGGACCTTTGGAAGAACAGGCAGTGCTCTTAACCTCTGAGCCATCTCTCCAGCCCCCAAGCTTTGGGTTTTCTATTTCTGCAGAACTTCCAGACAAACTAAGTTGAGTGAGGTATTTTAACGCCCTGAGTCTGTATTTGCTTTGCATGTGTGCAATGTTTTACTGGTCCGTAATTTTGATGGCAGTCGTTCCTAGGCGTGTATTTCTTCTTGCAGACCAAATCCAGTCAGAAGTATACCAGATTCTCTCCCCTCAGTCTCATCAGGTCTCAGGTATTTCCGTAACCCCTCAGCTAACGAGCTTCCTCTGTTGATGTGGAGTGAACTTGGCCTTGGGGCTGTGTAGTTTGATAACCACTTCCTCAGTGAATTGCCTCAATGAGTCACTATTCATCCATGAGATATCTGGATGTGAGCAACCCAGAAATAGCCCTGGAGCAAAGCTGTTTGGTTTCGAGTCATGAGGAAACATGGCTGGTGGCAATCTGCTTAAATCTGGCTTTTCAACACTCGGTGGTGTTTTAGGTGGGAGGGAGGTGTCATCCAGCGCGAAACTCAACACAATATACGGTGGCTCCGGACGCGCAGGCTCAGAAAGCAGCCCAAAGCTCGCAGATTTTCCTCATCAGTAATTAATGCTGTCTCTGGGATGCTTCGCTCTGTTCTGTATTACATGTGCCCCGAGCTGAGCAAAAGAGGACACCCCAACCCCAAGTAACTGCTCGTTGGAATGGTGATCGTTTCTGGGTGTACCTAAAAATCTCAGAGAGAAGTTGATTGTGACAAGATAATTTCAAATAGAGAATTAAACATTTTCTCTTCGTCTTTAGGATTTTTCTAGAGGAATAGGGAGAGAATGGTTGAAGTTGCAGGTATGGGTGAAGATGCTGGTTCACCATCACTATGAATTTGGCATGAACCGGTAGTAAAAGACAATTTTGTCTTCTAAGTGAAGAATGATTGATAAAACAACTTCTCCTCCCCAAAGGGAGAGCCGCCTTAAGGCACGGTTCCTGTGAGGCGACTGTGTTTTATTGGAATCAATTGTTTCACTTTCCAAGGAAAGAGAAAGAAAATTCAGAGACATCAATTTAACACCAGAAAGTTATTGACATCAGAACAAAGCAAAAATCTCCTCAGCCCACAGCTGGGGCTAATCTCTGAATGTGATGAGGAACCTGGACCTCCCAGTGGGCGTGAGTGTGGGAGTGTGTGTGTGGGGTGGAACTGGCAAAGGGAGCCAGCTTTGGTGTGACTCTTCTGGGGTTCAGGACAAATCTCTCTCTCTCTCATTTTTAAAAGATTTATTTATTATGTATACAGTATTCTGCCTGCACACCAGAAGAGGGCGCCAGATCTCATCATAGATGGTTATGAGCCACCATGTGGTTGCTGGTAGTTGAACTCTGGACCTTTGGAGGAACAGACAGACAGTGCTCTTAACCTCTGTGCCATCTCTCCAGGTTCAGGACAAATCTCTTAATAAGACATCCTCTTCTTACAGTTGTAGTAGATACAAAATAATTGTCTATGTTTATGGAATGCAGTGCGACGTTTGGATAAAGGTGTGTCAGCACCAAGTAGAACTAATAAGGCATCTCATCATTTTAAAGCGTGCTCATATGTATTGGTAATGGTCAAACCATCTTATTCCTTTTGAAATGCATAGCGTTGTTGATTGTAGTTGCCCCTACTATGTGCCATTCTGCTCTTACTGTTGTTTCACTGGCGGCTCATGTGACCTTAACAGGCCCTTTTGGACTGTGGCATTGAACACCACTGGACCACAGTGCCAGTCCCGTGTTCAAAACAGGAAGGTGCCAAAGTGCCATGCTGTCCCCAGCACAGCAGGGGCCTCCGCGGTACCAGGAACGCAGCCTGGCATTTTCACAGGCCTGTGGGGAGGAAGCTGAGACTTTGGCCCCTGTGCGCGTGATCTGTATGCACATTAGATTTCTACACTGTGAGGCCACTCGGCCTTCCTTTATCCTGAGAAAAAAGCTTGGTAAGTCCGACCGGAAACTGACCATTCTTGTGAGCAGGTCTTACTGGGTGGTGGGTGGCTGCTGCTTTCTTTTCTGGAGTGTATTCCTGAGTGGAGTCTGCTCCCCTCTCTGACTTCCCTCTGTGATCATTCTGATGAGAAGTCTAAGAAAGTCTTTTTTAATATTCCCACCGAAGCACTCGTATGGACTCTGGGCTGGCGAGTTGAAGAGGCAGACGTGACGGGATTCCTGTTTTGAGCAGAAGGAATTTAGGTATGGATTTGGAGGAGGCCTAGAGGTGGCAGATGACAGACTTGGAACGTTGTCGTCATCTCTCAATGTCCTGAGACAGCGGAAGTGAGCGATTGTCACTGGACTGGGCGGTGTCGTATGACAGCACCACGTGCATCACCTTTTCCTCTTCTCCTACGTACTTGGGAATAGAAAGATGGGGGTGATTTCTTTACATGAAGTAAAGTTTCAAGCCAATTCAGATATTTCTGTGATCTATACCTTGCTTATAAAAGATGCTTAGATGTGTGTGTGTGTGTGTGTGTGTAGCAAAACACAGAGACACTTTGTTGTGACTTCAGAATACTTTAAAATGAAGTCAGATGTGGCATATGTGTCATCACAGCTGAAAATGGAGGATGGCAGTGAACCCAAGTCTGCTGTGGGATATATGGCATGTCAACAAACAAGCAAAAAAAGTTAAAAAGGGACCTAGGGAGATAGTAAAGTGCTTGCTGCTTCGGCATAAGGGCCTGAGTTCAAGCCTAATATCAACATAAGATTCCAGATGTGAGCCGGGCGTGGTGGTGCACGCCTTTAATCCCAGCACTCAGGAGACAGAGGCAGGTGGATTGCTGTGAGTCTGAGGCCAGCCTGGTCTACATAGTGAGTCCAGGACAGCCAAGGCTACACAGAGAAACCCTGTCTTGAAAAACAAAGCAAAACAAGAAAGTCCAGATGTGGTAGCACACATTTGTTATTCTTTTTCTGGGGAGGCAGAGACAGAGGATCCCTGGGGCTCTTTGGCCAATCAGCCTAGTCGGCTTCATGAGACCCAGATCCCAGTGAAACAAGGTGGACAGCTCCTGAGGAACACACACACTCTCTCTCTCTCTCTCTCTCTCTCTCTGTCCCCCCAAAGTTCTTGATATTATTTTATTTATTTTTTTATGTTTTATTAATTTATTCATAGTACATCTCAATTGTTATCCCATCGCTTGTATCCTCCCATTCCTCCCTCCCTCCCCACTTTCCCCCTACTCCCCTCCCCCTATGACTGTGACTGAGGGGGACCTCCTCTCCCTGTATATGCTCATAGGGTAGATACTATTTTAAAAATAATTCACAATGGTTTTTTTGCACCATTAAAAGGGTGTGATAACAATCAAGGGAAGCCTGGGGGTGGGGGTGGGGCAGCAGCAGCAGCGCCAGTCAAGCTAGACTTCAGATCTCCAGCATCTTTTTAGCCGTTCCATCTAAATGGCTTCTGAAGCAAATGTGACAGTATGATGTACATTCAGGACTTCCCCCCACCCACTCTTAGGATCACTAATGTAGTGGCCCTTTCCAGCAGCAGCCACTCGTCCCTGGCTCTTCAAGGTAACACTTCTTCCTGTGCTGTGCTAGTCTGAGTGAGAATGGCTCCCATAGGCCCAGATGTTTGCCTGCTGGGTCCCCAGCTGATGAAGTGTTAGGGAAGGGTTAGGGGGTGTGGCTTGTTGGAGTAGCCGTGTCCTTGTTGTAGGAGGTTCCTTGCTGGGGGGCGGGGTGAGATTTGAGCGTTCAAAAACCCATAGCAGGCCCTTCGCCTGTCTCTGCCTGGCTGCCTGTGCACCAGGATGTAAAAGCTCTCAGCTACCGCCCCAGCGCCCTGCCATGGTGATAACGACCTGACCTAAAACTAGAAGCAAGTCCACAACTAAGTGCCTTCTTTTTTTTTTTTTTTAAGAGTTGCTTTGGTCATGGTGTCTCTTCACAGCAATAGAACAGTGAGTGAATAAGACTTGTGTTCCCTCTTGCTAAAAGAGCAGCTTCCATTGTACTTTACCCCCCCCCCCTTTGCACAATGGGAAGTGCATGCATTTGAAAAAAAAAACCTGACCACATGATGTGCTTCTGAGACTTGTAACGTCACAAACCACCTGGAGATTGAGAGAATGCGGACTCTGATTTCCTAGGTCTTGGGCGGGGTTTGGGACTCATTTATTTCTTACAGTGTACTTATTTCTATTTTTATGTGTATGAGTGTTTGCCTGCCTGAGCACATGCACACCACATGCAATCTTGGTGTCCATGGAAACCAAAAAGGGGCGCCCTGAAACTGGAGTTATAGACAGTTATAAGCTACCATATGGGTGCTGGGAACTAAGCACAGGTCCTCTTCCAGAGCAGCCCGTGCTCGGAGTCACTGAGCCATCTCTACGGGTCCAGGTGCTGTCACTGTTACTTGTCCATGCACCTTGCTGATTATCAAAGTGCACCTCCACAAGAGGTGAGAGATAATTAGAAAAGTATACAGTGTCACTCAATAAAGAAGAAATACAAGACAAATGTCCCATTAGAAGCTGAAGTTTTATTATAGGATAATAGCACACAAAGCACATCTAAAATTGATGTGTTCAATGCACTTTTAATAAAGGTACTGTAATGTTAAAGGTACAGTTTCTAAGTACAATATAACAACATCCATATTAGAATGAAAATTGGAGTATTTAAAAGACAACATTAAATCTCTCTTTTTTTTTACAGCTTGTATTTACAAAATGAATCAAAATATTTTTTTTCTTTAAATTCAGGACTCAATAAAATAAACAGCTGGGAATAAGCATCCACTACTGTAGAGAGAGAGGATTGAAAAAGAAACCCAATGTCAGTGAAAGGAGGGATGAGCCTCTAGTAAAGATCATTAGCAAAGTTTTAGGTCCATACTAAGGTTTCTAGGGACCCCATAAATGGTTTGCATTTCTAGTGAGACAGAAAAGGAAGGCTTTGCATCCTGTGCACAGAAGAGACAGCGTCTTCCTTAGAGGTTCAGCATCACTGCTTCCAAACTCTCACGGCTACTTAACATCAGGCCAAGCGTGTGACTCAATGTCTCACGTCCTCTCGAAGGACAATGTGACTTGACTTAGTTAGAGAATTGTTAACTGTAAGACTTCGAATGTTTTATCAGTTTGCCAAAACACCCCGGGGTTGGGGAGTGTTTAAATTGTAGGCACGCTTGTTATTCTAAACAGTTATCAAATGCTGACATATGCTGACCTTATGCAAAGAGATAAAATCACTGCGCGAGGTTGCAAAAGCCAACAACCAATCAGTCAAACATACAAACAAACAAAATGTTTCAATCTCTCTTCAAGCTAGATAGACAGTTAGGAATGGCATGGTTCCATTAAAAGAGATTTCTCTCTAAATTGTATCAAATCCGCTTTAGAAGGTCAATTATTATCATTAGCTTTCATTAACCACCTGATTGCATTCGTAACCAAGGGAACAGCAAGAAAACTGGAAACTGTCCAGTGGTGGTGGCTAAGTATGTACTGTGATGCATGGGACCCGTTAACTGTGACTTGAGATGTTATCACCTTCAGTTACAAAAGTGCAATAAACAGAAACATTTGCTCTATATTTATAAATTGCTCAAAAATCTTTGCTAAAGATCTTACAAATTCAGTAATATTGCAGAACAATTCTAATCAATATTTAAGAAGGCTAATTACATCCTCAGTTAGATATTTGATGTACAGTTTTAAAACAACGCCAATCAGTCTTGGGGAAGGAGGTCAAAGGGTTAACTTAGCTCGTTGTTAAGTGAGTTTTAGAACAAGGGTCCCCCACTCAGTTCACAGAACTGGTTGCAGTCATGTTAGGACATCATCCCTTGTTGGATTTGCAGTGTAGCTCAGTGCATACGTCCATATAGCTCGTGACGCAGGCGAGGGGAGGAGCCTAGGGTGCTACCGGTCCTCCGTGAATATTGTGCATATTATCTATACTGGGAGTTACATGTACAGTTCCGTCAGGTGCCAATTACAGGGTTCCTCGGTAAGGGAAGAAAGGGTTTCTCCACTAAATGCTCCCACTGCTTCGGGAGCAAGGCCTGCCGAATTGGTTTTCAGCTCAGGTGTTGTAATGGGAGGCTGAGAAACACCCTTCAGCAAATGGTAACAGGTTTTCATATCTTTGTTTATGAACAAGCTCACCCAATAGATGTCAAATATCCGTACTAAGGAAGTAATTTTATCCTAATTAAATATACTCTAGAATAATTTATATAATGATATTATGTATTTAAAGAGAAAAGCATGTCCCAAATCTAGCACTCTGATACAGTTGCCAGTTGGGTACAGGTAGATTATATATATAGATATATATGTATATATATACAAATATATAGTTATATTCAGTGAAATTAACAAGACCCAAAGGTGGTTTTGTCTAGGAATAAAAGGGATATTTTTTTTTGTTGTTCACAAAAGTAACTTATCTAGCACCACACATCAGAAAAACACAAAAATAGCACACTCTAGTTCTAAACAGCTATGTCTAAAATAGATTATATAGCAAAACCAGTATTACACAGCATATTGTGGATTTGATAAACAGATAAATATTTGCACTGAGTAGGCTGTTTATAATATAACATCTTCTTATCTATACAGAACAAAAGCCAGAAAGTTAACTGTATCCAGGTGCGCAGAATGACGTTAAGTATTGTGACTCAAAAGCAGGGTGAAGGTAAAGATGAAAGAAGATTAGGAGAGGAGATGTGCACGGCCATTACAAGTCCTTAGGTCAGTAGTAAGTAAGGAATCCGTCGCTTGAGTTGAAGAAAGCAGTAAACAAGAGATTGCATTTACATGCAGATGTCTAAAATTTGTAGGTTTTTTTTAAAGTCTATGCACAAAAGTCATTTGTTTTATTGCTTGACATTCAGTTATGGCTAGATTATTTAACCTATTATTATTATTTTTTTTGTACTTTGGAAACAAGTATATTGTTAAAGGTGCCATAAAAATGGACAACATTGAAAACGGTTTGTAAATAAACCACCCAACACTGCAGTTCTTTATAGATTAAAAGCCTTGTCTGGGGTTTGTCATAAGTTCAATATATTTAAACTGGGAAAATATGTTGTAGCTTGAACCCTCCCATTGGCCCAAACATCCAATACAAAAACATGTCTCCACAAAAGGAGCAGGCAGACAGTACAGGTACATTTAAAGAAGCAGCCAGCTAATGTCCTACCGTTTAAAACATTCACCACTGTTGTTGATGATGAGATTTCAAACCATTAGGATAAGCGGAGAACTGGGGATTCAGGAAGATGTGTACAGTACATACAGATTGTGTGTGTGTGTGTGTGTGTGTGTGTGTGTGTGTGTGTGTGTGTGAAGTCATTACTATATTGCTCAAGAAATATCTGCATTTACATATGCAACATATTCAGTGATTATCATCTTCTTAGAAGTAGTTAGTCCTCCACACAAGTCACACTGAACGAGAAAGGAATCACACTTGAACACCAGAGAGAAACCTCTTGTTCTGGGGAACAACTTAATGACATGCACAGCCCACAGAGCTAACAGCCAGCTGCCGGTCATTAGCTTCTAGAAGGGCCAAAGAGAAAGCATAGGGCAGCTAAGGTGACAGAGCACACTGGATGTAAACAGGACAAGGATTGCTTCCAAATATTCATCGCCATGCCCCACGCTCGACCCTGGGGAAAGGTGGTTTCTATCTGGATCAAATATTCTGTCACCCATTTTACAAGTAAATAAGTGACCGAATAGTGTTTATTGCTCTAAGTTCTGAGGGTGTGGTGGAGCATGCTCTGCCGCCAGTCATGGTGGCTTCCTGGTGTGAAGCCAGCCTTCCTGCTTGTTTAAGGGGAAAAAAAAATATTCTGAGAGTCTGACAACCTGACCACATGTGTGCATGCACAGGCACGAGGCATGAGCATGACTGCGCAGTCTGTCGGGGCGCAGCCAATTGCCTTTGATGACACTGATAGCTGGCCTTCTCATCACTTAAAAAGAAACAGCAATGGGGGGGGGGGTTCCCTATTGTCAAAGCTGGTGGAAGCATTTCAGACACCAGTGTTCAGGGACTAAGAGTGAAGACCAGCATGAGGGAGTGTAGCAGCCAACCAGTATTTGACTGTTGAGAAACTGCATTTCTGGGAACATATCTGATCCACACGGTGCAGGGCTGCCCTTGTGGGGTTCTGCACAGCACAACCTTATGAGCAAGCAGTGGCTCTGTGACAGTATGTGAAAATGTCTGTCACATGTGCACATGTATATACGGATGGAGAGATGAGAGGGGAGGAAGGAGACATCTTTCACCTAACCTCAAAACAAGGCGTGAGGTATGATCGTCACCCGAGGAACAGATTTCTCATCCGGGCTCTCCTGCTGCAAAAAGAAGCCATGCCAAGTGCGTATTATGGGGCAGGAGACCCAGAGTCCTCAGCTCCGCTGAGCTGCTCTAGCTTTCTGGGAAGTGGTATAAGAGAACATGAGTTCAGAGCTGTGGCTCCCGTAAAGCTGTGGTCGGCCATGCCGGGACTGATCTGCCTTTAAGGGTCAGCTCTTCCAGGACACAAAAACCTGAAAATCACAAAAGCTAGGGATGTGGAATAGGAACTGTTTGCATGTCCCTGGAGGAGAAAACAGTGGGGAGGTAAAAAACTGTTGTTTTCCAGTTCTGACTCTGTTGTTGCCCGTTTCACTGGGAGGGCTTTGCTCCTCCTGCTGGTCTAAAAAATAAAAATAAAAATGAACCCATAACACACAGAATTTGAAATTGTCTAAAACTATGTTTCACAGGAGCATTTTAATTATTAGGGAGACAGCAAGCGGGCTGCACTTTGCTTCTCAGTTGGTCTGTGGCTTCTGATTTCATCTTCCGCATGCACAGGCAGAACCTCACACTGTCTCAGGAGATACAAAGTGTTTTGAAACACAGGAGTTTTGACTTAAAAAAAAAATGAAATGTGAAGGGTTTACATAGATAGACAGACAGACAGACAGACAGACAGACCCTCTCTCTCTTCTCTACAGTGCACTTGTGCCTTGGAGGGATGACATCATCATTTTTTTAAATAGTAAAACCACAATTTGTCCCAGTCCACTGGCCACCCTGTTTTTAAGAGTTTTAGAAGATCCCTGAGCACAGTGTTTCTGACTCTCAGCCCCACTCAGACAACAGGGCTCTCTGTCCTTGACACCAAGATGGATTGTCATTCACAGTAAGTCAACCATAAGGTGCTTTGTTTTTTTTTTTTTAAACCTTTTCGTTTTCCACCAGTCAGCACAAAGAACTGTCAGAAAATAGCTTTTTATTATATTATTATTATTATTATCATTTTAAAATAATAGTACTGGAAAGACATGACTCAAACAACGGGTGTTTGAACAGTGGCTTTCGGCTCATTATCTGGCTGCTTCTCAACAATAACAAGTGATTCGATCGATTGACATTCCGTAGCCAAAAAAAAAAAAAAAAAAACCAACAACAACAAAAAAAACAAAAACAAAACCAAAAACCAAAAAACCAAAAAACAAAAATGAAAAGGAAAAACAAACCAGAAAACAAACCAACAAACAAAAACCAAAACAAACCCAACAACTGTACAAATATGTGTTTTTCCCTGAGGGATCAAAGTACACCCGCAAGTGCTCTATGTACAGACATTGCACTAGGTAGGAGTTAAAGACGTGTGCAAAAAAGCAACAAGGAGAGACGCTTGCATCCTACCGAAACCTCCTCATCAAGGCTTCTGCTAAGTTGCTTTGCATTTTGGAATGTCAGAACACAAACAGCCATCCCTTGGTCTAAAACTAAAAACACATACAGCTACTATGGCACATTCAATGAAATAAAAAGTTTTCCAAAGACAGATAGGCAAATTCCATCAAGAAAATAATACAAAGTTTGTTTGTTTGTATTTTTTTTTTTAGAAAATTACATTACTTACTTTCTTTTTCACATTACAAAATCTTTTTTTTTTCTTTACACAAATCACATTTTATTGCAGGAATATTTCTAGTGCCATCAAATATTTATAGAAGGGTTAAAAAAATAGAAGTCTCTCTAGAGTGGTCCAGACAAGGCTTTGTATAGAATAAATCTTTTTTTTTTCCATCTTCTAGTTTTGATTTACGTATTTTGAATATTTTCTTTTCCATTGACACTTAGTAGCCTAGAAGCGGTCTAACATACACACTTCATCTACACAGAAGACGTGCACGCGCACACACACACATACACACACACACACACACACACACACACACACACACACACACACACGCGCGCAGGCACGGGTACATGCACACTCCTTCCTCCCTTGACCCTCGGCCCACCCCCATCCACTCACTCACAGAGATCTGGTACCCACAGGTTAAAGAACAACCAAACTTAGAAGCAGTGTCTTACTTAACTCATGTTTTCCTTAAGTTAGGAAGGGTGAATCAGGATGCTAAAGACTTTGGGAAAACAAAACAATTTATGGATTTAACACAAATTGGAATTCTGAGTGCTTTAAACAAACAAACAAGCCACAGCCTTAGCGCAATTTGTGATCTGTCCAAAAAGTGCCGTCAGCTGCACCTGGGATGCAGTTTGTGGCCAAGGCTGGTTTACCATGATATTGCTGGATCATTTGAGCATCAGAGTGAACAACACCCAGATTTTGCACAAAAGCCTCATTTACCGTCTGTAGAAAAGGAGTTGCCTGATGGCGCTCTAGCAGCTGAGCTGACAATGCTGTTCAGTCCTCAGGAGACTGTTGAGCCTTTACGTTCAAGCAACTTTAATGACAGGAGCTGTTACGTGTCCATGTTTCTACATCATGGACCACCTCGTTGCCCCCACGCAAGTGGTTCTCACAATAAGGAAGAAAAGAAAAATGCCAAAGTTTTCACATCCTGTTCTGGACTCCCTGGGACTCTCATCTTAGGTACACAACATCGTCCGTTTCTCGGAGCGCGTGTCTCTACTGCCCCATCCATCCCTACAACGTTGGAGCGTTTTGCTCTGAAAGCCTACTTCCTGCCTTTCTCTCAGGGACACCCGGAAGCAGCCACACCGCTCTCCTCTCCTGGTACATTGTGCAAGCAGTGTCGCCTGGCGTAGTACTGCGATTTGGAGCATCTTGTGTTTGTTTTCCACTAGGTACATGCAGAATCCTTTCTGGGAAAATGAGTTTTCTCTCAAGTTGAATATCACACTCTCTCTCACCCTTAGAGAAGCTCAGTCCACTCTCCTTAGTCACACGTGGACACTGGGATTAGGTTTAGTTGCTCTTTAGTGCGCTAGCACCTGAGGCTGGTCATATGCAGAAAGCTTTGGTTAAAAAAGAAGTTAATAAACTTTACTAAAACCATCCCCAAATTTAGTGAATCTGAAGAACTTAAAAAAAAAAAAAAAGAAAGAAAGAAAAAGAAAAAAACAAGAACCAAACCCAAACCTCACACCATTCCCTCACACAGGAGAAACATCAGGAAAAACAAAAAACAAAAAACCTGGGCAAATAAATAACACAACTGTGCTCTCTTCAGATATAAATACTATTAATCTTTAAAGGAACTATGCTTAAATAAAATTTTGATTTACCCCTTCTTGCCCAAATATAAATACTATATGCTGACAGCTAGCCTCTCCATATAAACACATAAAATTTTCTATGCTTGTAGGAAATTTAAGTAAATATCACTCTCCTGTTTATGGTCAAACCCTTACTATGTTTTTGGAAAAAAAAATCAGACGTTACTTAGGCTTCCTCCACACTGCTGTATATAGATAACTGCTCCCAACACTCTCAGTCCCTCATAACTAAGGCAAGGCAGACAGCGAGGTTACAAACCTGTGAAGTGCTCTGGGAAGCTGGCCCTGGGACCGCATCAGAGGGACACCAGAAGGAGCAGAGATGCTGGCAAAGGAGCCTAGAAGGACTGTGGTGGCGGAGGGGTGTCGAGGGATTTGTAGGAGCACCCCATTTGTACCATGGGAGAGGGTCTCTTTCCTTACAGTCTTTGATGCCAGACCAGTATCTTGTGAACAAAGTCCTCTCCTAAATGCCTCCTAAATTCTCAAAAGGGCACTTGCTTTTAAGGATTTGTTGTTGTTTTTTTTTAATGTCTGTCTCTCTTGCTCACTGTGTATGCATGCCATATGTGCACATCCCCACAGAGGCCAGAAGGGGCCACTGATATCTTGGGGCTGGAGTTACAGGCTTTTGTGAGTCACCTGATGGGGTTGCAGGCTCCAGGCTTTGGTCCTCTGATAGAGTGATACACTCTCTTGACCACTGAACCATCCTGCCTCTAGTCTCAGGGCACCTGTTTTCACAGCATGCACACCTGTGAGCATCAGAATGCTCCTTTCTCCTCCCACTGGGGATTGTTGTTGTTATTATTTTTAATGTAAGGTTAATCAAGAAGACCTCAATACTTTTTACCTGAACACAAAAGCCAAACTATCTTCTAAATATTTAATAAAATAAATTATAGTCCACAGTTTTCTAGTGAGGAAGTCAACGAGGTTCAACTCTCTCTACCTCTTCATCCACTGTCTACCCACTATGGGGGGCGGGCAGCACCCTGGAAGCTGGGGCAGCTAGTCTAGGACAGGTTTACTCTGCGATGGATGACTTCTTAGGGCTCCCGATGCCAAGAGCAGGAGACATTCAGTGAATGCTTCACCTGGGGGGTGTGCTTGCTCCACGGAGAGCTTTTGGGTCCTACTAAATAAAAGCCAGAAGCCAGTAAACATATTCTGGCTGTTAATATGTTATAAAGCATCAGAATTGCAAGATGACACTGTGTCCCTGGGACTACGGAATTGTGTCAAGTGAGCCTCTCCCCCCCCAAAAGGTAGCATCTTAAAAACTTTTTTAAAAAGCACATATGGTTTAAGCCCACAGCACCAGACACTCCCTCGGCTCCGATGAAGCATAAACACACCCACCCTTAGTTGCATGCAAAACAAGTATGAGTTGGGGAGCAGTCCATTACCAAACTCCAAATTTACAGGTGGAGGGAAAAAAATGTCAACAGGTTGATTTCTGGATATGACCAGCCAGTCTTTTTTAGTAATTGTTTCTTTGTAAACAGCAGCATCAGTACCTCCTGACGTACCTTCCAAGCCTTCTCAGCTAAACTTGTGTTTCTGGTGTGTACATGCGACACGGCGACAGTGAACACGCTAGCATTTAATTTAAAGAAAACAAAAGGTGCAAAACGGAAAGTGCCTTATCAATTCAACAGGAAAAGCTACGCCAGTTCACTACGTTTTATATTAATTAAAACAATATATAAACAATATCTCTTTAGCTATATATAGTCTTCATGCCCATTTACCCTGTGTAATATGTTATAATGCTATTGTTGCGAGCGCAATGGATCCCCTTTCCACGCCGTCCTGCTGACCCGGCAGTAATCGGTGAGAAAAACAAAAATCTTCCTTCATGACACAGAAAAAGCAAGCTGTGCAAAGTAACGCTTCAACTCCCGCTATGCACACCGGGGTCACCGATTACCGCTGGACTCTGTTGTTACCCGTGAGAGTCTGTGGGCAGTGAGCTGCGGGAAAGGGGGCTCCTCCGATTGTAGTACCCTCCTCCTGTTATATGCCGAGGTCAACCGCTCTAGAAGCCGAGACATCTGTAGGCATAGTGGAAATCATATGCGTGGGCAAAACAAGTTCAGCTTTTTATTGGTTTTGATTGTTTCCCCCTCTGGGCCTGAACCCCGATCACCACAAGATGTCTGTGCAGTGTGTTGGCGCTCCAGGGCTGTGCAGGGCCGTAGAAAGTGTCTCAGTTAATTTTTGTCTTCGTTGTCATTTTTGTTTTGTTTCCTTTTTTTTTCTTTTTTTCTTTTTCTTTTTTCCTTTCTTATTTTCATGTTTGTACTTCAGATGTTCTAGAAGTGCCCAGGGGGGCTACATTTACCCATCGATTTGCATTGCTGGCTCGAATTCTGAAGTGAACAATTCCTTGTATAACGGAGGAAAATGGAGTCGCACAATGTCTGGGTATATTGCTTTAAACGCCATTAGCTTTTCTGTGTGTCGTCCACATAAGGCTCTTAGCGTAGACACCTTGC
Source organism: Acomys minous (assembly GCF_964271855.1). NCBI lineage: Eukaryota > Metazoa > Chordata > Mammalia > Rodentia > Muridae > Acomys > Acomys minous. The sequence goes on along the minus strand of NC_140494.1, from coordinate 128,568,365 downwards.
ATATTAGCTGCAAGCAGGAGAAAGCACAGGGTATCAGGGGAGGGCAGTCATGAAGGTGAAAACTCAAGGAATCGGGGTGACCTCCGGACCATTGCTTGCCAAGGTAAAGACACACTTGATGCTGCTTAAGATTCCAGTGAGGGGGTTGGGGGGGAGGTAAATGGAGGTCCTATGTTAGAATGCACTGACTACATTTGAAGATGGATAATTTAACTCAAGGAGGTATTTATAAGCACACTTGCCCCCAGTCCCACCCCCACCCTCACCCCCAACGCTAGAGCCCCCGGCTTTCTGGACTCCTCCCTATTCCAGGCTGTACCATCTGGAGCTCCACAGGCCATTACTGTGGGAGAAGAAGAGCTCTGTGGATGGAGAGGTAGGTGAGTGGCAGTCCTGGTTAGCAGGGGCGCTGCCGCTAGAGAGAGGGGCGCCTGTCAGACGCTGTACGCAGAACCAGTGTGAGTCAGCTCTTCTTTTTTTTTCCTCTTGGTTTTTCAAGACAAGGTTTCTCTATGTAGCCTTGGCTGTCCTGGACTCGCTTTGTAGACCAGGCTGGCCCTCGAACTCACAGCGATCCGCCTGCCTCTGCCTCCCGAGTGCTAGGATTACAGGTGTGCGCCACCACCGCCTGGCTAACTCTTTTTGTTTTAGTTTTAAAATTTCATTTATTTCTCTCTCTCTGTGTGTATAATGTTGTGTATGTTCTCTCTGCCCCCCCCCCTCTCTCTGTGTGTGTGTGTGTGTGTGTATGTTGGAGGGCAACTTCTGGGAGTCCGTTCTCTTCTGCCACCATGTGGTCCTGGGGTTGAAACTTAGGCCATCTGGCTAGTGCTTTGGGCCTCTTTAGCCAACTCACTGGACTGTGTGAGTGAATCCTATGGGCACCTTTCTAGCTGGTTCTAGATTAAAGCCACTCAGGGTCTCAGCAGTCTAGTGGCTGAAGGTAAGAGCAGTGACCTGCAGAGATGCTTTGTGAACCCTGCTGCACCACGAAGGCAAGGTGCTTGGTGGTTTCAGATCAGAGTCATCTTCTCTACCAAATGCCGTCACCAGCTCGGGCTGGGCCAGGCCCTCTCTCTAGTAATGACCCTCATGCTGATGGCCTCAGACCTGGGCAGAAAGGGACCTTCCATTTCCCTCTTGCTTTTGATCAGGCACAAAAGCAAAACCAAGCCTGATTTTTCCTACTCTAACCTCCCAAACTATCAGGAGAAGGCAGAAGCAATCTAGGTGGCAACTCTAAGCCACGAAATTGGCTCAAAATCACCTTCTTGTATAACAAAGCACATGAGATGCGCCAAGGACGGCAATGACTGCCTTCTGTAACACCAGAAGCAACGACACCGAGAGCTCTACCATATGTTTTAGCTGCTAAAGACAATTAGCGAAAGTGAAGCCTCATGCTTTTAACACAGTATAGAAACAGGAACCTGATAAAATACAGAAACAAGGCTTTGCTGGAAACTAATGAATTTAAGAGAATATTTAGTTCTCTTCATCCAGCCCTTTTATTTTTATTTATTTTTGGATGTTTTCCTTCTGAGTGTAAAGATCTCCTTGCTTTCTACCAGCACAGCATGTTGATCATCTTTATGTTTAAGTTTAAAGATCAGGAAGACGTTCCTGAGAGGATTAGTTCTTTAAAGGCTGGAGAGGTGGCTCAGAGGGTAGGAGCACTGGCTGCTCTTCAAAGGTCCTGAGTTCAATTCCCAGCAACCTCATGGTGGCTCACAACTGTCTATAATGAGATCTGGTGCCCTCTTCTCTGGCCTGCTAGCACACATGCAGGTAGAATACCGTATAAATAATAAATAAATAAATCTTTTTAAAAAAAAGTCTTTTGGGGGTGCTGGGGAAATGGCTCCAGGATCAAGAGCACACACTGCTCTTATTGAGACCAGCGTTCGCTTCCCAGCTCACAGCTGTCCATAACTTCCAATTACAGAGGATCTGACTGCCCCTGCTGGCCTCTGTGAGCACCTGCATGCACATGTACCCTGCCCACATATACAGTTAACACCACCTTGGTGATTAATTGCAGGAGACACTCCATGATCAATTATAATAAGTGGAGTTTAACCTGAGTAATGAGTTTTGGCTCAATGGGATTTTGAGACTTAGTAGCCCATGCCAAACTTATACTTTATGGTACTGGCCGTGTGGCTTATAAAGATATCAGTAAGCAAGATTTGTCCTAGAGGGTGGCTGTGACCAGGCTGGCTGGGCCCCTCTGGATCTCAGTGTCCTAGAGGGTGGCTGTGACCAGGCTGGCTGGGCCCCTCTGGATCTCAGTGTCCTAGAGGGTGGCTGTGACCAGGCCCACTGGGCCCCTCTGGATCTCACCTTTGTTAGGATTCCATCTTCTCGGTGGTTCTTCTGGAGGACGTGTTGAAGGGCTAGCTGAATTTTCTGCTGCAGTTTTTCTATTTTTACCTTTTCCTGAAGCCAGGAGCGATCTAAGCATGAACAAAAAAAAAAAAAAAAAAAAAAATGAGGCTTGGTCCGTTCTCCCAACACAGCAACAAACTCACATTCCTCCTCACCAAGACATTGGTCACCGCGCTACACTGGTGTGTAGGCTCAGAGGCCAGTTTCGCTCTTTGACATTTCGCTTCTGCAGGATGCAAAGGCAATCTCTGCTGGCTGGGCCAGGGTGTTAAGTCTTGGGGGGAAAGCTGCTTCTCCTCTAGGGCTAAATTCTAGGGCCAAACTCAAATGAGATAAGCCCACAGCGCCCCGCCCTCCCCAAACCCTCCTGATAATCCCCCTGGCAGGCCCAATTCTACCTGTCCCACTGGCCTTCCTGGAAATGCAAGATTGCTTTTTTTTTTTTTTTAATCCAGGGCAATTTAGACGGTCAATAGAATTTCAAGGTGACTTAAAGGTGTCTTTGTGTGAGAATTCCAAGTAAAGGATTGTTCTGTAAGAGGCAGACCTGCTTGGAAAACTAGGTGGGTGCCGACAGACTGTGGACGGCAGTGCTTATGAAGGCGTGTGGGCTTAGACACTGGCTTCAGGAGGAGCAGCCTTATTCTATGAAGTCTTTTGTTTTGGTATGTGGAGTTAGTGCTGGGTAAGGCTTTTTAAGCTCTTACTTTTAAATTTTTATCTACATATCATGAGGTCTGTCTGTCTGTCTGTCTGTCTGTCTGTCTGTCTCTCTCTCTCTCTCTCTCTCTCTTCTCTCTCTCTCTCTCTGTGTAGAGGCCAGAGGAAGGCGGAAGGCACTGGCTGTCCTGTTCTGTCACTCTCCACCGTATTCCCTTGGGATAGGGTCTTTCACTGAACTTGGAGCTTAGCAGGCGGCCAGCACATGCCATCAGTGCTGAACTTCACTCTTGCTCGTGTGTGGCTGTGCCCTGTGGGCTTTGTTTGTGTGTTTTGTTTCTTTAATGTGAGTCTGAGATCTGGACCCAGGGTTTGCACAGCAACTGCTCTTAGCCACTGAGCTATCTCTTCAGTCCGATAAGGTCTTTAGAAAAGAGGTGTGTGTGGTGTGTAGTGCGTGTGTGGTGTGTGTAGTGTGTGTGTGTGGTGTGTGTGGTGTGTCTATGGTGGGTATGTGGTGTGTGTGTGTGTGTGTGTGTGGTTTGTGTATGTGTTATTTTTTGAAAACTTTAAATATAATAAGGGTGGCAACTGCTCTTGGGAGCCCTTCAACTATTGTAATAACATGTCCAAGTGCAGTGCCTTGCGAAAACATTCTTTACTTGGGCAAATCAGAAACTGGTGTAGTTTTGTTTAGTTTCCTTACCTGCTGACATCAGCACAAATGCAGAAAATAATGCGATTTCGTCTTCAGTCAGGTGCATAGAACACAAACTCTTCCCAAATTCAAACACAAAGCTAATGAAGTCTTCACAACCTATGATTAGAGTAAAGGCAGTTTAGGGTGTTGGTGCTCACCAGAGGAGAAAGGAGAACACAGAACAAGGTGAAGAGAGAGGTGGAAGCTGGAGATGAGATGGGGGTTAAAGAGCGCTTCTTGGCAGACTAGCTTGAAGAATTAAAAGAGAAATTGGCTTAGCATCACCTTCATGAGTAGCATCTCCTGGTACCAACATCATCATTGTCACCATCATCACAAAGTATCATCACCGCTATCACCACCACCACCATCAGCTGCACCATCAGGACCTGCCCCCGCCTCGCGCACACCCCCCCACTCCACCCCCCCACTCCATCCCCCCCACTCCACCCCCCCCCACCCCCCCATCATCATCTGCTGTGTGACTCCTAGGCAGATAACGGCTTCAACAACATTCTTGGAGTTTCCTGGGGTTTTTTACAACGGCCCTTAGAGGAGTGCATGATCGTTAGCATTCCACCGTCAGGGCTGGGCAAATGGAAATAAGTCATGTGCCTGTGGTCACACAGCTTGTCACTCAGAGCTCTCATTGGCTGCTGGCTAACTGCGATGCCCTATTGGCCGTGGCACTCAGGTCCACGCCAGTGGTGAACGATTGTGACTACTCACCAGACTGCAAGCAGAAATGGGAAAGTCCCCTAAGATAACAAGCCTACCCACCTGAGGCGGGTTAGGCTTTGCGTCTGTTGTGCCAGGCCTGCCTGATGGTTAATGCTTGTAAGTGGCAGCGGGCCGTGACGCTCTCAGCTAAACTTCTGCCGCTCACGTGTAAAGAGGAGCCAGTCAACAGATCCTGGGTTGTGGTTGTTTCTCCTTAGCGGCAGCGCTCTGGCCATTTAAGTTGCGGAAACTCAGATGATTTATTTATGACGCATGCGCCACAGTTTTCTTTAGCTCTGCTAGACTTTTCCCTGATGTTCACATTTCCTTTTCATACATGGCTTTTGTAGGGGAGATCGGGGATGGTAGGCGGGCCTTTCCACCTATGCTTCATTTTGCATACGAGTCGTATCCTCTCCATTGTTTGAACACTTTATTCCTTGCAAATCTGATTTATTTGCAGCTGGAAGGGGGACTGAAAGGCCATGTGGAAACTCACGCAATAACCAACCTACACATGAACCCGAGCTTGCATATGATGCAGGAAAAGCTCCTCGCTTCCTGCTCTATGGCACACAGCTATGGATAGTAAGACAGGCGCATCAGCCTCTGGCTTTGGTTTCAAATAACCAGCCCCATTTTATGCAGCAAGAGCTTCTACCCAGCCACATCCCTGCGCATGACCCTCACTTGCGCGCGTGCACCCACCCACCCACCCACCCACCCACCCACACACACACACGTGAGGCCTCCTTACCTAAGGATTTGAAGACATCAGGGCTAGCATACTTCCCGTCAAAGTACACGGTGTTGTTCTGAGAATCAAAGGCACGGCACATCCTGATAAACACCACCTCCAGAGAGCCTGCGTGGAGGAAGAGTTGGTTAGCACCATCCCACGGCTCTTAGCTCCTTTCTGAGGCGCTAACCCAGAGGCCTTCCTGTGGCGGCACAGGGTGGCTTGTGTGTTCTCAGTCTCACCGAGACCCTCTGCCCGAGGGGGCAGGAGAGATGATGACTGACTCCCATCACAGGGGTGAAGCATTTATGCACATTGATAACAACAGTCACGCAGAGGAACGGTTCTCTGAGCTCATAAACATCTTCCAGCAGCTCAGCGTTAGGGCCTGAAGAGGGCGATAGTAAAGTTTGGGAATGCAAAGATTCCCAGCTGTGACCACCTTCCCAGAGGAAAAGGTAAGGGATGCTTTCTGAACATACCTTTAAAAAATATATGTACACACGTGCACACACCCCTCACAAATAACTTGATGTGTATGTATGTTTTGCTTGCAAGTATGTGTGTGTGCCATGTACATGCCTGGTGCCTGTGGTGGTCAGAAGAGGATGCTGGATCCCCTGGAACTGTGGCTGTGGATGGGGTGAGCATCCGTGTGCGCTGGCTATTAAACCTGTGGCTGTGGATGGGGTGAGCATCCGTGTGTGCTGGCTATTAAACCTGGGGCTGTGGATGGGGTGAGCATCCGTGTGCGCTGGCTATTAAACCTGTGGCTGTGGATGGGGGTGAGCATCCGTGTGCGCTGGCTATTAAACCTGTGGCTGTGGATGGGGTGAGCATCCGTGTGTGCTGGCTATTAAACCTATGGCTGTGGATGGGGGTGAGCATCCGTGTGCGCTGGCTATTAAACCTGTGGCTGTGGATGGGGTGAGCATCCGTGTGTGCTGGCTATTAAACCTATGGCTGTGGATGGGGGTGAGCATCCGTGTGCGCTGGCTATTAAACCTGTGGCTGTGGATGGGGTGAGCATCCGTGTGTGCTGGCTATTAAACCTGGGTCCTCTGAAAGGGCAGCAAGTGCTCTTAACCACAGAGCCGTCGCCTGAGCCCCCTGAACATACCTTTAAGATGGTTTTATAAAAAGGGGTTTAATTTCTGCTAAGCACACCCTGAGCTATTGTCGCTGGAGGAAACGGCGTCGACACCTTCCTTAGCAAGCATTTCTTTAACAAGCAGGTGAAAACAGGCCAGAAGCGACACTGGGACTCACTTGCAGAGGACCTACCTGCTTTTAGAAGCACAATTTGATCATTTTGACACAGCTCCATGAATCCATCAATGCGTTTGGCAAATTCCACCACATACTGGATAGCTTCCGTAATCTTGATAGCACACAGCTGCCACATCACCTCTCTCTGCTGTGAAAAAGGGGGACACATTACCATAAGGAGCTGGCAGCACCCCCGTGCAGCCAGCTTTGCGGTTTGCCTTCCTAGTTTGTAAAAAGCTTTCTTTGGAAATGGGTTAAAAAAAGATTATAGGATTAAAAAAAAAATAGTCTCTGTTATTTAGGTTATAAAAGCCTGCTTCCATATCCCTTCTGCCTCCTCAGATTCCTAGCTTACAGTCTGAAGGCAACTGGGGGTGACAAGGTGTGGGGTAGAAAGTCAGGGGTATTGCGAACACATGGGGCCAACAGCTTAACACAGGCCAGAAGAGCAATGTACACCCTGGCTGTAGCTCTGAGCTCCACAGTAAGAGGAGGATTTCTTTCTTTTTTTCAAACCAGTTAACTTGTTTTAGTTTTGAGTTTGCCCATGTTCTACTGGGTGTGGAGGGAAGAAAAGGGGGTACAACTATATTTTTTGTCTGCACCCTGCTGAGCTGGATGTTGATGACACCCCGTTTCATATATTTATACAAATTGTATTCTGCTCAGAAATGACATCCAAGCTCTGAGACTTCTCAACCAGTAGGTGTGAGAGGAGCCAGGGCCAGAACCCTGTTTCACGAGGCTTGGCTGGTCCTCACCGCGTGCTGGCCTCTCCTCTGCAGCTTGGAGGTTGGGGGTTTACTCTGTTCTGAAAGGCAGGACTAAGTGGGCGGGTTCCTGCCCTCCCTGGTGTCCTGGGGCATTTGCTTTGCTCATCTCCTCTTCCACAACACCCTGCAGGTTTAAGGCTGTTTCTAACAGGACAGTGGGAACCAAACCCTAGGATTGAGCCACACGAGGCCATGGTCCGGATGCTCTCCCTGTGTGGCCACAGCCAAGGGATAGTAGTTTCCCCCCATGAAGCGCCTCCATTATCTCCTGGGTCCCTCCCCAGCCCGACTTTTCTACCATTGGCAAAAAGCTACCATATCTTTTCTTTCCGAAGGCAAAATGGATAGTTACCATTACGCTACCTTCAGTTTACCCCTCCCCCTCCTTTAATGGCCCGTTGGCCACTGTCATAGAGATAAAAGCAAGTAGGGTCACCACCTGCCAGGTTCATCTTTGATTCTGAGCAATTATAGTCAGGCCTTCCAAACCTCTCCTCCCCCACTTCCTCCTCCTCCTCCTCCCTTTTAAAAGATTGTGTGTGTGTGTGTGTGTGTGTGTGTGTGTGTGTTTAGGACAGAGGCTCCAGGTCCCCTTAAGTTTGAGTTACAGGCGAGCTGCCTGATGTGGGTCTTGGAGATCAAACGAGGTCCTCTGGAAGAGCAGCAAGTGCTCTTAACCAGCAAACCATCTCTCGAGTCTCCCAAGCCCTGCACTTGCCCACAGACTCCCTGTTAATCTCGAAGCATGCAGCGTGGAGCTGAGATTATTTTCACCACTTCTTAGACCTCAGAACCTTCTAACTGTGGCATCAGGACAAATCCTAGCTCATCTGAGGCTTCTGGAACCCTAACCCTGATCCAGCCCCCTGCTGGTACACAGAGGGACTTGCAAACCACAATAGAATTTGTCCCAGCTGAACTTTGACAAGCCAGGGCATGTGAGCAGCCTCGGGAGTAAGGTCCTAAGCAGCGACTTGCGCTCAGGTGTGGACAGGGAGCCTTCGCCCTGTTTGGACTTGTGAGTGAATGCCTGCTTCACACCCCCGCCCCGCCCCCTTCTCGATGTTGCTCAGTGGGAGGAGACGGCCCTCTGACTCTACCTTGTTCTGATAGTTCTCAGTCTCCTCCTGCAGGAAGGTCTGCCACGTTATCTGCTGGAGCTCTTCCCGCAAGTACTGACAGGTCTCCAGGTGGGATTTGGATATGTTCTGTGCAAGGTGTTCTGGGGAGAGAACAGGAGATCACAGCTGTTAACAGCAGCCACGTTCTTTGAGGAACCAGTAACTCTTCTGCTTGGGTCGTTTGCCTTAAAAAGCAACTCATGCAAAGCAACGTGCTGACCAGTTTTGGTTTCCTCTGTGCAGCTCGGCAAGCTTCTGGGTGTGGGCACAGGGAGATGGAGGAGAGAGGCTTTGCAAAGCCAACAATGACTGCATGAACCCGGTAGGTTCAGACCTGGCGACCTTGACCTTGTCCTAAGCTTTCTACCAGTGTCTGGAGATGAGCACAAGTCAGGTAGGTGAAGTGAGCAACAGCCTCTTCTTTGCTTTTGTTTGTTTGTTTGTTTGTTTGTTTTTAAAAGATTTACCATGTATACAGTGCTCTGCCTGCATTTACATCGGCCTGCCAGAAGAGGGCACCAGATCTCATTATAGATGGTCATGAGCCACCATGCGGTTGTTGGGAATTGAACTCAGGACCTCTGGGAGAGCAGCCAGTGCTCTTAACCTCTGAGCCATCTCTCCAGCCCCCTCCTCTTAGCTTTTTATGATATCTTGACAAAAAAGGCAGGGAATTATATAAATGTGTGTTCACACTTTTTGTTTTTGCATGTGTATACATGTGTTGAGTGTCTTCTTCAGTTGCTCTCCTCAATTTATTTATTTATTTATTTTCCATGGCTGAGTCTTTCACTGAGCCTGAAGGTCTCTGACTCAGCTGGACTGGCCGGCAGTGAACTCACGAGTCTGCCTCCTTCTTCCCAGTTACACCATGTCCAACTCCCTGGCCCCTCCTTCCCCCCCCCACCCCCCCCCCCACAGGTTCTTATGGATTGAACTCAGGTCTCCTTGCTGTAACGGCACACACTTTTCCCAGCTCAGAAAACAACAACCTCCTTTAATGGTGACAACTGGTCACTGCCTCTGGTTTTCTAGCACAGGCTGGGGCAAGCATTGCAGAGGCAGGAACAGATTGTGTAGTAGTTTGGCAAAGAGAGACCTTGGACTGAGACCATATCTTTGCCTTGGTACTTCTGAGGTGTACGGCCTTGGCAAGTTATTTAATCGCTTTGTACTTTGCTTTCCTCCTTGGTAAAATGAAGAAAACGACACTTGTTCATAGGGCTGCTATGTGAATTGAATGAATCACAACTAAACAGGGACTCTCTCTCTCTCCCTCTCTCCCTCCCTCTCTCTGTCTGTCTGTCTGTCTGTCTCTCTCTCCCTCTCTCTCTCTCTCTGTCTCTCTCTCTCTGTGTGTGTGTGTGTGTGTCTGTCTGTCTGTCTGTCTCTGTGTATAAGGGCTTTGGTGGCATTACATATATGCCAACGATGTCCCTAGAAATGATCACCTGTGGACATGTGTGGACACAGAAAAGATAATGCAAGAGATCAGAAAACCAAGTGTGAGGTAAAATCATCACGAGGTAACAGTTGTCAGGAGAGGGAGAGACCAGGGCTGAACTGAACTGGAGAAAGCTTCTTAGAAAAAGAGAATGCTGTGTTGGACCCCAAGAGACGGATAGGTCTGTTGTTGTTGGGGGGTCATTTGTGCTGGGAGCAGGATCAGTTCCATACAGAAGAGACAGTGGGTGAAAGGAACACACATGGTGTTCATAAGGGACAGACGGGCTTGACGACGTAGCAGGTTAACGCAGACATGGTTAACTAGGAGGCTGCCTTCTGAAGGATCTTGGATGTTTAGGCTGAGTTGGGATATGCTGTCCCAGTAGAACTCTGCCGAACTCTGCCAGGAGAGCTGGGGTATTGAGGACGGCACCTGGGGACAGCGGACAGGCAGTTTCGTGCTTGGTGGATTGGGACCTAGAAAGGCTGGAGCCGGAAGACCAGGTAGACAACAGCTAAAATCCAGACAGTGTGCGTGTGCTGTGCGACAGCAATCAGGGTTAAGGAACAGAAGATGACTCAAGAAATACATAAAAAGCCGGATGTGGCCGGGCATGGTGGTGCACACCTTTAATTCCAGCCCTTGGGAGGCAGAGGCAGGTGGATCGCTATGAGTTCAAGGCCAGCCTGGTCTACAAAGCGAGTCTAGGACAGCCAAGGCTACACAGAGAAACCCTGTCTCAAAAACACAAAAGAACAGCAACAAAAAGCCAGATGTGCTAGTACATGCATATAATTTGAATTATGTAGGAGGACGGATATATATTTAAAGCTAGCCTGATCTGCACAGAAAGTTCTAGGCCAGCATGTCCACCTAGCAAAACCTCGTCTCAAAAACAAACAAACAAAAACATGTATTGGAAAGAATTGATGGGAATTTATGAACATCAAACATATAAAAACAAACAAACAATCAGGTTCCCAAGGTCTTGAGGCCATAGTGGGCAAGCCACTTAGAATGACAAATACTGCAAGGCCGGGGACAGTAGCAACACAGCCTGCTTGTTTACAAACATGCTACGGCTTCCATCAGAAAGGAGGAGACATGTTTGTGTGTAAACAGCAAGTTCACCTAGAAGCAATCTGAAATCAAGAGTCTCCTTGGAGAGATAGAAACATAGTAAGCCGTCAGCCCTGCCTGGCCACACGCAGGTAACCAGAACAACCTGGCTAAATAGTATTTTTAAAAACTGGAATGCAAACAAAAGAAAGCACTTCAAGGAGGCAGAGCCGAGGAGAAGCCTGCTCATTTAAGAGATGAATGCATGTTGGAAAGTAGAAAATTAATGCTCAGATAAAGAGCTCTCACTATGGAGGGCAGTGTCTAGACTATACACCAAGATTTGTATATTTAAAACAGTGAGGTTCAGGAAGCCCTCCCCTGCTCGTCCTTAGGTCTTTCCCGGTTATTATAGTCAACACCTTCCAAATGATCTTAACAAATGTTACTGGGAGCCAGACATGGTGCTACATGCCTCTAATATTGGTGTTTGGGAGGCTGAGACAGGAGGATTGCCATGGCCTAAGTGACACAGTGAGTTTCAGTGGCAAGGAGTGAAACCCTGTCTCAAATTTCATCCAGGGCTGAGGACCTAGCTCAGAGGCAGATGCTCGCTTGCCTTGCTCAAGACCCTAGGTTCAGTCCCCAGCACTGCAGACCAGTGTGTGGATGCCTGGACCTCAGCGTGGCTTTCATAGCAGCCCAGCAGGGGGCAGCAGCCACATTCTGACCATCTGTGCAGGCAGTGCTTCTGATTCCAGTTCATGATAGATCTGGCACATCTAATGATTTTTAAGGCCCTTCACCATTTCTAAACGTGTCTTTCAGCAAAGCAGAGTCTAGCTAGATAGCATAAAGTCCAGGAAGTGAGTGCGGCTCTCTGGACTGTGGAAACAGGGAAGTTAGAAGTTCTAAGAGACGAGCTTTCTGGGCAGAGCTAGTAGGTTAGTTATTTTTCTTGCTTTGTGGCACAAGTCAGTCTGTCTCCTTCCTCAAATGTGAACATTTTAGTACAGTCAGGGTAGCTGCCCTTGGGCAGCATGTGGCCACAGACAGCTTTGGATGCAGCCCAAGGCAAAGTTGTAAGCTTACTTTAAAAGGGGGGTGTGGAGGGGGTTGGGGGGGGGAGGGAAATCTCAAATTTTCACTTGAATTGTGTTGTGTGTGTGTTAGTGTTTAAACCCTTCAGATGAGAAGTCCCAGCTTCTAAGATTTTCTCTCACACTGCCAGGGTAGGACAGAACTTTTGGTATCATCATAACATTTATAACATCAATCATTAACATTTATATGGCACTTTGCTCTGTGACAGACCCAAAGGGAATTACATCTTTCCTGAATCTATCTATCCATCTATCTTTCTACCATCTATCCATTTATCTATCCATCCATCCATCTATCATGAAGGAAGGTGACAGTACTGTCCCCATTTCTTTGGCTAGGCACCTGAGCCAATGTGGTTAAGTAACTTTTCCGAGGTGTTACAGCTGTCCAGTGGCAGAGCACTGATGCAAACACCACCTGGCTCCAGGGTTTGTGCTCACCTCTATGCACATGTGAATGCATAAGAGAGGCCACAACTGCAGCGTGTGGACTGTGAGGCTCAAAGCTGGGAGGGACCGCAGTCCCCGTAAACTGGTCCCTTGTCTCACTGGGCCTTCTCCGTCAGCCATCTCTCGCACAAGACTAACAGTTAGTCTAACAAAACCCAGTTAGCACTTTTTGTAGGAACAAGCCTTGGTTGTTTATCTGGAATGCAGGATTCAGGCACCCATTGTGAATGCCAAGGGCAAGATTTCCTAGCCAAGGATGAAGGGCCCTGCTGCTCAGAATTCTGTGAGTATAATTCTTGAGAGACAGCCCCGGACTCAGGATGCGTTCATAGAACTTACTTTCCTGTTGTTCTATTTCGTTTGCTTAAATTCTGACGGTAAAAGTTTAGCCTACAAGAAGGGCAGGAGTTTTTTTTTGTTGTTGTTGTTGTTTTGTTTTTGGCTAGAAAGGACCACAGGACATAGGCTGGGCCAAACATCTCTCAAAATATGAGGTAGCTTTGAAGAAGGTTCAGCCAGTCTGGGGCTGATTTTTATGCCACATTCAGCTTCTCTTGAACCACCCTGACATACAAATGGGATGGAAAATAATCCTTTTTCAGAAGACTCCTAATTTACTTTTCAGTTTGGTTCTATTTGAGTCAATTCATCCTGGAAAGTGCTACAACCCATGGTTCCCAGACCCACTGGGAGCTGACACTATAGGCCCTGTCCAGAGACTTGAGGGCACCAGCTCAGCCACTTTTAGCCCCATTCAGGTGTTTGTGCACTTTTAGCCCAAATGCCATGTTTAGCCCAAATGCGTAGGACGATGCTTTGACGCAATTCTATGGGTGTGTCTCAGCACTGACTATCAGGCTCCTGTGCCTGGGGTAGGGCAGCGGCAGCAGCCTTGGGGTGAGTCAGGTCGCTCTGCTCAGGAACATGTCAGCTTTCAATCAAATCCTCATTCATTTTCAAAAATTTAATTTTCATTACAGCTCTGCTTCAGGCTGAGCCAACCAAGATTCCATGACAAAAAAAAAAAAAAAAAAAAAAAAAAAAGAGGTTTTGTTCTAGTTCAGGGGGAAAAAAATGAAACCTACCTCTGCTCAGCATGACTTCTAGTTCAGAGGTTTCTTTGCTAATCAAAAGAGCGGCGGCGCCTTCAGTGCTGTGCAGTGGTTAAAGAGCAGGCTTAGAGCGCCCCAGCTCCCGAGGATTTAATTTTAGACCCATAAAGAGATGCTTGTGTAAAAAAAAAAAACCCATAAAGAACATTCAATTTGTTCTATTTGGAGATTTTTGACTGGAAATATAAATTTTCACTTAAAAAACCCCGATGTTTTATGGGGTGCAGAGGTGGAGGTGCCATCTGAAGAACTCAGCCTTTATGGCTGTGAACCGAGGGTGTCTGAGCTCAAGTCGGAACCCGCTGCTTTACCGCCACCCCAGGTCCTCAGCTCAGCTCACTGGTCTCCGCAGCAGCTAATTGAAATACCCCAAAGGAACATCACAAGCCCACGTGCAGAACCGCTGGGGGGAGCAGATCACTCCAAAACTGTAAAGGCTCTTATCAAAGTTTTTCTAATAATAGCGCCGTATTTTAAAAAAAAAATTGATTAAATATAGCAGAGGGCGTTAGCATGGTGCACACGAGGGGAGCATCCCACTGTCTGTACATCAGGGCTTCTAGGCCATGGTGACCCCAGAAACAGCCGTGTCCCAACAGTACGGAAAACAGAGGTGCTTGTTCGAGTCTTTGTTTTTGTTTTGTTTCGTTTTTGACAAATCGAGCCAAAATCTTATCATTTTGTCACCGATAGCCATGCTCAGAGGGTAAGTCACCTCAGGCATTTACCGCCCACACCAGTGCAGCAAAGCTTGGCTACCTGAGATACCAGGTGGTTACTGGTGCTCACAACTGCTAGCCCAATGTAATTTAAAAAAAAAAAATCAAATCTCCCACAAAGAGCTGATAACTGTTCAAGTTTATCGGGGTGACTGTACAGGGAAGGGATGCCAACAGGCAAGTGGTCCCCTTAGCCAAGTGTCATGTGCAGCTCCACAGGAGCGGGGCTCAGACAATGGTAATATGGCCACCCCTTGGAAAAAGCCAGAAGGAGGGTTCTGAATGCTCGCTGTAAACCGGTGCTAAGAGTCCAAGGTGACAGAAATGCTAAATGCTCTTAGCTGGCTATTACGGGCACACAGGGCAGTTTGCTCCTCTTAGAATTCTAGCTGTACCATGCTCCTGCCGTTCGTCCCCATCACACTCGGTCCCTCCTGCAGTTTTAGTCCCTGCTAAACTTGAACACTCATAATAAAAACCAGCTTATCGGCTCTTTGTGGGAGATTTGAATTTTTTTTTTTAGATTACATTGGGCTGGTATTTGTGAACACCAGGTGTACACACGCACTGTACATGTATCGAAATGTCACTGTCCTTCATGACTTATACAGAGTTGTCATGTGCCAATTAAACATTTAAAAATCTAAGCAACCAACTTAACAACTTTAAAGTTAATTAACAAAACAAAGCGAAAACAACCTATGCCCGTGGCTTCTCTGTGCATGTGTGTGACCTTAGCCTAGAGCAGCTCCTGGGAGTCTAGGTGAATAACTGGTTCTAGCAGCTTTTCCCCTGCGCGATGCGGAACGCAGGCGGCTTACACGTGTCCTGCCCACTTCCTGAGCCGGGCTTTTACTTCGAACACCGGGCGTGGAAAACAATCAGACAGAGAGGCCGCCCAGCGCAAGCCAGGGGCAGCACACCCCCCTCTCCTTACCTAGCTCTGCCATGGACACGGTCGGGGAAGTCTCTCCGTTGCTGAAGGAGCAATAAGGAAAGAAGCCGGACGCTGGTGTGTAGTCGCAGATGGGCTCGGGCTTGATCCCGTTGATGTCCAATCCAGACTGGTCCGGCGAGGGCTGGATGTCCAGGTAGAAGCTGCTGACGGCCGAGTCGGCCTTGCTGCCCTCGGGGGTGTGCCCGTCCATGTAGGTGCTGAGGTCATCGTGCAGTTCCGTCAGCCCGTTGGCTGAGATGCTGTAGGTGGGCGTCAGCGGCTCGGCCTCCCCGGGCTGCTGCTGGTGGTCTCGCTGCTGCTGCTGCTGCATCCGGTGCTTCTGCACCTCGGCGTACAGGCTGTCTCTCTGCTTCTTGGACATCCGGCCAAACTTGACAGCTGCGGGGGGAGAGCGTGAGCAAAGCACACCGTGAGCCAGGGGTAGGGTTAGCGTTTATCCCCTCCCGCGCTTTCAGGTTTGCTGGAAAGTGTCAGAGCAGGCCAGCACGCCCACAGGCAAGAACAGGCTTCCTCAAGTGCCCCCAACACACACACACACACATCCTGGGTCACACACGGTTGGCAACCCCTCCCCTTGTTTTCCTGCAGTCCTGTACCCTTAGGCTCTCTGAGAATATAATGTTTTGCTTTGAGCCGGGCCTTGCTAAGTTGCCCAGACTGGCCTTGAACTGGTGGTGGTCATCCGGCCTCAGCCTCCTGAGTGTTGAGAGCACAGCCAAGCTCTGCCTGGCTCTGAGGTGTACACAGTGTAGCTCACTTTATATCACATGGCCTGGCCTAGATCTGCCCCCTTACTTTGCAGTGTTTGAACCGACAGGCAGAAATGCCAAGACTCATGGGTATACTGAGCCAGGAGCCTCACGTGTTACTAAGTGTTCTATGATTCTGCACCTAGGAGTGAAGGGCTTGCTGGTCGACCAGCCGGATCTGGGGCTTTACGGCGAGGCTGTCACAGTTTGCCCGGAACTGTGTGTCTGAGTCGGCCTGACCTATGAGACCTGCTGGCGGGCATGGGCTTGTCTTTATTTTCTTTTTGGAGATGGGGGTGGGGTGGGTCATTTCACCGTGCTGCCCAGGCTGGGCCTGAACTCCCAGGCGCACGCTGTTATCCTCTCTGCCTCCCAAGTAGCTAAGGCACACACCCGTGGGTCCGAACTGGCTCTGTCATTAAGTGATAGCTTGCTCTACAGTTGTGTAACCTCAGGTAAAAACAGAGGGCCAGCCTTGTCAGAGCCCTCGGAGAGGGCCTGTGTCTGCCGCGCTTCTCCTCAGGACTGGCCCTGACATTTAAAGGCGGCAAAGGTTGCAGCAACTCCCAAGTCCACTATCCCCGGTGTTTTCTCCCAAAACACCCATCCAGTAACGGAAAACATCTTTCCTGGGTTGAGTTCTCCCACTGAGGGT
The DNA here is from genome assembly GCF_964271855.1 of Acomys minous. NCBI lineage: Eukaryota > Metazoa > Chordata > Mammalia > Rodentia > Muridae > Acomys > Acomys minous. The sequence continues at coordinate 128,551,743 of NC_140494.1, read as the reverse complement.
GCCCCTAGCCCCTTGGCTAGGCACTCTGTGGATGATTTTTTTTGCTGGGGAGACTTGGTTCTCCTAATTGACTGTAGTTCAACTGGCTCCTGATTGGGGGGATGAACTCCTTAATTCCACCATTGTCAGAGGGACATGAGGGGCAGAAGGTGGGCGGGGCTGGGGTGGGGAGGTAAATGAGTGTGGGGGTGAAAATCCACTCCACTGACCAGCTGGGGGAGGACGAGCTGTCCTTTATACGTCGGGAACACATGAGGATATTGGCCATTTTGGGGCTTCCACTGCTCGGGTGGATACCCAGCAGCATACAACTTTATAAACTTGGAAATATACTTCTTTCTCATAAACAACCTATATTATTTTATGACCCCACACATGTAGGATGGTACCCTGAAGCACTTAATTTGGGAAGGGGCAAAGCATATTTTAGAGCACCCCATGGGTAACACCTCTGCCCCAGCGATGTAGTTATTGCTTTATTAAGACAAAGGTCGTCATAAAATGACAGTTGGATCCGGTGAGTGGGTGGGTCGGGGGAGAGGCACCAACACTCAAGGAAATGCATTTATAACTTTCAGCTTTAAATCACAGGCTGATAAGAACCATTCCTAACTGTAAGTCAGGGTAATTCTGTACAAAGACAAACTTAGACTGCATGTGGACGCCGAGATACCAGTCTCTTGGTGCCAAGAGCTTGACTTCTCTAGTGCTGCACAGACACTTCGCAGGGCATGTTGGGAAGGCGAACTTGAGCCTCGGTGGCTCCGCTGGGCCCTAAGAACATCTGGTGTGGGAAGGACAGACTGACACTCTGCCCTAGGAAATCTCGGGAGACAGTGTACTCAGAAAAGTCCTTAAAATGGACCCGCTGGATTTCCTACCAGTTTCCATGCATTACTGCTTGAATCCTGGTGGCTGGTTGCTCAGTGCACTTGAAGAGCTGTTTCAGCGAAGGACCCTGACAGAGCTGCACTGTAATTGGACAGTGGCCCATGTCTAGCCTGTTATGCCTCCTCTTAATGAAAAAGGACATCTATCACCGAGCCTCACTTTGCACTATTTTCACACATCCAGAAGGTGCAAACGTTTGACTCTGGCAGGCAATTTGGGTGACCCAGTTAGCGTAAGAACTATTTCCTGCCAAGATGCCGGTAGACTCAACCAGTGTAAAGTCAAATACCAGTGTGCCCTGGCTTGGGTTTCCTGCAGGAGGCAAGCTTAGGAAAGCCTTAAGATGACACACAACCTGGAGTTCCTGAAGTGTTGACAATCTGAAGTTTTCTTTAAGACACACTTGTCTGTCTACCCTCATGAGCTACTTAGCTGACTCTAGTAGATTGTGGATGAAGGAAGTGTGGTGGATCGCAGCAAGCTGCCAGCGGGGGTGGGGGGGTGGGGTGGGGGCTGGGGAGGGGTGCCCCAGCTGTCAGAGGCTCACCATCTCGAGACATTCCGACGGCAAGGCATTTCTGCAGCCGACAGTGCTGGCAGCGGTTTCGGCTCGTTCGATCGATCAAACAGTTCTTCTGCCGAGGACAGGAGTAGGTGGCATTGCTCTGCTGGCTTCTCCTGAAAAAGCCCTGTGATTTGGTTATAAATACGGAACAGGTTAGTGCCAGCTCCAGTGGAGACACCGAAGGCTGAGTACTGAGCATCGAGCACTGAGTGGCGTTAATATTTAATGGAGGGTCAGGCTCGGAGCAGAATCCTCCAGGAGGCCGTTGATGGAATTAAAGCCACTTCTTTTTACTTGAGCAAAATTAACCCCCAGAGCCTAACCCTCCCTCCATCCCTGACACATGCAAAACTTCCTTTGACTTCCGCCCGATAGCCTGTGTTGTAGAAGACACACAAACAGGCTGATCAAACAAAGCCATGTGCTCGCTGGAATGACACCAAAGGATTTGCCTTTAACCTGTGTCTCTGAAATATCTTCTCTTGGTGCGTGTATGGGGGTATACACAAGAGTGTGTGCGCACATGTATGTTCTGTGTGTGCTGTGGAGGCCAGAGGAGGACACCGGGTGTCCTGGTGTCACTCTAAGCCTTATTTCATTGAAACAGGGTCTCTCACTGAGCCTGGAAATAGACTGTCAGGTTGCGAGCCCTGTGAGCCTCCCGTGTCTGTCTCCCATAGTGCCGGAGTGACAGGTGCCTGTGTCTGTGCCTGATTTTTTATGTGGGTGGGTGCTGGGGATTCAGGCTTAGGTTCTCATGCGTGTGCAGCAGATGCTGTGTCCAGTAAAGTCATCTATCTCCCTAGCCTCCAAAACACTTTATAAAATTTTTAAATTTTATTAATTTATTCAGATCACAACTCAATTGTTATCCCATCACTTGTATCCTCCCTCCCTCCCACTTTCACCCTATTCCCCTCCCCTAGGTCTAAGACCGAGGGGGACCTCCTCCCCCACTATATGGTCATAGGCTATCAAGTCTCATCTTGGTAGCCTGCTTATTCTTTCTCTGAGTGCCCTCAGGCCTCCCCACCAAGGGGAGGTGGTCAAATATGGGCACCAGAGTTCATGTCAGAGTCAGTCCCCACTCTCCACATAACTGTGGAGAATGTCGTGTCCATTGGGTAGATCAGAGTAGGGGTTCGATGTTTATTACTTGTATTGTTCTTGGTTAGTGCAATAGTTTGAGCAGAACCCCCTGGGCCCTGATCCACCTGTCACGATGTCCTTCTTATAGGTTTCTAGGACCCTCTGGCTCCTTCTATTTCCCCATCTCCTATATTTCTCTTACCTAGAGTCTCAATAGGATGTCCTCACATCTATCCCAATATCTTGGTAAGTGAAGACTTTCATTGGGCTAGTGTCCAATTATAAGTGAGTATATACCATGTGAGTCTTTCTGCTTCTGGGTTACCTCACTCAGTATGATCATTTCTAGTTCCATCCATTTATCCACAAAATTCTGGATTTCCTTGTTTTTAATAGCGGAGTAGTATTCCATAGTGTAAATGTACCACAGTTTCTTTATCCATTCTTCAACTGAGGGACATTTAGGCTGCAAAACACTTTTTAGTAAAATAAACACTTCTCTGGGCTTCCGGATGGTCAGGAAAATGTGGTTGCTCTCAGCTCGCTTCCAGTCTGGGTGTGCTGCAGTGTTTTCTCGCTGCCACTCAGGTCTCTGGCTGTTTAGGAATCCCTCACTCCCTAAGCCTCAGCCTACTGGTGTGAACAGTTAGATGACACTTGGATCGACTACTTTAAAGATCAGTTGCATTGGGAATTCTCAGTCCTCACTGGCTGGGAATCAGCAGCATTTAGAAGCCTGGCCTTTAGGATTTGACAGGTCCAGTGTGATGGACAACAGCGTCTCACTTGTGTTGAGTGCACGCTGGAAATGAGAGAGTGTGTGCAAAGACATGAGGGAGCTGCCAACCCCAGGATGCTGCTTTTGCTTTTCTATTAATTTCCAGTATTGGGACTGATAAGTGCAAGCTTTTCTTTAGTGATTTTTTTTAAAGCAGAAACTCATAAGCTTAGCACAGGTGCCGTGTTCTAATCCAACACAGATTTCTTATGCAACACATGTGCTACTTAGAAGCATATTTCATAACTTCCAAAATACATGGCAATGGCAGGGTTGGATATAAATGTATATGAATATATATATTTTTTTCTTTCATTGGTATTCTAATCTGGGCAAAAGAAAAATACACAAGAGAAAGTAAGGAGTTGTTTGTATGAGGCAGAATCACAAATAATACGAGAGAGAGAGAGAGAGAGAGAGAGAGAGTGTGTGTGTGCGTGGTCAACTTCAGAGCTTTCTTTAATGATAAAGACATTGGACAGACCAAGTAATGTCAAAATATTGTTGATACACTTTAGCCAACAGATTTTCCCGGAGGCAGATGTGGCTACTATATCAGAAACAAAATGTGTGTGTCTTGTAAGTCAGGAATCTCTTAAAGAAGGAACGTTAAAGGAATGCTAGGGAAGTGGTGGGAAGAGTCACCAGAAGGACCCACTGACTCTCGGAAACTAATTTTTTCCTGCGGCTGAGGTGGGGTGGGAGTCTCTCTCGAGAAATTGGTCTTGGAATTCCATCATCTCTCTCCCTCTGCCTAGAAGCAGGGTGTCCCCTTTGGTTCACCTCACCTACCCCACCCACACTGCAATCACCTTGGCTCATTCGCAGAGTGAACGCCACAGAGACTCAGGGTAGGAGCTCACAGTTGCTCTCATCAGGGACGTCAGAGTAAGCTGGGTGGTGTCAGTAATGCAGGGTCCTATGGATCTAGGCTGGAGCAATGCTACGGATCCTGGAGCGCACAGCTGGCTGCCGGGATGTGGAGCCAGCCCGGAAGGGTTTGGGAAAGCAAACTCCAGCAGACACGCCCTCTTCCCCTGACACACCCTCTTCACCTCACACTCACTCTTCAGTTGAGCCCATCAGGCACACGCTAGTGTGCAGCTTTGGGAGGGCAGAGCGGGGAGCCGGAGAGAGGCCACTCTCTTGGACAAAGGCAACACAGCTCCATGCTTAAGAATAACTATGCTGTTCCCTCTGGGAGGGGGAGGGCCCGGTGCAGCTTTCTAGCGAGACTGGGGAGGCCAGCCTGAATTTGGCATGTTCAGAAAAATTGAGAGCTCTGACTTCCTCAGTGTGTGTGTATGTGTTGTGTGGGGTGTGTGTGCGCGCGCGTGCGCAGTGAGTGTGTGTAGCGTGTGTGGCGCCCACGCATAGAGTCCAGCGGCAAACTCTGGTTTTGCTCCTCAGGTGCTGTCCACCTTAGATTTTTGTTTGTTTTCCCACCTTGGCTTTTGAGACTGGGACTCTTGCTGGAACTCATGGGTAGACCAGGCTGGCTGCCCAGCGGCGCAGGTGTCTCTCTGACTTCACCCCACCCCCACCTCCTGCAGCATGGGGATTGTAAGCGCATGCACGCAGTCACCCCTGGATGCTGACATGGGACTGAACTAAGGTCCTCACGTTTACATGGCCAACGCTTCACTGAGCTATCTCCTCAGCCCCTTGCCTTAAAAAACAAACAAATAAACAACAAACAAACACCTTCAGTATTCCTTAGGGGGCATTTCTGAGCAGTTTAAATGTCTAAGAAGTTATACTGGTAAAGCAAGTAAAGCTTTAGAATCCATATGAGAAAGAAGAGTTAGGAGTTGGAAAGAAAGCGTAGAAGGTTTAGAAAGCTCCTTGTTTCGTAAGGTGGAGGCGGCATGCCTCCGAGTGAGAAGCAGGAGATTGCTTGGAGTGCATCCTATAGAAGGTTGCTCTCAGACATGAGTTTCTGAGCTTGCGTGGTGGCCCTGTGGCAAAGCTTTAAGGGGACTGCGTATCACAAAGCCAGTTCTCAAGCCAAGGCTGTCAAGAAAGAAAGTGACTACATCACGGTGGTACAGTTTTACTAGTACAAAAAGATGTGTCCACGCACATGAAGTAGTTCCATTCTAGACGTGGTGGTCTTGAGTGAAGAGTCACCATACCATGAGCTACCTCAGGTAGCAGAGGCTTGGATTGTGGCACACTACCACCACCTAGTGGCTATATGCAGCCATGCAGGCCTCCACAATGCCCAGCCCCAGTACCAGAAGGAATTTGAAAGATTGTCAGGCTCTATAAGCCCTCAACTGGGGGACATGATGGAATCACCCACGCGAGGGTTTGACAATGCACCATAGATACATTAGCCTTAGGGATACAGCTCACACAAACTCATGAGTTTGAACAATATGAAATAGGTCCATAAAGTCTCACCAACATGACTGCCGTTTAAACATGAACTGATCGAGGGATGCTAGTAAGACATGATAGCATGGATGGCAGAAAGCCAAAGAGGCTCCGACCCTACACAAAAAATTATAGACAGCCGAAGAATTCTGCCATCCTGAGAAATAGTCTTTCCCAGGGAAGAGCTTGTCAACTAGTTATCCAATACCAAATGGGTAGACCCAAATCATACACATACAAGTAAATTGTACAGACTGTGCAGGTTATATTCAGCAATATATATGCATTATAATATATATGTATATATGAGAGAGAGAATGTCTAAAAAATGGGGAAAAAAAGAGGCCATAAATTTGAAAGAGAGCAAGGAAGGGTACAAGGCATAGTCTAGATTGAGGAAAGGGAAAATGATGTAATTATATTTTCAAAAGTATAGTAAAAATTATGCATATCATAGCGTGTCTCTGGGGGTGGGCTGTACACTTGAATGCAGTATCTACGAGGTCAGAGGAGGGCATCACATCCCCCTAGGACTGGACTTTACAGGGGAGTCTGAGCCACATGGAGTGGGTGCTGGGAACTGGCTCTTAACCGCCGCACCATCTCCCCAGCCCCATGTTGCCTTGGTGCTTGAACAACACTGGGTGTTCACGAGAAAGCTCACACCTGGATTCAAGAGCTGAGTGCTAAATGTCAGAAGACTCGTTCAATCCAGTGGTTAAACCTACGATTATTACTTATTATAATATTATAATAAGCTATTGGGTATACTGGAAGAGTGGCAGCGGTTAGAGATACTAAAGTGTTGGTTAGTTCTTCCCGACTTAAACCTATGATTATTATTTATTACAATGTGGCTGTCGGGTATACTGGGTGAGTGGCAGTGGCTGGAGATACTGAAGTGTTGGTTATTTCTCCCCGACTCCTCCGGCAAGGTGGTGCACAGGTAGCTTGTGGCAGCCTCCTGCTGGAGAATTTGCACCATGGAAACTGGCAAACACTATACTTTAGTGGCTTGGTTGATTGCTGCTATTTTTTTGGCGGCTGTCTGAACCAAAAAGTACCAACGCGACCCCAGTGCAGACTGGACATGAGAGTGTGTCGTAACTGTGGCCATGGGAGTTGGGAATGGCATAGAATAATGGAAGTGTCCTCTCAAATTTACTAAACAACTCGGCAAAGTTGTTCACGTCTTCACTAACAAAATGCGAAGTTCCAAAACGTGCCTAGTGCCGTCACACTCTCTCAGTCATATACGGAGATGAAATTATCAGCCCAAATTCATGTTGAATTCATGTGTCTGGTCTCTTTTCCTCCATCCCAAATCTGGGCGCACACTCACCTCAGACTCAGGGCTGGAGTCATCTCCCTGCCCGTCCGCCCTCTGGGGGGTTCTTCACCCTTGTGAAGATCAGGTAATGGCCGCCTATCCGGGCATCTCTCTCTGACTCAATAATCCTCTTTCCAAACTCATACACAGACCAAGCTAAACTGCTGTGTTCCAGTTCCCCAAAGGACCTCCATCCCTGCCACTGTCTGGGACAATCTCCTTTTTGTTTTTTGTTTTTGACTTTCTCTGGGCGTCTCTGACCTGGCCCCTCCCAGGCACGTTCCTAGTGTGACTTTACCCCCTCTAGTTGCCTTGTCACTGCCTTCCCCGCAGCCTCCATTCTGAACAGCTGACTCAGTACCTGTTGACCGCGTGGCAGGGTGGGCCCCAGTGGCAGCCATGTTCTGAGCCTGGTTCCAGGCGCTCACTGACCACATGCAAAGTCGCCACTTGCATATCTGTTTATGGACACTTTAAAGTTCAGAGAAATTGGGCAGATGCCAGGAGGTGCAGGATTTGAGTTCCTGATTCTAGATGCATCTTAAGTACAAAGGTCACACACAGGCTTGTTTTTATGGTGAGTGTACCAAAGGGCAACCTTGGGCATCAGTCCGAGGGAGCTATATCTTTCCTTCCTCCCTCCCTCCCTCCCTCCCTCCTTTCCTTCACATCCATTCTTTTGTTTGTTTGTTTGTTTGTTTGTTTTCAACTGAGCCCTAGGGCTAACCAGTTAGGCTAGGCCGGCCTCATGGATCCTCCAGGGAGTCAGGCCTGTGCTACTGAGGATCAAAATTGTGCAGCAAATACTTTATCATCGGAGACATCTCCACAGCTTCAGGTCGCAGAAATATGGAGGGCAGATTGGAAAAATAAGGCCCCTGCACCCTCCTTAGGGCCGCAGAGAAAGTTACTGACAGTGATCGGATCCGGGCGATGCAGGGCCTCAGGTGCTGCCTTTCTCTACAGGAGGGGAAATACCTTGCTAGATGTATCTCAAATGTGACCTTTCCCATTGGGGTTACTAAGGGTTTGAGTCGGGCTGGCTAGACACTGAAGTGTAGGTGTGGTAGGGAGACACTCAGGGGTCTTGCTCTAGGGGTATGTGGGGGTGTCCCCTTCTGTTGGGGGCTGCTTCTCCATGAACAGGCTGCAGTACTGATCTGATGTTTGGTCTTTTGACAATTTTCACGTAATGAATTGATTCCTACAGTTCATTAACATACCCACTTCCACTTCTGTGTACACATATGTCTTAATTAGCTGCTCACTGGCTGTTTAATTACAAGAAAACAGCTGACAGCTGCCTGGCGGAATTCTAATGGCAGACGCTTTGGAATGGCTACACATTTGCTTTTTGACAACCAAGATTTATTCGTGACTCTGCGCTATTGTGAGTGCTCCTATGCCTGCCCAAAGCACTGCGCTTTGCAACTTGGCTAAGAGTTGGAAATGCAGGAGACCATCCAGATAGGTTTGTGTGTCCGCCCTGTTTCTCCGGGGCTGAGAAGAACTGAGTCCTCTATGTAAACAGATGCCCTATGTCCCAACTTCATTTATCCTGGGACTTTCTTTTGGAAACATTGAGGAGGGTGAGGATGAGTGTGGGCAGAACGTAGAGACCATGGTTGGCAAAGGGCATCCATAGATTGATGTCAGGGAGCGGAAGAGGCAGGAATAACAGTCTCCTCAGCAGCAGTAGGAGGAAGGGGACTCAGTTCCTTAGTCTGCACCAGTTAGCCCTTGTACAGAGCCCCCGGCCCCCACCTCCTTGTGTAATTGTGTGTGTGCCAGTGAGCTCTGACTGGAAGGTGACCTCACCACGTGTGTCCCATTTGTAAGTGTGGATGTTGCCAGCACCTGAGCTCCAACATTCTCGGATCCAGTGCCAGGAAAAGGCACCCAGCACCCCCAGGAGAACCTTCCGGAAATGTGGCAGGATTCTACATACCGCACTGCCTCCAACCTAGTATGACGGTGAGCTGAGGACGGGGCAGTAGCTATGGAGACACAAGGGACAAGTCCCTTGTTTTTGTGGTGCTGGAGACTATGCCGAAGGCGCACCGTCCACCCCATCACCCTAACACAGCACAATGGAAAACCTAGATGGCCACAGGGCGAAGTAACAGCTTGGTTTTCCTCAAACCTGGTCTTCATTTTAAAAGGCTGAGCTCTAGTCCAGAACTAGGCATTTTAAAGCATTAAAAGTAAAAATATTGAGCATAAAAACAGTGTTTATAATGATACAGAACCAGATTAGGGGTCATAGTGACTTTTTTACAATTGAATAACAAAAAATAGCAGAATTCATGAAGAGCTATTAGGGCCTAGACGGAAACATTCATCAAATCTCTTTCTAGCCAAGCACAAAGTTCCACATGCTTTGACAATTTCTTCAGGGGGGAGAAAAACCATGTTATATACTCCACACATCTTGTCGAGACAGGGTTTTCTGTGTAGCCTTGCCTGTCCTGGACTCCCTTTGTAGACCAGGCTGGCCTTGAACTCACAGTGATCTGCCTACCTCCCCCTCCCGGGTGCTGGGATTAAAGGCATGTGCCACCACCACCTAATTCTAAATACCTTTAGAAACCTTCCTATAGTTAGTGTACAAGAATGCTTGTATGAGGAGATGATTGTAAATTTGCCTGTGACTGGAAGAGGAAGTTTCACACAGGACACCATCTTAGCTTATAAGTCATTGATAAGTCTCAGATAAATGAGTCATATATAATTATGATTTATATATTTGTATATACGCACTTTACACACACACACACACACACACACACACACACACACACACATTTGGCTTTTCGGGATAGGGTTTCTCTAATCCTACTCCTGTGTTTTTTGAGACAGGAATTCTCTCTGTAATAGCTCTGGCTGTCCTGGACTCACTTTGTAGAGCAGGCTGGCCTTGAACTCACAGAGATCCACCTGCCTTTGCCTCCTAGGTGCTGGGATTATTATGCTTGGCAATATGTATTTTTATGGAGAGCAGAAGGTCTTAAATATAATTAGAATCCCATTTACTATCCCCAGTACTAGATTGTATAATAAAAGTAAGAACGTATATCTTAGTGGTTAGAATATGTTGCTCTTGCGAAGGCTCCAGGTTTGGCTCTTAGTGCCCACACCGGCAGCTCTAGCTCCAGGGCACCTGACACCCTTTTCCGAACTCCACAGGTACCTGCACCCATACAAATACATCTTAAAGCAACCTTGGAGTTGAAAGTGTACAGGTGAAAAGTCTAAAGTGGTTACAGGACTTAACAAACAAAAAAAGGTAGGTGTATGTGACGGAGCCAAATGTTCCATTATGTGGTGAGCTGCTGTGCCTCATGACGAACGTGGGAAATGGGATGAGTGGCAGTTGGACCATCTCTCAGAGGCAGACTGTAACCATGAACACAGTTCTCAGAATACCCCTTTTCTTCCCTTGGTAGGATGGAAGCTCAGGATTCGATCTACAGCCCTAAGCATTGTTTCTAGATCTTTCTGCTGTCCTTTCCAATCTCCAGTTCCCACTGGCTGGGTCACTCTCACCAAGGCTTCAACCAGATTTGGTTCCAGGAGTCCAGAAACATCTCTTGACAGAGTAGAACCCTTGCATTACTGCTGTCCTACTCTTTCCAAAGAGCAACTAGGGCACATTTGAGATGATGATAAAGTCTTAGCATAATAGTCCTCGCTCCCTTGCGCTGTCCACAGAAAGCGGTGCTTATTCCCTTTCACGTGGGCTATCCGCCCTTCCCTGAATACAGTGGACACAACCGAGGCTGCCCAGTGCTGGCCATTTCACCTTGGCCACCTCACTATCCTGAATTCTTAGCCCAGGATGCCCTCCCTGGCCCCACGTGGAACTGAACCAGGCCCAGACTCATCTAATGTTATCAGTGAGTTTATACACAGTTATTTTTTGCCCTGTGCAGTCCAGATGGGCCACCAACTGAGGGAGGATATAGTTGGCTACATCTTTGGATTCCTTACAGTGGGGTACATAGCCCCAAGGAAGAGTGTTCTAGTATTGCTTTTACTATCGTGGACATTGGCATTAAGTGCCAATGGCTACAGAAGACAAGACTAGACCACGGATAGCCCATAAATAGTACCTGCCCACCTGGGGCATTATGATCACATTCTATGGCTTCTTTATGGTTTCAGATTGATTTAAAAATATACCTAAGAAACAGCTAGCTAGCTCAGAAAATGATGGTGGTGGTTTGAATGCGAATAGCCCAAGCCAGGCATGGTGGTTCACAGCTAAAATCTCAGCACTCAGAGAGGCAGAGACAGGCGGATCTCTGAGTTTGAGGCCAGCCTGGTCTACAAAGCGAGTCCAGCCAATGCTACACAGAGAAACCCTGTCTCAGACACCGGGGGGTGGGGGGGGTGGGGCGGGGGAGAGAAAGGCCCACACATACTTATAGGTCTGGATACTTGGTCTCTAGTTAGTGGAACTGTTTGGATTAGGAGGTGTGGCCTTGTTGGAGGTGCACATCAGGTGGGGGGGGGGTTGTGGCTCATGAACGTCCTACTGCCGTGCCTTCACTCTGCTGATCACACACTCTAACCCCGTAAAACCGTGTAAGTTGTGCTTGTCATGTTTTATCACAGCAACAGAAAAGTATAATACAACAACACAGCCCATTTTCTAACCCTCTCCTTATTCCAAATCTATTTGATGTGCCACGCGGGCTTCCCCTGCTATGTGTAATTAATACTGCCAGAAAGGAAATCACTTAGGATTCGACATGGTGGGATCACCTCCACCTGGTTAGAACGTGACAGTGGCCGAAGTCTCTTGACTTTGCTGTAACTAGGGATAAAATTATTACAGTCAGAAACTGAGATAGAGCGGGCTGGAATCCCCCCAAAAACCGAGCTCCTCACATTGTATGGCATCGAATACGTCATGCTGGAGTGGCTTAGTGGTGTTCATTGTGGGAGGTCACTTGAGCAGAGGAGCATGGGGGTGCCACGGGGGTGCCACACGGACAGGTGTGGAAGGGGGCCTAGATAGAGTGGGTTCGTAACTGCTGCCAGCCTTACTGTTCGTATTTCGTTTCATCTAGAATAAATATTGGACCTTAAATGTACACTGTGCCCGTGTAAAGGCATCGGCACTTTGCCAATTCGGGATTATTACCGAACACCCTGTTACCAACGGGCCTTTCCAAACTGCTAAGGCGTAGGACACACGTCACACGCCCAACCCACCCCTGAATTCCAATTTCCAGATACTGCTTGACCCATAGAACCACAGCAGCTTAGCTGACCGACTCACAGGGACTACTGAGCTTCTTGGGCAGAATGCAAGGACGCAGGTGGTATAAGCACCAGGCACACCAGGTGACTTGCCACGCACAATGGTCAGATCTGTTGAGGACCACAAGAGAACAAACACTGCTCGAAGGACAAGGGAGGAACTGGTGCTTCCACCAAGGACATAACTTTGGGGACACAGAGGCTGAACTTGAGTCAGCAGTCCCAGACAGGTCATTTGCCTAGCTAGGTTAGTATTTCAACTTTCTTCTCATGTGTGTGGCACATGCAGAGGCCAGAGGAGGGGACGCTGGGTGTCTTTCTGTCGCTCTTCTTACCCGAGGCAGGGACTCTCACTGAACGTGAAACTCACTGTTCAGTTAGGGTGGCTGGGCAGCGAGGTATGGGCCTCTGCCTGGCTCAGGCCCTGTCAATGCCAGGGTTACAGTGTACACGGCCACGCCCAGCCTTTCGTTAAAAAACAAAACAAAACAAAAAACAAACAAACAAACAAAAAACCCCACAGATGCTAGGTCCTCATGCTTTGAGAGCAAGCCGTGTTGCCCACTAAGCCTTCTCTCCAGCCCCAAGTTTTTCATTTTTAAAGGAATTTATTTCAGAAGGGCCAGATGAAGGAAGAAAGAGGCATAGCTTTTTTCTTTTTCTTCTTTCTTTGTTTCTTTCTTTCTTTAATCTAGTGCCATGAGGCCTTTACCACAGAGATGAATAACTAAAAATTCCCCTCAAGTAACAAGTTCCCCACTTCTGAAAGGTGGGTGGCTTTTTAAAAAAAGTACAAAACGATTTGGTGATGTGTAAAAGCCCCGAGCGTTGCACTAGTCAGATGGTTTAATGGGTAGAAGGACTTGTCACCAAGCCTGATGACCTGAGCTCCTACGACCCACATGGTGTGATCTCCACACGAATGCCAAGGCTCCTGCGTTCCATCTTCCTGCCCCAAATAAATACATATAATTTTTAAAAAACCCTTCTTAATTAGCCTGCAGTCTAGATGATGTACTTACACATACGTAAATCATCAAGTGATATTATGATTAGCAGTGAAAGGAATTTAAAGAATTACGAGGCTAGTCGCCCCCAAATCTCTCAACCGTCACATGCGTCTGCAGGGGATTTTTTTTTCCTGTCTTATGATGCCATGTATTCTAGTTTTTTTTCACCAAAGGAAATAAAACCAAATTTACAGATTTTTCCCCCTCCATCTTAAAAAACTCTCAGGGTTGATTTAGGTGTGGCTGTAACTGTCTCCCAAGCCTTTGCATCAGATAGCAACTCTCCCACGCATTCTGTGCTGTTTTAACCCTGGCTCAAGACTCTTCCCACCCAGGCTGGAGAATTTAAATTTTAACCAATGGAAATGCGAGTAACAGTTTGGCGTGGTCTTGGGCTGATGAGGCTAAACATTTCATCTGTTACTTTGTTTCCACTCTCGTAGTAGGCTTGTTCTGTTTTCATGCTGTACAAAGGTCCCAAGGGCAACGATGAAGATGGTATTTAGATTGAAACAACACTTTTCTGTATTGTGGGCTTTAAGAGCATACCCCCTTCTTCCTGAAACAGTTCCAATAGGTAGGAAGGGCGGGCGGGTGCCATGGATAAAGTTGAGTCATTAAAAGGCTAAGCTATCTCTCAAACAATGTGGACAAGGGACACACCAAGAGGAAAGCTGAGTTCTTCCTATAACCTGGCCAGGTGTATTTTAACATCGGACACCAACAGTCACATCCATGTGAGACTAACTCGAAATATCTTCTCATAAATCCAACAAAAGGGGCAATCAGGGGTCCCTGTGTGTGCGCGCACACTTGCACTCATGGAGGGCGTAACAGGGTGTCAGTGTCCGCCCTGTAACTCAGTCTTATTCCCTGGAGACGGGGGCCTCACACTGAACCTGGGGCTCACGGCTGCAGCTAGGCTAGCTGGCCAGGAAGCTGGGGTAAAAGGCATGAGTGGTCATTCCTGGATTTTTCCCATGGGGCTTTGCACTCAGGTCCTCCTCCTCGCACATGGAATGCTAAAAGCCCCAGAGGTATCACCGCACCAGTGCAGCTGACTCTGGCCCCTGGCTCTTTACTCTCCTGACAATTTGAAGGGATGAGTAAAGTGTATGTAACTGCAGTAATTTTAATTTAAGAAAGCAGTGCTGGCCACGCCCTGACATCATCACTTGGAATCTCAAGGAGCTGAGTTTTTAGGCAGACTGCAAGTAAAAAAATAGAAATCGCAACTATGCCCTGTAACACGAATAGAAACAACAACAACAATTAAAATAGCTTACCTTGCAGCCTTCACACGTAATGACACCATAATGGATTCCTGACGATTTGTCTCCACAGATCTTGCATGGAATAATTTCAATTTGAGCTGCAACAGAAGCATGCAACCAGTTAATTACATTTTCTTTTAAACACCTTATAAAAGCGTTCCCCGATCAGCATTTGTATAGTGAAAACTAATAACCTGCTAAACATTATCCTGCATTAACTATTCATTGCTGAACTGTGAGGGTCCCCCTAGAGCCCTGGACTAAATTATGGCTGCTCGTTATATAATAGCTTTCGGGTTATTAAAATGGGTCATTTGAGAAGGTGTTTAAGAGCCCACAAGAAGACTGGAATCAGCATTTCAAAGGCTTCCAGAACTAGAGAGTTCGCAGTTTAGGCCTCAGAGCAAAGCAGATACTAAAATGTGTCCCCTCCCACCCCATCTCATTTTCCATCATTATTTTTAAAAGGTCATAAATCTGTCTTGGCTGAGCATGTGGCTCTGGACTGGTAGAGAAAAATACACCCCCAAAAAGTCAGGTCTACTTAGGAAAATTATTCAATTCAAAATATTAATAGGTTACGTATGATAGGAAGGGCTCCTCACTCATCTTTTAAAAGAATTAATGTAGTTGCCATGTGTTCAAAATTAGTTCATCTCTGAACAGCCAAAACCTTTCAGCCATAAAGTTAATATCCTGTCTGAATTTAATAATGATGAATTTTGCCAAACAAGAGAGGTTGCGTCTGGACTTTTTTTTTAATGATGGAAATTGATTTTTTTTTTGGTGCATCATGCACATATTTTTATGCAATTGATTATTTAAAGCTGCTTGCCTCTGGGAAACCCAATGATTAAGATATCATACCAATGTTCTAAGTCCTGGCCAGGCATATCTCTAAATAAACACACTATGTTTCCAGTAGAGTTAGAAAAAGAATTGAAAACTGAAATATACAGAATATAACACATGGGGGGGGGAAATCCCACATTTAACTCATCTCTTAAATAGTATTTCTATGTGAAATGTGGAGACCAGGGCTGATCTGCCATGGTGGTGATGAGCCCCTGCTTGCTTAGAATGTTGTGCTCCGTTTGCATTCCAAAGTTTTCACCGTTGGATACCACCAGAGCACGTTATCTGCCAAGTCATACACGCAGACAGAAAAGCAAGTGCCCTAGTGAGTTTCATTGTATGCAGCGTCCAGGTAGCCGTATGCCTCCCAGCAAGCAATGGTTCCATCCAGGGACTCTTGTGTGTGATGTATGCAACACACACACACACACACACACACACACACACACACACACACGAGAGAGAGAGAGAGAGAGAGAGAGAGAGAGAGAGAGAGAGAGAGGGAGGGAGGGAGGGAGGGAGGGAGGGAGGGGGCACTACTCTCTTCTAATGAAATACATCCAGAGAGATTTTCTGTAACCACTGACTTTGGATATATACCAAATACACAAAGCTCCTGGATTAAAACTCACTATAAACTATGCAGCCTGCAAAGACAAACACAAGTGTTGTGGTGACTTCCAGTTATTCTAGAAGGAGGATTCTTTCCTATCCATTTTTTTTTTCAGCATTGCATGCCATGTTTGTTCATCCAGGATCTAGTTGGGTATGTGCGTGTGACAGTGGTGCCTACAGAAGCCACAAGGGGGCATCGCGTCCACCATCGGTGCCAGGAACCCAAATCTAGTCCTTTCAGAAGGGCAGCAGGCACTCTTAACCATCGAGGCATCTCTCCTGCCCGGATTTAGAGATTGCTTGAAATCTCACTGAAATTCTTTTATGCCACCTGGAGGCACACGGCCTCATAATGGTGCTACTGCCGCTTAGAATGTTTAGAGTTGTCCTAATAAAAGAATCCCATCTCCAGCCTTGCCTTGCCTGCCTTCCTTGAGGGATATAGCATAAGGTCTCATATTGAGCGTCTCTCTCAATATCTTCACTAGACTCAGGGGGAAGGCGGCGGTCTGCAGCACCAGGCAGAATTATGCTCAACGCCTTTCAAGACAAGTGGCAGAGAGAAAGGCATCCAAAAAGTGCCATCACCCCACAGTTCCAGCCTGGGTGCTCTCATGGACGTGAACCAATCAACAAGAACAGGCGCCCCTGCCCTGCCCGGTGGGGAAGAGAATGGTTCGGTGACACTACTCAGTCCACCTATTAAACAGAGCTTATCTGTGAAACAAAGACAGCCAAACCAGGAGCTGCCGCAGCCAGTCTGTGATCCCAGTGCCTGGGAGGCAGAGACAAGAGGTTCCCCAGAGCAAGCCGGCTATCCAGACCAACTGAGCTGGTGAGTGCTGGGTTCAACGAAAGGCCGTGCCTCAGTATAGAAATAGGGTAGGGAGGCTTAAGAAAGACATATGACCGAACCCTTGACTTCCACATGCATGTACACACATGTACAGCCACACAGATACAAAACAGAAACCAGACCGTCTTCAGTCTTGTCTTAATGATGGGAGGGATGTATATCAGTTCTGTGTAAGACTCCAGAGGCTGTGGGCAGGCTACCTGAGGACGCTAAGTAACACTACAGTGAATCAAGCAGGGGTGTGAATTCTGCTGCTATGCTTTGGGGCTCGGGGCAGGAATTAAAGCTGAAAGTGGGAGTTCGGAGAGTATTCAAAATGCTTTTAGATGGCTCTAGGATTGCTTTAAATGGGATACAGGGAGGTCTGGCGGTCTGCTCATGATACGGCAAAGGGCTAGAAGTATCATCCCTGTTTTACCACCATCACCTTGGAATGGCTCATGGCAGCAGTTAATGGCAGCACAGCCAGCCAGCATCTGGTATTGCCGGGTCAGGGATGGGGGCCTGAGTCAGCTTCGGCACCTTTGGTCTTCATTGCATCTTCCAGATCTCAAAGCTATCCAAACCCAAGCTGACTTGAGTGCACAAAGCTAAGACTGAAATGGGCTCACACAGACTTGCCTGTCTGTCCAAGACTGAGCCATTCCCCTAGACCTCAGTATGCGCTTATGTGGGCTAACAAATCAGAATTAGTTACAGCATGCTTCTCCAGGAACTCCACAGGCAGGGACCGAAGGCTGTCCGCTGAAGGCTGTCCACAGGGCATGGTTCAGCTCCTCTGTTGGGTCGGATTAAACTGCTCTGCTAGATGAACCGCCCCCCTGCATGGCTGTTTTAGCTCAGAAAATAATTTCAGCCCAAGTGCTCTTTGGGAGATGAGGAAAAGGCACCTGTTCCTACTGCATGCCAACCTGAATGTCACCCGATCACACGTGTTGACGTTCTCACCGCGAACATTTGCAACCAGGAGCAAGGCACCTACTCAGCTCTCCATTCAGCTCCTAGCGCGCAGGAGCCCTGCTTGCTTTCAACCGACGCACAAACAGATCCCAGAGAAGGAAACCACAGTCAGCGCCTTCTAGATGTTTCAAAGGATGGGCCGCCAACTTAAGTTCTCATTCTAAAAAAGATTCCTTTGCCTTTTCCATTTTCAACCAGGAAGCAAGCTCTTCTCCAAATAATACTGTTAGCACAAATGATGCGTCATAGCTCCAGTATCCACTCACACATGAACCCCACCAGCATGCCAGAAGACGAGCTCGGTCACACACTGTCGCAGTTGACAATCACAGGTACACTCGCTGACCTGGCATCCCTTTCGGCCAATACCATATGGCAGCGACCCCTGGAAGCCAGGTGTGGCTGTGGGGTCCCAGAACAATCTTGCCATGGGAGCTCGTTTGCCCACTTTTTTTTTTCCCAGTCCTACTGCCTGCATGGTTTGTTCTCACACATTCTAGTTCAGGCAGGATCTCCACACTTGCAGAGGCAGATTTCTGGAGCTGACAAATGGCGGTGGGAAGCCTGGGAATGCCAGCATGCCAGCTAACCACAGGATCCTAATCTCCAGCTGAGGCAGCCTTTGACACCGAATCTGATGACTTGAGTTCTGCCTCTATGACCCACATGGTAAAAGAGAACGGACTCCTGCAGGTGGTCCTCTGACCTCCATAACTGTGTCATGGGACATCTGGTGCCTATATACACCCAAAGTAATAAAAACAGATGAGAAGCTGTTCTCTTCTGAACAGCAAACACCAGTGAGCTTGCACTTGGTACACGGTCATCAACAGAGGATCAAGAGACACTACCTAAGTAGCTGGGACAAGCCTACACGCTACAGGAGCCCATTGCAGAAGCCTTTCCTGGGAATTATGTGCTGAGCATATAGCTGGGGGGGAAAAAACCCCCACCATTCGCAGCTTAGGCTATCCGTTCTACTTTGCAGAATTCCAGATGGGATGTCTGAGCTCCCCGTGACTCACCTCAAGTTTACCAATTCTTACGCCCAGGCACATCCGTTAACCCCTCTGATCCCACCTTCCCAGCTGAAGATTTGCTGGGATAGTGTGCAAACAGTGGCCGGTCTCAGAGCTGTTTCCACGCGGTCAGTTTTATACACGTGTCCTCTTCAGGCGCACACCGCGTGAGTCTTAGACTTCACGTCTGATAACTACTGGTGGTGGCTGTTGTTGATAAGGAGTCCTGCCTGCCTTATAGTGGAATGAAATTCCATCCTCTGGAGTCTAAGCTCTTTGCGAAGCCGGGGACTAGAGAAAAGCTGCTTATTTCCTGAGGACCATAGAAGGCAGCTCACGCCGTCAAAGGCAGCTCACACTGGCCGCCAAGGCAGCACCACACTGTCAAAGGCAGCTCACACTGGCCGCCAAGGCAGCACCACACCGTCAAAGGCAGCTCACGCTGGCCGCCAAGGCAGCACCACACCGTCAAAGGCAGCTCACACTGGCCACCACGGCAGCACCACACCGTCAAAGGCAGCTCACACTGGCCACCACGGCAGCACCACACCGTCAAAGGCAGCTCACACTGGCCGCCACGGCAGCACCACACCGTCAAAGGCAGCTCACACTGGCCGCCACGGCAGCACCACACCGTCAAAGGCAGCTCACACTGGCCGCCACGGCAACACCACACATACCAGCACTAAGCTGCAGCAACAGAGTATGTCACAAACGGCAGTGGGACGTGGGTAGCTTTTCTGTTGGCTCGTAGAAAAAAATGAACTAGGCTTATGCCAATCATTTTTCGTCGTAGCCCATCTGCACATCACACTTTGTGTTTATATGGGTATGCACGTATACACGTATGCACGTATACATGTATGCACGTGTATGTAGAGGCTGGAGGTTGATGGTGGGTCTCTTCCTCCATGGGTTCTCCACTGTATATTTTAAATTGGCGTTTTGTTTTGTTTTTTAACTGAACCTGGCATTTACCAATATGGCTAGACCTGGACTCTCTCTGTCTCCATCTCCCTGCCCCACCTAGTTTTTAACAGATGCCGGGGGTGACTCAAGTCAGCTTCTTCTGCTGATGAGGCAAAGACTACCAGCTTGAGCACTCTCCTCAGCACCCATGCTATCTTTAGTTTAGGGTGACTTCTGGCTTGCAGGGAAAATGGCTAGGGGCCAAACCATGGGTGCAGCTATGATATTATATGTCACACATGTGGCTGCTTATCAGTTTTGCTTGTAGTGTGGGAAAAAAAATCAGAAAAGATCTGCTTGGAAAAGAAACCCTCATTTGCACAAATCTGTGGAGGTGTTTTTCCCCCTCTTCCTGGAAGGCCGAGCGTGTGGAGGACATTTTCCTTGTTCTGTTCCATATCTTCTAATATTTGAAAAAATTTTTTACAACCAGCATGTATTACTTTTGTAAGCAGAAAAACCAATAAAGATTAAAAAGGAAAACCCTAAGGCGTTTGATTTTATTTTTAGTCAAATGGCTGAGTCCTTTGCGGATTAGTCACTTTATTTTATTCCCGGTTTAAAACTGCTGGGATATTAAAGGCCCCTGCATGGCGGCGCACAGCAGCTTGGCCTGGGTGTCAAGGCCGCATGGCCCACAGCCTCTGAGTTGCCTGGGAGGCCTCTGGGAACCCCAGGCTTCTGCAATCTTGGCCCCTTTGGTTTTCAGGGCCTCCAAAGCTGGTTGTGCAGGTTGCACCATGCGTAGGGGCATCCAGCTGAGAAAGAGGGGTCCAAGGTTTCAACTGGACCCGTGAGTCCTGCTGAGGAGGCCTCTTCTGATTGGTCTGTTCAGATGAGGTTGTTTTATTACTCACCCCGTTCCCTCAAGCATGGCGCCACCATCCACAGCGCTACAATTTACAGAAGGGTTTGGTGTAAGTGTACTACAGGCAAGGGTGAGGAGCCCAGGGTAACGGCTTGTCCCTCTTGCCTTGGAAGGACTGAGCCACCCTTGAGGGTCACTGAGCACTCGGTGGGCAGACAGCAGCCTGCCACCCCGGGCCTGTGACTTGGAATACAGTGTGGCTCTGTTCCCTGCACCACCCCCCAACACCCCGCGACATGTGCCATGGTCCAGCTGCACACTTCGAAAACTCATCATCAACTTGTTTTGCCATTGTGTCTGCTAAATATATAACTACCCAGAATGCTAGCTCTCCCCAGAAGACCATCTTTTCTTCCCTTGATTTTGGATTCTTTCATGACAGTACTGAAATCATTGCCACAGATCACCAAAACAATCAGACCTCTAATTAGGAAAGCCCTACCCCTCAACGCCCCTTCCATAAGCAGCCTCATTGCCATTTTTTTTTCCAGCAGGCAGCACTAATGACAGCCGAGAGTTGCAGAGCTCTGTGCAGTTTTCAAAGTTTTTTGACCTCATTAGCTTGTTTTGGCTTCCATGTGCATAGCATCCTTGAAGGAGGCAACTATTAGCATCCTCACTCTACAGACAGGGGTGGGGGTGGGGGGCGGGGTATCCGTGAAATCCCCTTCATGTTTAGATAACCTGGAGCTTAGTGTGCAGACAGACAGACAGACAGACACCCGCACACACAAAATACACACGGTATCTCTTTCCTATCCTGGTTTATGGTAGATGCCATGGATTTGTTACTAGTGTCTGCTGCTCTCAAGAACACATGACAGCAGGGAGAGAGAGCTGGAGACCCAGCCAGCCGCGAAGGGGCCCTGCCAACCCACCTGTCCCCGACACCCGACTCCCTGGGTGGCCTCAGGTAAGTCACTTACACCTCTACTTCCTCCACCCATAAAACGGAATACATCTTACCTCCCAGGCTGTGGTGGTAAATGAATGCCTTTAACCCTCTTTGAAGATGAGGTGGGGGGGGGGGAACCCTGTATAAACAGGAAGCTTTGGGAAGCTTGGCGGGGACCAGGACGCCATGCTCTCCCTGCCCACAACGGGTCCAACCACAAAGAATCAGAAGCGCACGGGGCTGTAATTTGTACCTGTGAGCTAGACAGATCTAAGCCTCTAGTTCTTCACTTCTTAAGGGATGATGGGCATCGCCATGGCAGCCTCAACCTGGAGTAAAAAGGTCCTTAAGATGGAGAAGTCACAGCGAAGTCACTGAGCCACACGGTCTCATCAGGGCTGGACCATAGTAAACATAGTCCACCCTCCTGTGAGCCTCAGACATCCCAAGGTTCAGTATTAAGTTTCTTAAATGGACTCAAACGATGGCCCCCTGCCTCCATCAAGTTGTATCATTAAAACAAAGACATGTACTTCTCTGTTTCCTTGTCCTTGAAAGACCTAAAATGTACCTATTAGGAGAGAGAGAGAGAGAGAGAGAGAGAGAGAGAGAGAGAGAGAGAGAGAGAGAGAGAGAGAGAGAGAGAGAATATGTTTGTGTGTGTGTGTGTGTGTGTGTGTGTTGTGGTGCATGCTAGGCAAGCACTCTGTGATGGACCTATGTCCTTGGTCCATGAAGTCACTTCTTAAAAATTTCCCATTGACTGAGGTTTCTTCTAAACCTTAGCAGCCTTTTAAAATGATATTTTTTTCAAGACATAGTTGTAAACACCCATTAAACATATACATACATACATACATACACAGACAGAGTCACAGACAGATACACATAGACATCATCTCTACCTCAAACAACAAAGATTGCAAATTATAATTACAACTGAGCACAAGCAGACATTTAGAACTTGGATGATGTGCTAAAAACAGTAGGCCAGAGTGCCCCAGAATGAATTCAGAGAAAGCCGAGCTAGCTACGGGTACAGGGAGTCTCTGAAGAGTAAGGAAGCCAGGCCATCTCCTCATGTGGCTTTCCGTGAGGACACAGGCAGTCCTGGCAATGGGGACAGGACACTAATCCCTTGGAGTGTTTCCATCCCAGCCAGAGTGAGCTTTCCTTAGAAAACCCGACTCACATTCCCTGGTGCATCTGTGTCTTTGCTAAAAGCTGAATCCAGACGAGCTTGGTCCTCCCTAGACAGGGGCATCCTATGCACTGAGAGGGGAGTCACGTCCGCCACGGAGTACTGGAAGGCTTTGACTATTACATCCAAGTCTCTCTAGAATTCTTCATCTACACAGTCAGACACAAGATGTCTAAGTGACTCCTTCACATCTTTTGGTAACTCCCTAGTAACCAACTAAACTTTTGAACAACATGACTTGACCAGCAAGAAGATGATGCTTGCTAAGACGCCATTCTGCTCTCGAACTGGCCCAGACGCTGAGTAACCCTACCACCAATGCCGCTGCCACCATCACCACGCTGAAGAGGATGCCACTAAGATGGCAAATATAAACCCCTTTCTCATTTCCCTAAAGCGTATCCCTGTTAACCAATCCCTGTCAACCACAGAGCACATCAGTGGCCGTGGATCTGTGGTGTTAATTGAAATTAGAGACTAAGAAAAAAAGGTCACTAGAGATTCTGTCAAGACTCCCAGTTAGAATAAGCTTCTTCAAAGAGTTTATAGTGAACTAGAAGATTCTAAAAATTTCCTAGGACTCCAGGTTGAGGGACATTTAGGAAGAAAGAAAAGAAAAGAAAAGAAAAAGAAAAAAAATGCCTGCTGAATCTTTTGGTATGGGTTAAATGTTATTTCATATCGTTAGGGAAATTAATCTGTTTTATTCATTGGTTAGACTATACTCAAGGGAGAGTCCAAGTTCTCCCCAGGAAGAATATTCTGGCAAGAGCATCCACAGCACATTTAGGTTAAGTCTGCTTTTCCTTCTAGCCAAGGGCAGGGGTCAGCTTCCTGCTGTCGTCATTCAGAATCTGTGGTTTCCCCCCCCCCCCCCCCCACAACAGCAGAGAAGAATGTCTTCACTGACGAGGCCCAATCTGGAAAGCCTACCTCAGGTCTGCCCAACTAGATCCATCAGAATTGCTCTTAACTGCACTTCAGGGCCCAGTCTTGCCAAATAAGATTACAGCACAGTTATGACACCCAGAGCTCAAGAGAAAACCCCTCCATTTCACAGCACACACCCCTTCCCCCAACACCCGTTTCAACCCACATGCCTGTGTAGACAGCAAGCTAGAACCATTTTATAATCGTGAGTCTCCATTTGGAAGCTTCTTAAATAACGGCCACATACCATGCTAGGAAAAGAACGTACCTGATGCATCAACTCCACAAGCAAATGGGGGGGAAAAAGCCAACCCAAATCTGTGGACACAGAAATGGGTTTTACCTAACGCACCAACCAAGGACAGTACGTGCAGTAAACGTCTAACCATTTCTCAGATCTAGCCAATGGACAGCACATTCTCCACAGTTGAGCGGAGAGCAGGGACTGACTCTGACATGAACTCTGGTGCTCCATATTTGACCACTTCCCCTTGGTGGGGAGGCCGGGTGGCACTCAGAGAAAGGATAAGCAGGCTACAAAGATGACCCTTCATAGGCTGTAACCATATAGCGGGGTGGGGGGAGGTCCCCCTTAGTCACAGACCTAGGGGAGGGGAATAGGGTGAAAGTGGGAGGAAGGGAGGAATGGGAGGATACAAGGGATGGCATAACAATTGAGATGTGATCTGAATAAATTAATTAAATAGAAAAATGGGTTTTACAATCACTGGACTGTTTGTTTAAGCCTATTTGCTCTATGGCATTCTGAGTGTGGCCCCTGGTGTCCTTGGTACATGGCATCAGGGTGCACAGAGCACACAATTCTGAGCAGCCTGACTGCCTCAGGGCTCCCCTGCCTGAAGGGCCAGCCATTGACTGCTAACTCTAGCTGCCCACTTTCCATGACCTCCTCTCACCAAAACCACACGGATGAGGTAAGATGTGTGGAACTGGGTCAAAGTCACCAGAATTCAGGTTAAGTCGCCCAAGTGTACCCGGCAAAGAAGGTTGCTGTTTCTTTCCGTGACCCTGAGTGGTTTTGGAAGGGCAGAGGCCGCTCCTTGCACAGCAGATGATGTCAGGTAGGAAATATGCCCCAGCCAAACAAACCCTGGGACCGTGACGAAGAGTCGGAAAGAACATGTAACCTAAAGCCTTGAAAACGCACTTATCTCCCTCTGCATCAAGCCACAGGAGACCAGAAAGGCAGCATTCAACACTTCCATGGTCACGGAACACAGAACCGCGGGAGCTAAACTTTGAAGGCCCACACCACAGATTGTGAGGGGGTCAGGATGAAGAAGAGGCCTATGCAAGGCCTGCGTTCTGCCTCTACACTGTCTCCCTATAATTCCTAGGGAGGTGGAGCTTTCATGACAGATAGAGAAAAGGCCAGATTTTTTGTTTTGTTTTGTTTTGTTTTTGTTAAAACTCACAAGCGAGAATTTAGGCTTGGTAGAAGTGGAGGTATAGGTTTTATGCTTTGTAGGATCATAGGCTGGTGAAGTAGCTCAGCTGACAGAGTGCTTGCCGAGCCTGCATGAAGCCCTGGCTTCCATCCCCAGCACCGCCAGAAACTGGGTGTGGCAGCACGCCCTCATAAGCCTAGCACTTGGGAGGTGGAGGCAGGGGGATCGGGAATTCAAGGTTGTTTTCCATTACACAGCAAGTTCAAGGCCATCTGAGCTATGTGATGCTCCGTCTCAACAGAAAAACTGTTAAGACCCAAGAGGGTGAGTGGCTAAACTCTTGGATCCCTAGTTCCTCCAATATATATCCAACTTCTCGGACACAGTTAATAACACCTGAACACCAGACCCGACAAATTCAAATACATCGTGGATGTATTCCTTGATTACAATCCAATAGTGATTTTTTCCCTCCCTCCTTCCCGCTCCTTATTTTGAGACAGACAGGGTCTTATGCAGACTTGGCCTCAACGAGCTCACTATTGCAGACTAGGCTGGTCCCAAACTCATAGCCTTCTGCCTGCCTCTGCCTCCCGAGTGCTGGGATTAAAGGCGTGCACCTGGCCAGTGGTGTTTCTTAACTGTCCTTCACTGTGCGCTGTCTGAGACAGCCAGCGCAGCCAGGTGTGGGTCCTCTCCATCCCATTTCTGAATGCATGCTCTGAAAACTTGGACTGAGAGACATTCCAGTGTTAACTGTAAAACAAAGTCAGCGAGAGGATGGATAGCGCTAGCCTACAAAAGCTCAGTTTCACTGTTCCCAAGGGGGAAAAAATGGGAAAAAATGGGAAAAACTGGCTGTTTCTTAGTTGTTTAGGTACTAGGCGAGACCAGAGGGACTGAATGCTCTGGACCAGGCCGAGAGACTGTCCGACTCATTTTAAGAAGTGCTGACATCTGAGTATGCATCCACGTATGATAATATCTTATAAATGTCATTTTTCTATTAAAAAGAACTGAATATCTTGGAGTTTTGTCTTGAAGCTCTGTGTGTGTAGGTGGGTGTGCGTGAGTGTGCACATGAGTTTATGTGTGTGCGTGAGTGTGTGTGTGAGTGTGTGTGTGTGTGTGTGTGTGTGTGTGTGTGTGTGTGCGTGAGTGTGAGAGAGTGTGTGATATGTATGGGTGGTATGTGACTGCTCATGTATACATGTGCGTACCTGTGTATAGAGACAGAGGAGAAAGGCAGGCATCATCCTGAGGCTGGTGACCCACTTTCTTTGAGACAGAGTTTGTCCCTGAACTGGAGCTTACTGATTTGGCTAGATTAGCTGGTCAGCAAGCCCCAGGGGCCCTCTTGACTCCGCCTCCCCAGCACTGGAATGACAAGGGCAATGCCACCAGGCCTGACATCTTAGGTGGCTGCTGTGGATTGAACTCAGGACCTCCAAGGCAAGCATCCTATTGGCCAAACCACTCCTCCAGCCATCTGCTGATTTATTTAAGTCCTGCTGAGGAGTGAGGCAGGACCACAGTAGCCACCTAGAGGCATTAAGACCCAGGACACTGTCCTACATAAGCTGCTCCTTTTGCCTGTGAAGACAAACATTTCAGGTGACACTCTGGACACCTTGCACATGTGCCTGTCAACTTCCAAATATTGGGCCTCGTGGGTATTTGTCACTGAAGGCAGCTTGAGTGACTGTGACATATCCACTTGTAATTTGCAGTGAAAGTGTGCCACCTGCACACTTCGGTACTTGAGGATGTCGAAGTTTGGAATTCGCTTTCCTACCTACTGCAGTGCTTTCCACGCAGGAGGGAAGTGCGTCTGGCTGCTAACAGCTGCTGTGGCTGTAGTGCACAGTCACAGCTGAAGTTCTGAACAGCAAGTTCTTTAACGCCAGTGGCTGCTGCCATCTTGTTTCACTACATGCATGTGTACACGTGCACGCGCGCGCGCACACACACACACCCCTCATACTTCCCAAGTGCACGCTACATGTACCATACGCAATGTTGCACCTGCTCACCACACATCATGCAACACAGGAGCGCCCTTCCCGCATACATACAGCCCGACATAGAAACCCATCTAGTGGATGCATTACCCCATGCTGAGCAGTGGTGCCAAGGACATGAGCTGGGCACGAAAAGCCCACCAAAACAGTTCACCTTTTAACACTAGCTTTGCCCCCAACTAAACTCCAGCTTCCCAGAGTGGAAATGAGAGAGAAAACGTGCAAGTTACTTTTTTAAGATGGGAAGAAGGTAAAGTGTCGAGATTTAAACCCACAAACTCTACAGCCCGGAGGTTGGGTCTCTGTCCGTTCCCTTCCTAGCTACTCAAACATGAGCATTTCATCAAGCCCTGGGTGTTGCCTCATGTTTAAAACAACTTCTGCCTCATTATTATAGGCTGTACAGGCGAAGGGTCCTGTAGCATCGCGGCCGTGCACACAGTAGGTGCTCAGTGTTGGCTATCCGTGCACACAGTAGGTGCTCAGTGTTGGCTATCCATGCACACAGTAGGTGCTCAGTGTTGGCTATCCGTGCACACGGTAGGTGCTCAGTGTTGGCTATCCATGCACATAGTAGGTGCTCAGTGTTGGCTATCCGTGCACACGGTAGGTGCTCAGTGTTGGCTATCTGTGCACACAGAAGGTTAGATGCTCAGTGTTGGCTATCCATGCACACAGTAGGTGCTCAGTGTTGGCTATCCGTGCACACAGTAGGTGCTCAGTGTTGGCTATGGTCATTATTGTTGTCTGGCTGTTAGGGATGGGAGATGTGGCAGGTAGTGCTGCAGCTGGAATGGACACAGCTTAGGAAAACAACAACAACAACAGCAAACAAACAAACACACACCTGACAAGGGATAAGTCACTACTTCTGTCTGTGGTTAGCAGCTTCATTGTAATCACATAGACCTATCCTGAGAAATAACCCTCAACAAGCACAAAAAGCACCAGAAGAAAGCAGTGATTCTTTCTAGAGCGAGCCCGCAGCAGAGCTGGCATCCTGGAGAAGTGCTGAGAACAGAGGAAGAAGTGAGGGGAGGAGGCCCCACACACTGCACACTGTGGTCCAGTGCGGGGAAGACCCACCTGCAGGGCAGGAGGCACCCATAGGCCCCTGCGACCTAAGAACCACTCACCAGGCACCTGGGCTAGAGAGGGGCCATCCCTCCCCCAGGACTTGGCCCGCTCCTGTCTTTAGCTACAGCTTTGGACTGGGTGGGCAGCTGGGGGGCAGCTGGTGAGCAGCTGGGGGGCAGCTGGGGGGAAGCTGGCTCCTATACTTGGGTGTGATGATGTCACAGAGTGAGCTGAGGTCTTACCTCCCTAGCTGCAGGGATAGCTTTTATGGTAAGCTGTGGTAGGTGTCCTCCAGTGAGGGGACAGGGCAGTGGAAGAACGGAAAGAGAGCGCGGCCAATTCCTTTGGTTTTTGCTTGTTTGTTTTGTTTTGTTTTGTTTTGCTTAGAAGGGGAACACTGTGAGAAGCTCTCTTCAAGCCCGGAAGTTAAAAGGTCCTGGGGCAGTGCACAGTGGAGCCAGAGCAGTGTTTCTACAGAACCAGGCCATGTGTGTATGTGTATTCCTATGTGCATGTGGAGGGCAGAGGACAGCCTTGACCGTTGTTCCTCAGGGACAGTCAGTCTGCTTTGGGGTTTTTGTTTTTGTTTTTGTTTTTGAGACAGGTTCTCTCTGTAGGTTCATCTGGCCAAGTGAAGCACAGAGCCCCTTGTAGCTGCCACTCCTACAAAGGTATCAAAAAGAAAGCGTCAGTGTGCCTGGCCTTTTAATCAGGTTCTTACGCCTCCAAGGCAGGAGGTGTAGTGATGGAGCAGTCTCCTCAGCTACCAGCGACTCCCTTTAATACCGCATCCCACTGCGGTGGGAGACACAGGGCAATGCAAGGCTAAGACGGTGTTGATGGGAAAGAGAGAAACACTTTGTGAGTCCTTCACAAGTTAACACAATTGCAAATGGAGGTGCAACACAAGGGTTTTGCTCAGAGTTTGTGTCTTTGAGGGTCTGCCCCACGCTTTAAATCAGTAGAGAAGGCACCCACCGTAGGCTACATTAGTGGTGCAAGCCCATCCCCCACTGCCGCACCCTTTCTAAGACAAGCCCATTGCCATCTGCAGAGCATCTTGGGGGGCGGGTCTTAAGCTGCCGTGTACCTGCTCACAAATGTACCACAGCACAAATTTGCTAAGGGCTTGCCAGTGCACAGAAATAACGTCCCAGGGAGCCTCCTGCAGCATCACAATAGCGTGAGCCTCTGGACCACAGCCTTTCCTCTTTGATGCTGCGGGGCCAACACCCAGTGTGGTGGCTAAGGGCAGACCCGACTTCCAGGAAAAACCAATCCAGCTACTCACGCCGTGCTGTGCCCTGGTTATCTGCTGTCACTCAAAGAGACCCAAGACCATTACCACAAACAATTCCCAGAAATGGAGTTCAAGAAGGTTAATGCCCAGAAAAAACAATCCTCAGAATGAGTGTACATATGTACAAATTTAAATTCTGAGTGGGATGGGAGTTTTTCAAACAGGTAGCCTTTGATATGTTAGCTTTAAACTTCAGTCATGCCTCCCGCCATCTTGCCAGTCCTAACAAGTGTGGCTGGCACCTACTCTGAATGAAAAGCCACTGAAAGCATTGCAGATGGGAAAGGAAAAGAGATATTTATTTAGGAAGAAAAAGGCATACAACAGAGACTGTGAAGGGGATAAGAGAAGGCAACGGAGATGAATGTGATTTCTCTCTCTCTCTCTCTCTCTCTCTCTCTCTGTGTGTGTGAAGCTGTCAAATATTAAAAAGAAACTTGTTTTTTTTCCCCCCCAAGACAGGGTATCTCTGTGTAGCCTTGGCTGTCTTGGATTCACTTTGTAGACCAGGCTGGACTCGAACTCACAGAGATCTGCCTGCCTCTGCTTTCCAGAGTTCTGGGATTACAGGTATATGCCACTGTGCCTGGCTAAAAGGAAACTTTATATAAAAGAAAAAAAAAACACCACTCAAAATATGTTATGAGGGTAACGTTTAACCATCCCCAGCCTCCAAGCTAGATACCACTGTTTGGAGTGAAGCCGAGTTCTGTTCCTGGGATCAGCTTTTTGAGGCATCAGCGAGGCGAACGCACAGCTTTTCTCTGTAACACAGCAGAGTTGGTAGCATAGCCGTCAGCTCACTAGAAAAAAGCCCACCCACGGCAGACACTTCCTGAGAGTGGATCACGGTACCCCCAAAAGAAGACCAGCCTTTCCCACTGGAGTCCATAGAGGCAAAGACTGCTAACTCTCGGGCAGGGCAGTCCTTTCAGAGTGGAGCTTGTGGTCTCTTTTGGCTCATTCTTGACTTTTGCACACTGCTAATTAATTTATAAACCTCCCCTCCCCCTGCCCCCCACCCCCACCCCACAGGATCTCAGGTAACCTGGGCCCGCTTCAAACTTGCTATGTAACCGACAATGCTTCGGAACTCCTGGTCCCTAACCTCTAACCTCACCGCTTGCATGTTCTTATTACATATGCTGTCATGCCTGGTGTATGCAGTGCTGGGGAATCAAACCTGGGTCTTCACGCCTGTTAGCTGAGCTCCCAGCCTAGTCACAAATATCCTATGAGATGGCTCTCCAAACTTCAGGACTCAGCGCCAGACACCCTTTCTTCTAAAGGTGTGCAGGTGGCGTGTGTGTGTGTGTGTGTGTGTGTGTGTGTGTGTGTGTGTGTGTGTGTGTGTGTGTGTGTGTGTAGGAAGAGCCACAGCAGCCACTTCTTTCCATGATTTAAAATGTGGGGTTTTACAATGTATCGTTCCAGCTGTTGCCCTTAAAGGGGCTTAAAGGCAGCAGTTGAGACTGAGAAAACCACTTTTTGAAGGCAGTGGGTGAGCAGTTTTGCCGTAGGCTAACCTGAATTAGGGGTCAAGGGACACCAGAGCTCCTGACCCATCACTTAACCTGACAGTGGCGCCACCTCCATCACTCTTATGACGCCACCGCCGGCTTTTTCAACTATAACAGTAACAACAAACAGAAAATGTGGAGCAAGGACTCTGTAACAAAGAAAAAAAAAAAAAAAAAAGACTCCAGGGCTCTTCCTTAACAAACTCTGCAAGCCAGAGAGTTATTAACTAGTCTACGAACTAGATTCAGTATCAAGTGTCATTTGAATTAATGTGGGTTGTGTCTACGGAGAGAACAGCTGCTAAACTGGGGGGAGATTAGTCACAAATTCTTTAATCATGTGTCTAAATGGACAGTGGGCCTTGGGGTTTGAGATCACAAGTAGCAGCCCCAAGTATGACTTTTCCAATGTGGCCGTTTCCCTTCCTCCTCAGCAAGCTCAAACAATCCCCGGAGAAAAGGCAGAGCAATGGGAAATAACATGGTGCTTGTAAATCCTCTTCAATGGCATCTTTTACACTCTAAAGAAGGATTTTCCCCCCTGCCTACACTCCCCAGTTTTTTAAAAAAAAGATTTATTTATTACATATACAGTGTTCTGCTTGCATGTACACCTGCACACCAGAAGAGGGCACCAGATCTCATTACAGATGGTTGTGAGCCACCATGTGGTTGCTGGGAATTGAACTTGGGACCGCTGGAAGAGCAGCCAGTGCTCTTAACCGCTGAGCCATCTCTCCAGCCCCAACTCCCCAGTTTCTTGAGATAAGCCCTCGTTGTAGCTCAGGCTGACCTTGAACTCTATGAAGCTAAGACTAGCCTGAATCCTGACCTTCCTGCCGCTACTTCCCGAGTGTTAGCATTTCAGGCATGGGCTACCATACGTGGTTCAAAGGCATGAAACTTTAGCTAGCCAGTGTGCATCTCTGTAAACACACCTACCCCAAAGGAGGGCTAACACCATGGTACTTGCATGGGACTTCCAATATCAGTGCTATGGCTGAGCTTGACACTGCACCACCTCTGCCCGGCGCATCCTTCCCTTCATCCCACGGTTGCGTGACTCAGGCCGGCCCATGCTGGGAAACAGCTCTGCATGACTACAGCAAACGCCTTAAGCTCCCCACGAACACTTCACCTTGAAGTGAGAAAGCTCCGGAGATTGGCATCAGTGTGGCAGCGAGAGACATCATTCCAGGTCCTTCTAGGCTGCATTTCCCCTGTTTGTCTCGCTGTGTCAACTGGGGAGCAAAGATTCTGACACAATCCCACATGAATAGAACACAGAGGAGGGAACCTGGGAAGCTAACAAGAACCCCATTGATACAGATGCTCCTGTGCTGCAGCAGAGAGCCATCTCGGAGCAACTTCATCATCCACTCCAAGAAGAAAGCGAGTGGCTCCAACTCTCTCCCGAGGAGACCACCGGCACTGTCTTCCACACCCAACCGCAGACTGATCAGCCACAGAAAACTCTGCAGCATTTCTTTTGTAAACACCGGGTGCTAGTGGGGTGAAGTCCTGGCTACTTCCTAGCACCCCACTCCCACCCCGGCAAAGGAAAACGGCCCGTGACTTTCTTGGTGGTGGTTGTTCATTTTTTTCCAGGACACTAACGACTGGGTGTTCTTGGGTGCCATGTCCAGTTCTCCAGGCGGAGCACACTCACCATGGAGAAAAGACCAAGATGTTGCAGAAGGAGGCAGAGGCAATTCCAGAGAGGATTTGCAATATTTTGGCAGTGCCAGCCTCAGTGGCACAGATGTTTGGCTGTCCCGGTTGGTTGACTGCTTTGAGGGGACAAAGTTCACGGGGAAAGTATGCTTTCTGGTTAAAATAAAATCAACCCTGTTACCTAATAGCATACAGACCCTGGGATGGAGACTCTGTATCATATTTTATTTCTCCTGACAGCACTGTTCAATGAGGGCAGACTCGGCGGAAATTCTGACTTTGTTACCCATTGCCACGGATTAAAAGACGCTTGACTGATGTCATGCTCTGAAATAAACCAGCTTGTTTGCTGAAACTACCTACACACAAATTAGAAAATTACACGACGGCCAGTTTCTACAGCCTGCAGCTGGGGACACAGGTTATTACGACAACAAGCAGTCGTCGGCAGGGACTCTGGTTTCGCAGTAAAACAAGATGACTTGAAAGGGCTCAGTGGTTTTGATGTTCGTCTGAAATGAGAGCCCTCCGTGAGGGCATAGCATTGGGTTGTCATTAATGTCAGCCATGAGAAAACACTGTCTCCATGGGAGCTACAGCCGTCTCCCGGCTGAGACCATGCCTTTCCACTCGCTGGCGTGCGGAGCCCTGTGCTAGCTAATAGCCACTTCTTCAGTGACTTGAAGCAATGCACTCTAAGCCACCCCCACCCCAGCATTAAAAAAAAAGTGTTTTTGTGCCAGTTTCGAGATCAATCCCAGCGCCTTGCCATGGCTAGACAAGTGGTCTCCCCCAGCCCCGACTGTACGTCAGTACATCCAGACAACCAAATTCATTTTAAAGTCATTCAATAACGTTGTTCATGGGAAGATGTGCCCCATGAGAAAATCTGTAAGTTACTGAGGACGTCCTCAAGCTCTAGGAGGCAAGAAGTATGCATCTGACCTTCACACGTGGGTCATATCCGCTCAAAATAACATGGGTAAAAATGCAGTGGCTTTCCAGGCCAGGCATGGTGGCGACCACCTTTAATCCCAGCACATGGGAGGCAGAGGCAGGTGGATCGCTGTGAGTCCAAGGCCAGCCTGGTCTACAAAGTGAGTCCAGGACAGCCAAGGCTACACAGAGAAACCCTGCCTCAAAACCAAACAAACAAAAAAGAAGAAAGAAAGAAAGAAAGAAAGAAAGAAAGAAAGAAAGAAAGAAGAAAGAAAAGGGGAAAAAAGCATGGTAGCTTTCCGCTGCTCTAGGTGAACGTCGCGATGTGCAGAGGTCAGGAGGGTCCTGTGAGAAGGCAAGGCAGGACGGTGGCGTTTGTCAGT
The DNA here is from genome assembly GCF_964271855.1 of Acomys minous. Classification (NCBI taxonomy): domain Eukaryota; kingdom Metazoa; phylum Chordata; class Mammalia; order Rodentia; family Muridae; genus Acomys; species Acomys minous. Next base: position 128,517,668 of record NC_140494.1, on the reverse strand, counting down.
GTGTTTGATGGCAGTCAGCACCTTTCATGTTCCCAGCCTGTTGCCTGACGACACCGAAAACACAACAAAGTATCACACTTCACCTGAGAGATGGACAGAGGAGGCAGCTTGGCAAGCGGCGTGGCCTTCCTACCATAATAGTACAAATACGGGTGACTTGTACTCTGGGTAATGGAGTTGGGCCCCAGGAATCATTTGGTAGGGAGTATACTAGGGTGGTATGCGTTTGTGTGTATTTTTCCCTCTTCCAACCCACAGAGAGAGAGAGAGAGGAGGGAGGGAGGGAGGGAGAGAGGGAGAGAGGGAGGGAGGGAGGGAGGGGGGGGAGAGAGAGAGAGGAGGGAGGGAGGGAGGGAGAGAGAGGAGAGAGGGAGGGAGGGAGGGAGGGAGGGGGGAGAGAGAGAGAGAGAGAGAGAGAGAGAGAGAGAGAGAGAGAGAGAGAGAGAGAGAGAGAGGAAGTGCACTATTTCCCCCTTTTCACTCCTTGTCCATAATAAAAAGCCTCAGAGAACAGGCTAAACGTAACAAATGTCTGCTGTAACAACTTTGGGGTTTTCAATAGTATAAGAACAAGCTACCAAAATGTAGTACAGAGCACTTTCCAACTTTCCAAGATACAACATATTTTTTTTGGGGGGGGGGACAGTGATAGCAGAATTACTTTTCATTGAAATGTTCTTTATTTGATTTTCTTTTAAAAAATTAACTCAGAGACTCTGCATGCAGCTCAGGCCAAACTCAAACTCTTGATCCTCCTGCCTCCGCCTCCTGAGGGAAGATTCCAGGCCTGTGCCACAGGGACCAACACGGAAGGAATGCCTGAGCCCATGTGGGACAGGGCATTTATAAAAAAAAACAACAAAAAACCTCATTTTTCTGTGCTTCCAAATTATAAATTCAAATGCAGCATCACTGTCTACCCTGGTTTCTTTCCAAAACGATGAGAAATGTACAAATCTGCATTTTAATCTTTGTTTTAGAAAACACCTTCTTAGCAGGTCCCAGTATTTCAAGAGTCCTATTTTATGAAAAGTGCTTGATTATCATTCTTTTTAATGCTGTGGTCAACACTGCTTCTTTTATTAAACAAAATACAGTGAGATCTGAAAAAGTAACTGGCCAAAGAAAACAATTTTTTGAAAACATTCTGAATTGCTTTTGACTTCAAAATGTAAATAGGAAGCCGGGCACAGCGGCGCACACCTGTAATCCCAGGACTCGGGAGGCAGAGGCAGGTGGATCTCTGTGAGTTCGAGGCCAGCCTGATCTACAAAGCAAGTCCAGGACAATCAAGGCTACACATACAACCCCTGTCTCAAAAATCAAACCAAACAACAAAATATAAACAGGAGAAGAAAACGTCAGGCTTAAAAGTCATGTGAAAATGTGGAATGTTCATACCCCGCCTCAGACACATGTCAGAAACTTCTGCTCACAGCCAGAGACTTTATAATCCACGCGCCACTGGACTCCTCTGCTAGGACTCCACAAGAACACATTATAGAAAAGTGCTCGCTGTGCTAGCATATCTAGAAAATAGCAACGGAGATGTGAACAGCCTTCAGTCATCCTCACTTAAACACTGTCAGCTCACATGTATGAGCACGTACATATGTGTGTGTGTGTGGGGGGGGTCAGTAGGCAGGGACCTACCTGTCTTCACCTCCCCAGTTGTGGCATCGGAAGTGCTGACCACCGTGCCCAGCTTTTACATGGGTTCTCAGAGATGAAACCCAGGTGCCCATGCCCACACAGCAGGCACTTTACCAGCCGAGCCACCTCCTCGGCCCAGCGCACTTATATTTTTTTGGATGATGTTTGCTTTCCCTGAGGATGTTCAGAAAAAAATACGTAAATATCGTCACACAGAGGGTGACTTCTAAAAGCAGTGACATGGGCAGTAGTACCCTCATTCTGAAGTGATAAAAGTTCACGCAATGAGTGGCTGAGCTAACATCTTGACCTATCCTGCGAAATCACAGCGACACTCACAGAAAACAAAATCAGCACTTGGCAGAAGCAGGCTGGCTTGCCACTGCCGTCTGTTAGTCCGTGAGAAGCTTACTTCGTGAAACCCCTTGCTCGTCAGCACGCCAAAGCCAACCCAGCTTAGAAGAGTATCAAGGCAGCCAGGAGCCAGTGTCTCATCTTTCAAGATACTGCGAGGGGACTTCACAGGCCCCCAAAAGTGAAAGCAATTAACTCATACCTGTGCAGGGCATATGTGACACGTTTTTTTTTTTTTTTTGGTTTTTCGAGACAGGGTTTCTCTGTGTATCCTTGACTGTCCTGGACTCGCTCTGTAGACCAGGCTGGCCTCGAACTCACAGCGATCTGCCTGCCTCTGCCTCCCGAGTGCTGGGATTAAAGGCGTGCGCCACCACGCCCGGCTATGTGACATGTTTAATATAGCCACGTAGACTATAGTCAAAAGAGTGTATCGTCAGCCTTAGGAGATTACTTTGGTACTTTAGCAGCCTTATCTGTTGTCTTGGCAATCTTATGTCTTTTAATGCCCCGCTCTATAACTTTCCCACACTGACCTCAGTATAGTGAGGAATGGCAGCTGAGAAGGAGCTAGGGGTTTATGCAAGCAAGTGGTTTCGCTGCCTTAGTGCCCAGTCCCACATTGTGGTCAGCAGAGGTGGGCGACTTAGTTAAAACAGGCTATGCTTCCATTGCTTAGGAAGGAGGGCTGGGAGTACAGCACAGGGGCAAAGCATTGCTTAGTGACCACCAAGCCTGGGTTCCATGCCCAGTATTCACTGTCCTCAGGAGAGCAAAGTAAAGGACCTTAAGTGAGACCTGTCTCTGCTGCCCACAGTGACCTCACACCAATCCTGAAACCACTTTGGATGAGAAACTTGAGGTAAGGGATCTGCCTTAGAGTAAACCGTAGTTTTTGTTTTTGTTCAATTTTCTCTAGAGGACTGAGCTTAGCCTTTCAAACCATTCGACTCTACACCTATTAGGACCGCTGAGATTACCCAGTTAAACTCCATATTCCTGAGGGTGTGGAGATGGCTCAGCAGATAGGAGGGCTTCCTATGCAAGCAGGAGGCCAGGGGCTCACATCCTAGCAACCGTGTGATAATCTCAGTGTGGGTCCGTCCATGCTTGGTATCGTGGCTAGTTTTATGTCAATTTGATACAAGCTGGAGAAAGCAGGCTGCACAAGCCACGGTGAGCAAGCCAGGGAGCAACACCCCTCCACGGCTTCTGCATCAGCTCCTGCCTCCGGGTTCCTGCCTTGCTTGAGTTCCTGCTCTGACTTCCTTTGATGATAGAAATGTAAGCCAAATAAACCCTTCCCTTCCCAACTTGCTTTTTTGTGATGGTGTTTCATCGTAGCAATAGAAACCCTGACCAAGACACCTGTGACTTCAGCACCAAAGAAGACTGAGAAAGGAGGGTGGCTGGGCTTGCTGGGTTGCCAGCTTGAAACAAAAATGAGTTTCTATGGTCAGGGAGCAAAGGAAATGGGAAAAGGTTAGGGAGTGATAGAGGAAAACACTTAACACCTTCCTATGGCCTCCACAAGTGCATGAGTGTGCATGACGGTGTGCAAGTGTGCACACATGGGTGTACACACACACTAAAGTAAAACAGCCCTTTACTCTTCAGCCAAGGCATCTGAGGCTCAGGGAGGTAAGAGGATCACCGAGATTCTCAAACAGAGACGGCACAGGGACGGCACCACCACACGCAGCTGCCATCAGTTCCCCCATCGGTCTCACGTCGTAAAGCCCAGGTGAACAGCCCTGGCTCACTCAGGAGGAAGAAGCAGAGACTGGGGTTGCCTCATGTTTAGTTGAACCTCGGAAGCCACAGGGCCTTGATTTTGAGGACGAGAAGCAGGACTGCTCACGGTTCACAGTGGTGAAGTTAGAGGGAGACCATGAGCTCGGGACATCAGGTCGAACAGCTGGAAAGTGGGCAGCGCCACGGGGAGAAGACGTACTCAGCAAAGAGAAAGTAAAGCCCACCCACACTGAAACTACCCGGGAGCCTGTCCCCACCCACCTCACTCCCCCGCCGGCACACCCAGACACACCCAGACATCCCGAAGTGCTACTCTCCTTTTAAAGTCTCCCTTGGCATCTGTCCTCAGGTACCCAAGACAAGAGCGCAAACTCCAGAGATGCCTCTGGCCCTCTCACCACATGTCACCTGCTGTGACCGTCTGGATTCATTCTTGATGGCGTTTGTCACCTCTGGAAGGCCATGAGCTGTCTCTGGGGGGTTTTGGAGTGTCAGGTGTTCAGACTGGAGACCTGTCTGCCTTCTTCGTGGTACGTGTATCAGTGCCTTGCTCAGCACCTAACACACGTGGGTGCCCAAAGCAAGGCAGGAGCTGGCGAAGCCTTCTGACTGCCTCCTCCTACTCAGGAGCGTGCTGACTCCACAGTGGGGAGAAAAGGTCACTGCAGACGTCCAAGTGTACAGTCAGGCAGCGCCTTCTTGCACGGACATCGAACAGGAAGAGTAGAAAGCATTCCTGACTTCCCAGGCAAGCTTCTCTTCTGAACGCCTTTATTCGTTTTAGCCAGCAGCCCAAAAAGAGGCCAAAGGGTTTCATAAGACCAGAAGGAAAGCTTAGCATGGGCGCTGGAGATATGGCTCAGCAGGTAAGAACACTTGCCGCACAACTGCGAGGAACGGAGTTCAGGTTCCACCACCACGTACGTAACAAGCCAGGTGCCCAGCGCACATCTGTAACCCAGCGCCGAGAGCAGTGGAAGACACAAGGGGCTCTGGGGCTTGCTGCCTTCCAGCCTAGCTTTGGAGTTAGGGAGAGACCCTGCCCCAAAGGAACAGATGGGGAGCGACAGAGCGGGGCACTCGCCACCCCCTTCTTGCCTCCACACCTGTACACACACACACACACACACACACACACACACACACACACACACCACACACACACACTCATAAACAAATAATAAATATTAAAAAATATTTAGAGACATGGGAATAGGGTGGAGTTTTCATGGTAAGGAAGGTTCTAAACTAGTCTTCTGACATCTGGGCTCTGGGAGGCTGCCTCTATATATGCTGTGAGTTAAGAAAAAGGAGGTAGCCTCGAGAGATGGAGAGGCCTAGGCCCCATGCTAAATCTATGACTCACTACGCTCCTACTTGTGTTATTTAACCTCTCCCATGCCTATTCCTTAATTGGTGTTATGGAGATAAGAGAAATTACTTGACAGGGTTTATGAGGCTGGAGTGCCTGGTGCACAGTGGGAATTACCATCCCTCTCATGGCGTGAGCTATCAGTATTTTTATCTGCTCTCAGAGAAGGCTCGGTAACCACAGTTAATCTCCATCTGCTTTCCTGAACCAGGAATTACTGCTTAGCCCCAGGATTACTCGAAGGTCAAAGTGGAGAGTGGGTTTCAGCTCATCTTTCCAAGTTGGATGGATTTCCAGCATGTGCTGGTTGAGAGACCCTGTGTTGCAACCGACTGTAATGTCTACCAAGGGTGTGGAGCCAGGGTTTCTAATATTAGAACAGGTAAGCCTCTGGGATGTTGCAGAGATGAGCAGCTATTTTAATATTAAAATTGAAAAAAAAAACCCCATAACTGGAGGGGATGGCCCTAGCCTCGTGTGGCTGGGGTTCCAATTTTAGCCTGCAGGTTAACTGGTGACGGGGCCTAGGATCTACCAGCTCTGAGCATGCCACTTTGGCATGAGGATTATTTTGAGCTGGAGGCAAGTCGAGGCAGCAGATGCGGGACAAACCCTCTCCGCCTTGGGCAGAACCCGTGAAGGTGCTGGTCCTCTGCTGTCTCCTTCCTAGCCGAGGTGGCGAGTCACCCCTGGAGGTGGGCCCTGACTGCGACCTTCAGAAGCGAGCCTTACTGAAAACGCTCATTTCTCTTGGTCCTATATATTCACTTCCCACAATCTGCTGCTGATGGGCCTGCTGACCTCCTAGCTGGTTTGCTGTGTCTCTCTGCAAGTTTATCGCCCTCATTAAAATAGCAAAGGCGCCTCCAGGTCTGAGGGCACCTCAGGGGGTTTCACCTTCTCTTTCACTCCATTCCAATAGGCCCACAAGCCCCTTCCCACCTCAGAGTCGAGTCATCAGAGACATGTCTTTCTGCTGTTGAGTCAGTCTTTTCTAAGTGATTTTTATAGAAACAGACATTGAATATAAAAGTGTAGAGGGAAGATCCATTTGTTTGTTTGTTTGTTTTTGGCCTGCTGTTACAGAGGCCACTTTTTTTTTTTTAAGCAAGGAACTCCTCGAAGTCAGTTCTTACTTAAATCCTGTGATTTACCTACCAATACTGATTAAAACAACTGCAAGTGCAATATATAGAGAAGAGGGCCTCAGGTCCAGGATATATAGTTGTTTGCAAAGTAGAAACCTGCCATACACAAGAATCAGAATTCAGCATTCTCTGTCCTCATTCAAAGAGTCTGACTGTGCCCACCAATGACAAATATATTTGAAATGAGAAGGAATGACAGCATTTTTGGCACAAAGGGGAAACCATCCAACGGGGAGTGAAATCTCCTAAGAAAGACAAGGCTGTTGTGAATGCGACAGCTCTTTAATAACCCAGGCACCATTTAAAAATAGCTGGAATTAATTACAGGGCTAATGACCCATTGAAAGGCTTATTTAAATACCAAAGCCAGCACCCGAATGAACAATCACGGAAAAAGAAATATGGCTTAAAAGGGACTTTGGAATGCAGAAACCAAGAACAGCAATTGAAATAAAAGTCCACACTATCTTAGGATGCGCTTGCTGCTCTGCTTTGAGATGCTCAGGATGTGAGACACTCAAGGGGGTGTGGGTAAGGAAAGCCACAGGGGACAAGTAGAAAGACAAGATGGTGGCACAGTGGGGGGGGCGGTCACCTGCTTGGAAAAGAAGGGGTCCCTTCACCAGTGTTTCCCTGTTACCTAGCTCTTTGTTCATTTTTATTGTGCCTAGTTATTCTGATTTATTCTATTATGTATGCTACTGTATTTTTGAGGCAGGGTCTCAGATAGCCCAGGCCAGTCTCCAACTATGTAGATGAGAGCAAAGGTGAACTTAAATTTTAAATAACATTTATTCATATCTCTCTCTCTCTCTCTCTCTCTCTCTCTCTCTCTCTCTCTCTCTGTGTGTGTGTGTGTGTGTGTCAGTGACATGTGGTAGAGATCAGAGGACAACTTGGAATCAATCCTTCCCTTCTACCACGTGGGGCCCTGGGATTGGACACGGGTTGTTGGGTTTAGTGGCAGCCACCTTTGCCGGCTAAGCCATCTTGCTGGCCCAACCTTCAACTTCTGGTTTTCCTGCTTGCACCTCCCAAGCGTGTGTGGGGGGGCACAGGCGCACTGCCATGCTTGGTTTTCTATAGTGCTGGAGGCTCAGCTCAGGGCTTCGTGCATGCTAAGCAAGTACCATACCAACTGAACAGCCTCGCTAGCCTCCCAAGCTGTCCTTAATATGCTATAGTAGAAAATTAAAAATTTCACAGAGAGGAACATATACATTTTAATAAGCCTCGGTGGCTATTTTAGAACTGCATTATATCCATGAGTTTCCTGTGCCTTGGTCCCTCTGTGTCTTGCGTCTGCACCATCATAGTCCAACAAGGAGGTGATAATCTTCCTTGTGTCCTACTTGCCAGAGACACCGCTGTCCTTCTCCGTGTCCATCTGCTCCTGAACGCTCTTACTGTAAGCAGTGTGCTGCGAGCACACTAGGTGGCCAGAGCTTGGGCGGTTTCATGACTTCATTCGTGCCACTGATTACACACACCTCTTGCTTTTGCTCCCTACAGCTTAGATGTGTACAAACTCCTCGTTGCCTGGCTGAGTTCACAGCGTCACGGAACCCAAAGCTTCCAGAAGCCCTTGAGACCTCAAGGTGGGGAGCTGTGGCGGGAGTGAGGTGCCCTTGACATAGATTGGCTTCAAGGAGCAAATATAAATTTCAGTATAAATTGCTGTTCACAAAAAAAAAAAAAAGCTTTTAAACCAGCAATTATTTATACTGTACTACCGAAGAGACCCTGTAATTACTCTGAAAGCGCTTGCCAACATCTACTTGGTTTCATAATTGCCAACACAGCCTTGTTCAAAAGAATCCAAGGCTAGGTTAAAATTCTGTTTGGTACCAGGTTAGGTTAGTGTTTGAACACCAGCAGAACGCTGTGGTACTCAGGCTGCGGGGTGGGGGATGGGGTGGCGGGGTCCAGCAGCCAAGTAGAATGAAACAGTCCTCAAACTCACAGGTGGGAAGAGAGGGAGACCAGGGGGTGGGAACTTGCCCACACTGCTTCGAGCTTTCTTCACCCCCTGTCTCAGAAACACTGTCATATGCTGGGCAAAAGGACTTTGAGGAAACTTTTAAAAATGCCCTCGGTGGCGGCTACTTAAGTCCATCTTGTCTGCCACTTTCCCTCCTGCCTGCAAAAGTGTCTTCTGCTTCCAGCCTGTGGCATCGCTAACTCTGTGTGAATTCGGGCAAAGCCACACACCCCAGGACACGCCCCAGCACGGGCCGCTGACTCTGTTGACACATCTTTCTGAGTTTCTTTGTTACACACATCTCCCCAACTTAAAGCACCAAAGTCACTCTACTCCCAGAACGTGGACGGAGCAGAAGCTTCTTGTTCTTTGCAAATGTAAAACGTGTTTGGTGCATCGGACTTTGGGGGGTGGGTAGGAAAGGGCCCTTGTGTGTGTGTGTGTGTGTGTGTGTACGTGCGTGCATGTATACATACCTTTGCTTGTGGAGTCAACCTCAGATGCCTTCCCGAGTTACAAACCTCCCCCATTTTTTTGAGACAGGGTCTCCCACTGGCCTGGGGTTTATCAGCTAGGCTGGGCTTGCTGGCTAGCGAACCCCAGAGGCTCCCATTTCTTCCTTCCTGGGGCTTATAGATACACACCACCTGGACAACTTTTTTTTTGTGCATCCTGAGGGAACAAAGTAGGTCCTCACTTTTGAGTGGCAAGCACTTCACCAATGGGCCTGTCTCCTCGGGCCTCCTGTCTGGTCTATAAACCAGCTCAGTGCTTCACAAAGGAGCTCGGTGTTCCCTACCTTTTGATGAAGATACACAGTTAAAAACCTACTCTCTGGGTTGGCTAGATGGCTCAGCAGGTAAAAGTGCGCCTGTGGCCCGATGACCTGAGTTCAATCCCCAGAATCCACATGGGGGAAGGAGAAAATCAACTCCCACAAATTCTGGCCTCCATATATACCCTGGCATGTGCATCACTAACACAGGCACCCATGCACACTTGTGCACACGTGCACATTCACACACACTCACCATAAATAAATTAATGTAAAAAGAAATGCTACTCTGAAAACTCAAAGTGTTGTGGATCACTCATAAATAGAAATGTGGAGGAGAAAAATCTGGCCCAAGTGAGAGCTTGCGAATGTGCACCCCTCCTCTCCTGCACCCCCATTTCTACTCCACCCCTCTCTTTGATAAAATATCCTGTGGAAAAGTAGGACACCAGGGTGGGAGATCCGGAAGAGAGGTTTTGTTTGCCTCTTGCCTAAATATCCTCGGGAGGTGCTCTTTCTCACTCTGCTGGTGAAGGCCCTGCCATCAACTCTCTATGACAGAGTGTGACAGGAGGACCTGTGTGTGGGCCACAACCTGAAGCCAGCATCTCTGGGGCTCAGGAGGTATGAGTCCCGGCCCACCAAGCCACTGGCCACACACGAGGTCTCCTCTGCCTGAGTGCTCACAGCTCCCCTTCATCTTCATCATGGTAGGAGTCCCATCCTCCATTCCAAGTCACCTCGGAAGTCTCGGGGAAACAAGGGCAGGTTGTCAGTTCCAGTAGCTGTTTCTCCTCACCTTGGACCTGTCCAGTTTGTACTTCCTTATCTTTCCTTCGGGAAGGTGGTACCCTCCTGGTCTCCTTCCTAAGTTTTTGTTCCTACACCCCAACACAGTGAGGATTAAAAATGGTTTGACTTATAGGAAGGGCCCAAAGCCAAGTCCAACTGTCCAGTCAACCCCACAGTCACCAGCTGCTATTTCCTTCTTTGTAGGAAAGAAACTTCTTCTCCAACTGCTTACTGGCTGGAGTAGTTCTTTTTCCCCCATTTCTTTCTTTCTTTCTTTCTCTTTCTTTCTTTCTTTCTTTCTTTCTTTCTTTCTTTCTTTCTTTCTTTCTTTTAAGATTTATTTATTTATTTATTATGCTTAGCGTTCTGCTTGCATGTACACCTGCAGGCCAGAAGAGGGCATCAGATCACATTACAGATGGTTATGAACCACCATGTGGTTGCTGGGAATTGAACTCAGGACCTCTGGAAGAGCAGGTGGCACTCTTTAACCACTAAGCCATCTCGCCAGCCCTCCCCCCTCCCCCCAATTTCTACTCTCTGCTTACTATTCATGGATTCTGGGCAAGTTGAACTTCAAACTGCCATGGAAGAGTGGTATCATCTTTCTACACTCAGACCTAGAAGTGACCCACTTTCTTCACTGAGCTAGAATGCACACCGCGATCACGGTTATCTTAGAGCCAGAGGGTTGGGCTCTGCGAGAGGATGTGTCTGATAACACACTTGTTGTGTCCTCATTTGGAATCAGAAGAAACCACAGGGCGAGACCAGGCCTGTTGGCCTGTTAGTTGTCTGTAATCCCAGCCACTCAAGACCATCCTCAACTACATAGCGAGTTTCAGGTCCATCCAGCCTATATGAGACCCTGTGTTAAACAAACTCACAGGGTGGCAGTTATACGGGAGGACAGGCCAGGGAAGGCAGAGCGGCCTAGTTGGTTGAGTTTTCTTTATACTCTTATATAATAAGCTACAACCCCCTCCTTGGCTGGATAAGGGATCCAGTTACAAACTCTGAGGTCCTCGGTTAAAGTTGGCAAGTGACAAGGGTACAAGAGAAATACTCTGCAAACTGCAAACAAGCAGATGATTTGGGGTTTAGCTCTGCAAAGAATACAGTGCATACGTCCCCCTGGATTCAGACACCTTCATGACTGTCAAACACTTCGTAGCATCACCACAACAGAAGGGCTCATGCCTCAGCTGGCCAGAGCTTCAGCAAGGGCTAGCCTGGACTGGTTATGTAGCTGGGGATAACCTTGACCTTGATAGTCCTGTCCCATCTCCCCAGTGCCGGTTCGTAACCACCCCTGGTGGACATGGTTCTGAGGACAGAACTCAGAGCTTGGTCCATGCAGCAGCTCTTCCAACTCAGCTACATCCACGGACTCACTTTACTCAATTCCTTGAGGATGAAGAACTATTATAACTTGTTTTAAGACTTATTTGAAACGGACTGAAGAGGTATGAGGTTATTATAAAGGCAGTAGCCGTCTCTAGGCCTTCTAAGAGTCAAATGGGCATGGCTCCCACATGAGGTACCTGCGGGCTGCAATCTCTTTCTCCCGATATGGTTGCTTCCCTCGCTCGAGCAGTTTAGAAGTTCCTTTCCTTTCTTCAGTCACGTGTGAGATCTGTTCTGGGCCCTTCCCCTACTGACTGGAAAGGAGTATGTTCATATATATACATGTGTGTGTGTATTTTGGGGGTGGTTGAGCCCAATATTTTGTCTTAAGAATTAACTATGTGCTAGGAACTCAAACAAGTTGTCGAGCTTGTCAGGGGAAGCTGGGCAGAAAGCACTCAGGACTAGGACATCCTGGCTCTAAAGTGACTTCCTGCAAGTCAAGTGTATAAGCTGTAGTGCTTGAACTTGGAGCTAATCTGGCTAGCCTGGCAGCGCGGATGCCTGTCTGCTTATGTCCTGAGTCCTCAGCTAGCTCCTGGTAGAGAGCTTACAGGGAGATGGGTGAGGGCTGGTTGTAGTATGTAGGGGGGGGAAACCATGTAACAAAATGTAACTGACAGATCACTATTGTTTAGCAGCCAAGGGAAAGTATGATGGGCCTGTGACAATCATCTTTCTGTTATTCACACAGTTCGTTGGTAATTATCAGGAACACGTCCATATTTGAGAACGCTTTTCGATCTCTTCCCTATGCCTTTAAATAGAGACATTTCAAATTTTTAAAAATTTTTATTGGTGTGTGTGTGTTGTGTGTGTGTGTGTGTGTGTGTGTGTGTGTGTGTGTGTGTGTGTTGTGCATCTATACATGCACCACGTTTGTGTAATTCCTGTAGAGGCCAGCAGAGGGTATCGGAGGCCCTGTGAGCTGCCATGTGGGCGCTGGGAATGGAACTCAGGTCCTTAGCAAGAGCAGCTCCTCCTTTCAGAGGCTCTAACACTAAACAGATACACCTTTTAAAAACATATCAAACCTCTTTCATAATTTTTTTAGGCCAAGCAAAAATTCATGTTCTACAAAAGACTCCAAAGCCAAATATATATATATCATCTCATAAATGTGGCCACCAGCATCTTGCTCTATTTTGTTTTGCTTAATTTTGCCTTGTTTAATCTTGACTTTGTTTTCTTTCTTTCTTGATTATACAGCTAAGACTGACTGTAATTGTTTTTCAGTAAGAAAGCGACTTAATTTACGCCAAGAAGCTGGTGAGTGGTTTGAATTTGTGATTTCATGTTATTTTTGGATCAAGCAAGCCACCATGTGTATAGCCTATATTTGACAAAGTTTAAAATAAGAAAAAATAAAAAGATGATAAGAGCCACCCGCCCTGTTCCCTGCAAGACCACGTCCCAGCTAGAAGGCTCTAGAAAATTCTCATCTCAAGTAAGTTTAGGTTGAAAGTGACTATGAAGCCACTTACACACTAACAGGGAATCAAGACACACACCTGGGGGTTTTGTTGTTTTCTTCGTTTTGTCCTTTCCTGGGGGAGGGAAATTACACCGCTCATTTTTTTCTTGAGTCTTTTCTGAAAGGTGATATGGCCAGGGCAATGCTCCCCATCAGAGGGTCACATGTCACACCCTTAACACTTCCTTCACCCAGCAGCACAGGCAACAGCCACTGCATTTTTGTTATGCAGAATAAACTGATCCAAGTGGCTTTATGTGCTTGGGCAATCTGTCCACCTTCCCCTTGCAACAAATACTAATAAAATTCAACTGCAATTATAGCTTCTGCCCTTAATGTCTAGATGTCATATAGGTTCCTTGAAACAAATTTAGAAATTATAGAAAATTACAAAGAAAAAAAATCACATGATCTTTACTCCTGGTGCTAATCAAAACTTTAAACATGTACACACACACACACACATGAACACCCCTAGGGTGGTAGAAACATTCTAAAATAATATAAAGTATAAATATAAAATGTGGTAAGTTTCAACTTATATGTTTTAAATGTTGGAGAATGCAAATTGATAATTAAGCAATAATTATGATTTCAGTGACAAAGTACTGAAAAGAAAAAAGCACAGCCCCTTTAACTTTAAAAAGTGCACAAGAATTCCCTACAAGGTTACAAAAACATTGAGGGGATGCTGCGACCACAAGATGGCTCCCAAGGTTTTTGGACTCCTTTCCACATGTAGTAGATTTTGAATTGCAAAACAGCAATACACTTTTTAAAGGGGCCATTAACCCAGAAAGAAAGTAAATATCAACCCCAAACCACAGCCACAGGAGTGGACAGTCTCCCAAAGGGCGGCCGGAGCCAGCTCAGCAAAGTGAACCAAAGAGAGTTAGCATTTTAATATTTTTAGACAGGGACCCAGGTAGCTAACAACCCATAGCACTTGTCAGCAGCACCCACCAAGTGCAAGATCTGAGCGTGCAAGTACCAGGGCAGATGCCTGACCATCGGATAACTGCAGTCCTTGGACTAACTAGATACCTCAGTCTCCCCTGTGGAACCCCACACTTGGGTATCCTGGCTGAGCAGAGGTCATCTAGCAGGTGGGAAGTACTGAACAGCCACCCCTCACTTGGAAATGAAGCTGACCTTAGGGAGTTCTAGGAGAAAATGCTTCTGACAGAAATGATTCTGTAAGCACTGTGGTCAGGAACTCCCAGGGCTCCATTTCGGCTGCCTTCCAGAGGTTTTGTGGAGCCTCCATTTCTTTATTAGCAGTGCACAGACTATAGCACCCACTTCACCTCCTGGTGTTTAAAAAAAAATTCGATATTCAACAACAGAACGGTCCGTGTCGTGGCCTGGGGGACAGAGGACTGACTGCTGGCAGACCACAGATCTTGGCTGACTCATGGCTTTTTCCTGTGTGGCTGTATCACAGATAACTTAACCAGAGGTTACTGCGCTAGGTCACCGTGGTCCACTCTTAGTGGTCACTGGGAGATTTGTGCTGATACAGAAAGCACACACACAGCAACGGCTGTGGCTTACATATTTGTTTCCAAGCAAGCACGCCACTCGGGCGAGCAAAGGTCAGCACCCCGTTCCCCACAGACCTGCATCCAGCTCTATTAGATCTCTCATGCTCAGCCTTCTGCGAGCTCCACCCCCCACCCCCCGACTTGAACATGTCTGTCGAGATACACCCTTGACATAGGAAAAACGTACACATTACAGCCGGACATAGCTATAGAGCCATGGTTTGACAGGTTGATGCCCCCTGCTCAAATCTGGCTCTCACTGCTATGCGGTCTTCTGCAGACTGTGAAACTCTCCTAGCACATCACACTTGTTGGCTGCCTAGCCCAGTGTCCGGCGTGTAGAAATGATGCAACGAATGAGTGAATGTCAGCCTGTGTTGCCATGGTTACCAGTTTTACCCGGATGTCATCTTTGTCACCTTGGACTATCAAATTAGATCTTCTTTTTTAAAAGTTATTGTTACGCTTACTTTGTGTACATGTGAGTGCACATCTGTCATGGCAGGCAGAGGGATGTGGGTGTCAGAGGATAGCTTGTAGGTGCTGGTTCTCTTCTTCCACAATGTGGGGTCCTAGGAACTGACCTCAAACCATCAGGTTTGGCAGCAAGTGCCTTTTCACTCTGAGCCATCTTGCTGGCCCCTTTACAGCTTTTTTTTTTTAAAAACTGGCCTTGATGACAGTTTGGAGAGAGTTATTCAAACACTTCACTTATGAGAAAAGTGGGCAACCAAAAGCCACAGAGCACCACTTTCCTGCACGTGAAGCCTGCTGGGCTGTGGGAGTTCTGATCTTTTGGTCCCATTAAGGACAGTTCTCTAAGAAGAGTGGGAGGCTGGGTACACAGGGCTTGGATAAGTCATCCTTGACTTTTTGAACTTTCAGTGAGTTTACTGCCAGACATATTTGGGCAGGAGGACTCCAGGAGAATCCTAGATTAAAAGCATTTTCTTTCCAACGTAAAATTGCAACTATTCTAAGGAAATTATATACGAGAATAAACATACTGATATTTAAATAACTCAATACACAGATAACCTTTGAATGAAAACCCTGTGAGTTATCTAATAGTGGTGCCTTTATCCATTTTTACTTGACTCTTTGGGCTTTAAATTGAATGCTGCATCTAACTGTCAAGCAACTGTGTTAGGACAACAGTGGTGTTACCCGTGAGCTCCCCGAATACTGTCTGTCCTGTTCCAGAGATATCTCAGTGAAGAGATAGAATGTTCTTGAAACCTCAGCCTCCGCATTCATCCCTCAGCAGTCAGAGGGACACAGTCTTCTTTTCACACAGGCTGTTTTCAAGGGACAATAGACGTTTTAACTGAGGGCTACACCAATTTGATTGCTCTACAAATGGGTCCATTAACCAAGAATTATTCTGTAGGGGGAAATACACAGATAAGCCAATTGCTTTTCTTCATCTTCATTTTTAACTTATCAAAGAAAGAGGGAGGTGGGAGAGCACGGCTCTGTGGAAGAGGTGGTGCCTAGCCTATGCGGGCGGGGCCCTGGGGTTCCCTTCCCCAGTACCGTCAAAAAAGAATTCCAGTTGATTAATGAGAAAAGTGCAGAGGCTACTTTCTTGCAAGTAGAGATCTGAGTGCTCTCATTGGCTGCCAGTTTCTGACTGTGTTGAGGTCAGCAACAGAGACTCCACACACGTGGTGCATGGCGTGCACCTTACATACAGCTGGATCGATGGAATCGTCAGCAGACGGCTCTGCAGGATAATGACACAAACTGTACTTGCTTTGCATCTGTGGAGCATTTGTATTTGGCCACGAGCCTCCATCAATGCCACTCACAGCCACCTCGGTCCCCTTCCCGATGGACTTTTCCCAGGCTGATCTGTTTCATGTTAAATGAGTGACAAAGGTAGTTTTTTTTTTTAATGGAACAGACAGAGGGCAACAGCCACATCTGAAAGCATACCCCAGTGGGGCTGACTAATTAGCCACATCACCTACACATAACCTGTATTATAGCAAAGCTTAATTTGGCTGAAATATATTTAGAGACCACCTGGGTTTTTTGTTTGTTTGTTTTTTGTTGTTTTTTTCTTTTTTTAATTAGGCAATCATGATGTGGCCTGAATTGAGAAAGTCAACACTCCTCAAACAACTATTTAAATACTTAAGGAAAATGAATTGTACTTGGACTCAATCCAGGTTTTTGATGGGTTCATAAAATATCACGTACCTTCTGGCTTGGAAACAGAAGTTAACTCTAATACACGTTTCTTGCCCACCTACCAAACCCTTGATGTCGCTGGGTTGTGAAGCAAGCACTAGGGTAATAGGATGCCAAGTTAATCAGAGGGCTCTGTAATTAACACGCACACTGAAAAAACAGGGCAGCAAGGAAAGTCTCCCTATTAGGCTGTGTGATCAAGAAGTAATTAGTTAATGTCTATATGGCTCAGGCATATATAAATGAAATGGATGATTATTATAATTATGGAGAGCCCAGTTCAAGATCCACTTCAAGTTCAAAGAATAGTAATTTATGGATCTAAGTATAGACGCAAATATTTAACTCTAAGAAAATGCTTCTTCTAGGGCCATTGCAGGTATTTAAAAAGTATACTCACGGCTAAGGTTTTACTTCTTTTTATTTTATTTTATTTCCTTTTTTTTTCTTTTTCTCTCTTAATAAACGATCTTAGGTGGTGCAAAAAATGTCTAATTCCCTTATTAGGCTTTAAAATTATTTCAATTAAAATTTGCTTATAGGAAGGGAAAAGAGGAATGCTGGTGTTTCGTGCAGTAAGTTGGTTGATCACAGTGCATACTGGTGAACAGTTAAGGGACCAAGGTTGAAATGCACTGAAAGCTAGGTATATATGGCGTGATAAAGGCGATTTCCTAGCCACCAGCTTTAGATATTACTGCACATTCAGAAGGTGACCAGCATAGCACACACTAACAATTCATGAAGACTACAGCCCTCCCGTAATATACCAATCAGACTTTTTAAAGAACTGAATTCAGGCAGTTCCCTTGCTGTCTGATCTGAGGCAGGAAGAAGGAATGTCGCTATTCTATTGGGAGCCAGTGCTGAGATGGGACCAAGGAAGGCTGAACAGAGATCCAAGAGGGAACACACATGGCACATTCCGAGGCAGCAAGGCTGGGCCTACAGAGAAGGCTGAGAGGGGAAGGGGCTCACAGTAAAGACAGAGCCAGGGGGGAGACAAGGCCTCTCCAGGGCCCTGAGCGCTTGCGAAGGAGCCTGAATGTATTCACCACCTCACTTCAAGGTTCCGGAACAGAAGGAGCTGGGCATGGCTCCACGTGTCCTTACAGCTGAGGTACGAGACCTGTCTGACGGTTAGGCGCACAGTCTCAGTAATGATAAAGACACAACACAGGGAAACAGCCATAACCACTAATCAGGCGTCACAGGTCGTTTATGAATCTCAAAAAAAAATGTTTCTAGTAATTAAATAACCAGGATGATGATTCACAATCAAGTTCAGATTGGCAGCCGGGTGGTGGTGGCGCACGCCTGTAATCCCAGCACTTGGGGAGGCAGTGGCAGGCAGATCTCTGTGAGTTCGAGGCCAGCCTGGTCTACAAAGCGAGTCCAGGACAGCCAAGGCTGCACAGAGAGACTCTGTCTCAAAAACAAAACAAAACAAAACAAAACAGTTCAGATTGACATAGTCTCTTAAACAAAATAGGAGCAAAGCACGCTGTGGTAGACCAGTACTCCAAATGCTGTCGGTGTGTCAGAGCCGATCAGCATGTATGACATTCAGAGACACTTGCACTTGGTTTATTCAACCACTCTACTTCTCCCATCTAGGGGCACCGAGCCTTTGTGCTCGCGTCCTCTCCAGTAGCAGGTGCCTTCCCTTTACGTCTAGTCCTGACTCCACCGTGACAGTGCAGCATGTCTCACCTTTTTTTGCTTGCGCAATGCTTTTACTGTGTCCCTTGTGTCAGTAAGATTTTCCCCCAAGCATTCCCATACATCAAAGTATAGGTGCGGGGTGGGAAGCTCAGTCAGTCAACTGCTTGCTTTGCAAGCATGAGGACCTGAGTTTGATTACCCAGAACCCAAGTGAAAAAAAAGCCACACATGGTAGCTAGTGCTTATATTCCCAGCCCTAGAGAAGAAGAAACAGGAGGAATCCTGGGGTTCACTGGACAGCTAGCTTAGCCAACTTGGTAGGCTCCAGGCCAATTAAGAGGCTCATTTCCAAAACCACAAGGTGGTTGGCACCGACAGAATGACAGCTGATGTTGATCCATGTATGGCCTTGCAAGCACTTACACACACACACACACACACACACACACACACACACACACACACACACACAAAGCAAGTGAACGTGAGCACTTTTTAACAGTCCTGAGGGTAGAACCAGGGCCGCACACATGCCAGGCCATCTCGCTACAACAAAGTTACAGGCCCAGTCTACATTCATTTTGAGACAGGATCTTGTGAGGTTTCCCAGGTTAGTCTTGAACTCGGGGTCCTTCTATCTCTGTCTCCTGAGCATCTGGGACTAAAGATTTGTCCCATTAGCTCCAATTCAGACGGACACTTAAAAATAGAACTTACGTTGGTAGAAAGTGTAGATGTCACATGCAAGGGGCCCAGGGTGAACCCAAGGCAAAGACCATGCTCTGAGGGGATTTCTAAGGCTTGACACAGCAGATATTTGACACCAGAGAATCCTTTGCTATAAGGCTATCTTGTGCAACATGGGATGTTTAGCACCATCCTTGGCCTCTCCTTATTAGATGCTAGGAGCTCTCTCCAGATGTGGTGATCTGAAATGTTTCCACATGTGGACAGCATCCTCCATCCCTTGAGGCCGCCAGGCTGGAGAGGATCATCTGTTTCCTGGATAGGAAGCTCTGAGGGGTTAAGTAGAGGAGTTCTCTGTTGGGAAATGGATAGGGTGGTGCCTGAGGTGCCCTCTGTTATCTCAGTCTCACGCACTTTTCTGATCTGCCAGAGCTAGCTGTTGCCCCTAATGATGGCGGGTAGAACAATACCCAGGAAGCCCCAGTGGGACCGAAAGAAGCCCCACAGCCTCCTCTAACCCGAGAGAGCCTTCAGCACCTCCACGGTGCTCGGCGACGACAGGGAGGCTCCTTTCCTTGCTCTCTACGGCTAACAGATGCTCGGGAGAAAGAGGACAGCACATCTTCCCCGAGGACTTGAACCCCCTCACACACGCAGCTTCCTAGCGTGGTGTGAGACTGCCTCTCAGAGAGGAGGGGGCTCTTCTCTTCAATGTGTCCTGCTTAGGAAGTCAGGAGTTGCCCGCTAATACCCAGGAAGGAGGCAGAGCAGGGGCAGGTCCGAGACTATGCCAGACGGAGTTGCGGGCATCTCCATAGCTCGCTCCTGCAGCCTGCAGGCTGCTCACTCGCCTGTGAATTCCTCTCCCTTTCCCTTGTTATGGAGTTGGCCTTGGATCTAGGTGCCACTGCTAAGCTATCAAAGCCCTAGCATGGCTTCTTTGAGAGAGAAAAACAGACAGCTGTTGAATGACAGGGGTGAAGTGGGTAAAAGTTCACTGAGGGGTTTTGATATACTTCATGTGGATTTCGGTTCTGATGCTTTTGCGTCAAACAAACAAAAAATTTCAAGACTCTGGCACTTCCTGGGCATAAAATCAATTGTGGATGACGTACTTTACAAGAGTAAAGGTTTTTTTCAGGGGGTACTTTTTTTGTGGTTAGTGTCTTTTCACACCTTTCTTCTGGCACTGAGAATCTAATCATTTCTCTGCGGTCAGAGGCATTAGCTATAGGAAACTGGCTGAGCTCAATTAATCAATGAAAGTGGCTTGCCCATCTTGCTCTCCTTCTCAGAAAACCAAAACCAAAAACCCAAAAAACCCAGAGGGCTGTTCGTTCAAGGCTCAAGACCTGTGCTGGATGCTCAGGCGGTTCGCGCTCACCTTGGCTTAGCTGAAAAAGTGGTGGCGGGCCCCAGTGATGACAGTGAGGAGGTAGTAAAAGTGAAAACAAGACAACAGCAAACAGACGGGACAACAGGCGCCCTCATTCACCAAATCAATCAAGAGAAAGAGCAATCATTTCCCCCAGACAAAGATCAGTTTCCAGGAATAACAGCTCTGAGGGTGAGCTGGCTTCCACAGGAGGGACCATGAACACTGTAGGGGTGTGGGGATGAGGACAAGGAAGGTTTTGAGTAAGCTAAACCTCCGCACTGACAAAGAACCCACAGAGAGAAGAGCCAGGTGGCTGAAGCACCCTTTTATTCAGAACTCAAAGGAAGCTATTCAAGCCAATATGGTTTGATTTAGCAGATATTAGCTGCAGCTAAAGACATGCAAATAGAATGCGTCAGCGAAAGAGGAGCAAGGTGAGCAGGAGAAAGCCACACTGGCCAAGAAAGGGGAAGAGAACAGAGATTGACATTTACAGAGCAGATGAAATGGCAACCCCAAAGAAAAGGAAGATGTGTACCCGAGGCACAGAAGGGCGGGGAAGGACTCTGTGGGGACAGACCCAGAGGTGTCCCCTCCCACCCCCTGACCTGGGCTGCAGGTCACACGAACAACACAGGCACTTAATAGATGCTTGTCAGGGCACTCAACGCACACGCGAAACTTCCTTCCATTCTGGATGTTATCTTCAGCGTCTACGCTGTACGGTTGTTAATTCGTTTTTGGTCCTTTGGAGGTGGTGAAAGCCACACACGGGCCCTAGTGATGAGCCTCCTGCAGCTATTCGTTTATAGGTCTCCATGAACCTGACCCCGTACCCGTGACACAGGCTGTCATCACACAATCAATTAGAGGGTCATGGTCCAAGTAGCTGGGCCACTGCACCGGGAGTCAAGAGACCAAAAGTTCCAAAATTGACTCTGCTGCTAAGTGGTGGTGCGGATCCAGCCACTTAACCTTTCTGAGCGTCTCTTTCCTCCCAAGTCACAGGAGTGGCTTAGACTGGATAACTGTCAGGGCTCACTTACGAGACAGGAAGGACGCGTAGTACCGTGTCATTATGCATTTTACCGGGTCTCTAGCCCGCCCTCCGCCCTGTATGGTTCAGTGTTGGACGGCTGATAATTTTTTTTTTTTTTTTAGCTCCCCTGTTCTTTCTCTCTTCACTTGCCAGCTAAGTGGCTTTGCCAACACTAACTTATATAATCAGCTCGGGACACGTTTACCCATTGGTATTGTCCGAAGGTGGTATTTATTGGTTTTGCTTGGGTATGGGCGCTGGGGGAGGAATGTGGCTGACCACAGCCGACAGCCAGGGGTACATGTTCATGGTACTCAGGATAAAGGGACATGATCTGGTTGGCTTCCCCGACAAGGTTCAGAGTTCATTGAAATGTGTATTTGAGGTGGTTTCCTCTGTTCTTCTGTGCCTCTGAAGACTTCATTAATGCCCTCATACACATGGGTCTTCAGCTGGATTTTTTTTTCTCCCTCTTACTTTTCTACTAAGTTAGAGGAATCTAATTTTTCCATGCGGCTGGAGAGGGGGCTCAGTGGGTGAGAGTGCTTGCTGGTCCCAGCATGAGGGCCTCGTTCAGATCCCAGTACCCAAATAAAGAAGCTGGGCAGGGCTATCTGTGCAACCCTAACACCACAGCAGGCAGAGAAAGGAGACTGCTGACCAGCCTAGCACCAGGTTCAGTTAGAGACCCTGTCTCAAAGGATTAAGGCGGAGAAAGATAGGGCAAGACACCAGTCCAGATGTCCCGTTCTGGCTTCTACAGATGTGTGTACCTGCACACCCATGTGCACATACACTATGCACACACAACATACATGCACCACACTCATACAGACACACAAATATATAGTCTAGGATAACGTGACACTTACAGCACCTTTGGATATGACGTTGCCCTGACATGCTGAGCGCTGGGTATAGAGACGTGCGGCTCATCTTCATCCTTCCCTCAAATCAACCCGGACCTGGCCTGCACTCTCCCATCGACTTGATTGTGATCACATTGGGCTGGCTGCCATCTCTGGTCTACAGATCGAATACTCTACACAATGCCCAAGTGGCTAGGAGGAGGCTGCACTGAGCTGTCTGCCCCTACCCACGATGAAGAGGCTACTACCAACTGGGCAGCCCTCATATCTCCCTCATCACACAGGCCTGCATGACCACGGTTCGTCCCTCAGAAAGCCCGTGAGCACGGGGAGAATGCGAGGTAATTGGCATAAAGGACAAGACAAGAGCCCCCACACCCCGGCCGGCTATCTGGATGCAGAGAGCACAAGAGAATTTCCCATGTCCCAGCAGCACTCCTGGTCAGAGGAGGCCTGAGAGTGGGGGGTTCCCACAGATCTCACCTCCTCTTCTTCCGTCTCTCAGACTTGACTTGAGGGGTTTCCTAACTGACATAACTGAGTGGCCTTAAACGCAGAAAACAGCTCGGTCAATGGGCACAAGCTGATTCATTTGAGAGGAGGAGCTTTGTTTGCGCTTGGCTCCACAGGGCCAGGAAGGAGAGGGGAGTAAGCAGAGAGCGAGGAAAGGGGCCGCAGGAGAAGGCAACCCCCACAGGAACTCTCTCTCGTATCTGTGTATCCTTCATAACCTCCCGGGTGCCTTTGCACTCTGGATACGGTGAAACATACAAACTGTGGGAGACAAGGAAGCTGTGCCCCTTTCCTGAGATGTGGGGGGAGGGGCGGGGAACTGGAGGATTTTGGGGAGTATTGGGTCCAGTCTCAGCTTCCAGGCTGGAAAGCATTTCAGATTAGGGATGTTCAGTCAATATAACCCACTGTGCTTCACAGGCCTGTGACATTTACCTAGCTGGTCACTCTACCTTAAGCTACCAGTAGGAAGAGAAAGGACAACGGCTTCTTAGTTTAAAAAAAAATCATCCCCCAGCATTTAAGAAAGGAACCTACAAATAGTACCTATAGGGTCTGGTTTGGACTTTTGGACCACGAGCGTGAGAAGCTAAGGTCTGCTCCCCAGGGCACATGTAAAGAGTCAGGCATGGTAACACGCCCCGAATGCTGCAGTGGAGGAGACAGAGGTAGAAGAAGCCCTGAGGCTTATTGGCCACTGGTCTTGCTGAATTGATGAGACTCCATCTCAAAAAGGAAAGTGGAGAGTGGGTGGAGGGCAGTGGTGTCTAATGTTGACCTCTGGCTTCCACACCCATGTGAGTGCACGCACACACACACACACACACACACACACTACATGAAAATGTACAAATAACGCCTGTATTAAGCCGTATTTTTTGGAAGCCAACCACCTTCAATACATTATCTTATCTCATCTGTAGAATAACCCGGAGCCAGTAATGTCATGGCAACCTTGAACAGACCAGCATCGATACAGCCAGGGAACCAGACCACCCCTATTCTGGCTAAATTTGCCTAGTTCCAGGTATTTACCTGGGTTACCTGGAAGAGGAGCAATTTGAGAGGCAGCTGATTCGGACCTAAGTCCCGCCTAACATGTATTAAATCACCAAGCCTGTCTTTAAATAAACGCGTGCTGTAGCAGCCCCGATTCAAACAGCAACCTTCAATGTCATAATTACACCGGCTGCGACACGAGCCCAGCCAAGATCGTATTTTTTTTTTTTTTAATTTTAACAAGCTCGAGTAAGTGCATGAGTGTGGGCTGAGCCTTTTGCTCGACAGTCGATACTTGAAAGCTGGCTCCAACCTTTAATTTACGCCTTTGCTTGTAGCACCCACAGGGCTACGGGGGTTTCTAGAATCAAAGCTCCAGCCTTTCACGGCCTTGCTTCTGCAAGCAGTGTGATTGAACTACGGCTCCGGCTCCGTATAAACTTGTTTTCCCTCCTTCTGGCAGCGCAAGGCAAAACACTACTGCCCCATTCATCTCTGGTGACACTGTATTGAAGTCCTGGAATCAATTTATAATAAGCAAAGTGCAAAAAAAAAAAATCCACTGGAGGAGCCCATGGTGGGTCTCTTGACAGCACACAGGGGTAGGGGGAACATGGACACTGATACCCAAATCATACCAGAGAAGGGTCCCCAAAACATTTTAATCCCTCCAAAACGATAAGACAAAAGGAAACTACTGAACACACCTGATTGTCCTAAATGACTCTGTGTGCCTTAAAAATGTCTGGCAGCCTGCCTCAGCATACCCCATCACTTTGAAACCAAAGAGTGGCACACCCGTGAGAGTGGCAGCAGGGGCTTTTCAGTTTGAACCCTACGGGTCCCTCTGGAAGCCTCGTTTCCAGCAGTCCCTGGTTGGGCACACTCAACTTCTTGCTCTTCCCAAAACTGCTGATTGTCGACGACCCCTTTGACTTTCCCCCAGCTCTCCCCTTTGCTTCAAAGCTCCGCTGAGCCTCTTCTGGAAAGAAGCAACTAGGCCTGGTTGAGATGGCCCTGTGCTACGCCCTGCCCCGAGCTGTGGGTCTAAGCAGGCATTTACCTTTGTGGCTCTTTCCTGCCCTAGGTCCTGGCTCTTGCTTTATAACAACACCTTGCACATGTCACAATGCGTAGTTCATTCATTTGTATGTAGCACCCACTGACATGTTCAAAAGAACAGGGGCTTCATCACAGATTCGAGAACAGTGTCTTTTTGGTGATGTGCATGTGGTACTAAGAATGCACGGTCAGGACAGCAGAGGGGTTAGGTCAGTCTGGGGAGTCGGATGGACGCAGCCTCCGGCTGCAGCTGCATGCTGGTCCTGAGATGCTGGGGAGAGGGGACGTGGGCACCCCTCATAACATTACGCCTACTGTGCACTAAAATTTAGCACCTGTTCCATGTGAGATGCAGCGTGTCTTTCATATGTGTTCCCTCCTTTTCAAATTCCTTACCAGGTAGCCACTGGTCTCCTTATGCCTAGGATGATAAAACCAAGGGGTCTTAAGACTCGCTCAAGTTCCCGCAACTCGTGTGCAGCATTTGTTTATTCGTTTATATATTTGGGAGTGTTTCCTATTCATAGACGCCTTCCTTTCCTTCCTTAAAAATGTATTTGTTATTGTGTAGATTGAGTGTGTTTGTCTGTGTTTATGTGTGTGTGTGTGTGTGTGTGTGTGTGTGTGTGTGTGTGTGTGCGCGCGTGTGTGCGCAGGTCAGAAAATAGCTTGGTAGTGTTGGTTCTCACCTTCCACCTTTCTATGGGTTCCGGGGATTGAAGTCAAGTGATCAGGCTTGTGTGACAAGTGCTTCACCCACTGAGCCGTCTCATTGGGCCTGACATGCCCTTTCTTATCACATGTAAGCCTCTTAATGTCTTTATTCATGTGTCTCATGTTATCCCAAAGAGCCAGACACAACAGGCCATAAGACCTAAGTACCAAGTTGGGACCAGGAGATAGCCAGAGGTCCCAGTGGCTAGGGCAACTGTGTCCTCAGGTAAGCCAGAAGACTAAGATCCCCCAAACGTGTGTGTGTGTGTGTGTGTGTGTGTGTGTGTGTGTGTGTGTGTGTGTGTGTGTGTATGTTGTATAATTGCTTTCAAAACTAGGCCCAGTTTGCTAAGGCTAGCTCTGTGTTAGAACCTTCCGCAGGAGCTGGAAAGTGCCCAGATAGCATTACCCTCTGGAAGGCCTTGTGGTTCCCATGACAACACCACTGAACCATCTCACCGGTTCCTTTACCCGCCACTATTTCACTCACTATTTCACCGAGGAGTCAGTGTTTACACAAGGCCTAAGTGTAAAGGAAGACAGTCTTAGGTACCTTTACTTCCCCCACTGCGAGGCTGCAGATTCCACTTTACCTTGCGAAGAGAAGTGTGAAGAATCAGGGCAAACAAGAGGTTTGTTCCAGCATAGGGAAAAGAGGAACTTAGGAGCCGCGGCCCCTGGCCCCGGAGCTACGGGAGGCCAGTGCTTCTGAGAGGAGAGACAGCTTTAATGGCAGGGTCGCTGGTTAAAGGGCGCGCCAGTGGGTGTGTGGGCAGCACAAATTAGACAAGCTGGGTTATGAACACATGCTAACATTAAAAAGGCATGAAATTGGGAGGGGCTTGGGACAGTGGGGGTGGGGCCAGGAGGGTTAGGGATGAGAGCAGGGGGTAAAAGTGATCAAAATACACCGCATGCATACATGAAAATTTCAGAGAATAAAAACATTATAGTTGTGAAAAGGTGTTTGTAAAATGACTGTAAAGTTCCAAAGCCGAGTCTATTCTCAGCTCCTAAAATATATGAGTACTTTTCTGTTCTTCCCTTCTGAGGAAGCCTTCTGTCAAGACGCAGTGTGAAGCTAGTGTGATGGCTTAGCAGATAATCAGTCGCTCTGCCTCACAATCCCGATGACCTGAGTTTGATCCCCGGAACCCACATGAAAGTGGAGAGAGAGAGCTAACTCCACATGGCTGTCCTCTGACCTCCACACGTGTGCCATGTCATCTGTGTCCCACATAAAAGTGGAGGGAGAAAACTCCACATGGTTGTCCTTTGACCTCCACACGTGTGCCATGTCATGTGTGTCCCATGGGAATTAATACTACATACATACATACATACATACATACATACATACAGAATCCATTTTGATGAATATCCTGAGCCAACATCCACAGACCAGGGGAAAGCAATGCCCTTTGGTTTTTGGTAGTTTTCTTTGCCTGATCAAAACTACTAAATACTACACAGTTCAGTATGTAAAAGCTATTATTTTTAAGGACAATGCTAGGAATTTAATAAAATACAGTGTTTAAAAAGCACAAGGAAAAAAAAGCACAAGGATCTATTATACGTCAAAGAGGATAATCATTATGATGTGTTATTTTCCAAGAGGGAAAACTGACAAATTCATTTTAAGATTTATTTTTGTTTTTATCATTTGTGGTGTGTGTGTGTGTGTGGGGGGGGGGCAGAGACAGAGAGACAGAGAGACACAGACAGACAGAGACCGCCAAGTGTGCATGTGTCATGGTGGCCAGAAGATGGCATCAGACCTGAAACTGGAGTAACACTGGTTGTGAGCTCCCCAGTGCGGGGACCAATCTCTGCAAGAACTGCAAGTGCTTTTAAGTGTCGTGCCATCTCGCATGCCCTTGCTTTCTGAGGGGTGTCAATATTCCTGTAGCCCTTTAAAGAGGCAGTGTTGCCATGGCTTCACTGGCCTAGCAACCTTCTGGGGCGTGGATGGCAGAGCTAGTTGTGCTTTCCCCCCTAGGCTCACCCTTCGCCCATGCAAACTGCTGTGAGCTGTTCTGAAACTCAGCAATCCTTCTTCCCAGCCCTCCTGATTTGAGGGGGTGGGGGAGGAAGGGCTTTCTCATGGCCAGCCTGGCTGGGGCCATTGCACAATCTCTGTTTATACAAGTGAGTGTGCCCAGCCTCTACCTTTAATTGGCCAATAAAACCGAAGCCGGGAGCAAGGCATCCCAACAGCAGAAGACCCACCAGGCGCCAGAGGCATCCAGTCCGATCCCAGTTACCGGCATCAGAGTGCCAATCACACCTGCTTCCCCACCAGCAGCCCTTGCACCAGAAGCCAATGAGAACCTGAGATCCCTGTGCCCATTACTTGATAATGACAAGGAGGCAGTGTCCCAGCCACAGCGGCCAGTGTACCCATGTCTGTGTCAGATGCCAAAGAGAGTGATTATAAAATTACGAACAAATATTAGGCATTGCTTTCTAGCCTGAGTTGCTATTCCTCCCTCCCCACCCCCCAAGAGATTTCAAGGAAGGTTGGGCTTTCATGCATTTAATTAGAGTAATGGAGTAGACTCTGCCAAGTGGATCTGAAGCTGGACGAGGGCTCAGCCTTCTCGCCACACTCTGGGTGCCAGCGGAGATTCAGGCTGGCTGTTCCCTAATGGAGTGGGTCTGGGGGAGGGTGATTGACAGCTCCTGTGATAAAATCCACCAAGGTGGCCGCAGTGGTGGCAGGAGTCTCACAGCTTCCAGGAGTTGGGATGGCGCTGTTCGTGGTACTAACTGTCCAACGTCTCATCCCTCTGTCTGCACCCAAACCAAACAGGAAAACAGCAGGAATTCCCCAGGGCTGGCACCGCTAAGGCAGGCTGTAGAAAGCGACAGACCACCATTCTGCAGTGGGTCTCTGCTGTATCAATAAAACAAACAGAAAACACAGCAGCAGTTACTGTGCCTTCCCTTTGCCATTACGGATGGGATGTTACACTGGGGTGAAGCATAAATCAGTATTTGAAAGCGCCTTGCTTAATAAATCATTGGTGCTAATTGGATGAATCTTTCTCCATGCACCGTTGCCACCTCGGACTCTGCCTCAGATTCTTGCTCCTGGAGAGAGAAGCTCCTGGGTCCTTTCATGTTCTCAGAAGCCACAGGGAGCTTTTGTTTCTGTGGGTTGCAGGTCTATAACTACCATGCTACAAAGCAAGACTGGAAACAGTTGGAAATATTTACTTGTCATGCCTTCAAAAAAAGAAGAATACTCCACCAGTGTTCAGCAAAAACAACAACAACAACAACCACAAAGCAATAAAAACAAACCAAAAACAAAACAAAACAAAAAAACCCCCAAACCGTCCAAAGTTATATTCACTTTCTTATTTTTCAACAAATCTTTTTCATCTGTGGGGTCTCATGGCTGCTCCTACATTCAATGTGTTGTGTGCTGTTCTCTGGAGGGAATATGGGAGGAGAAAATCTGGTGACACCCAGCTAAGTGACTGGCCAAAGGAGAGGTTATTTTAGTAGTATCTTCACACACACACACACACACACACACACACACACACACACACACACGTAGGAGTGGGTCTTGCATAACTCCGACTATCCTCTACCTCACTCTGAAACCAAGGATAACCACCTGATCCTCCTGCGTCTACTGAGTGCTGGGAACATGCCATGCACTGCGGTGCTCTGCTCTACACCTCCTTGGGATGGGCTTCCTACATGTTAGGCAGGCACTCTACCACCCGGGCCACATCACGGGCCTCTCCAGGCAATTCCGGGTGTTCTGTGATGCTTCATACAGACTTAACAAGTGGAAGCTTTCCTTTCCTATTCGTGTTGTTTATTTTGAGACAGGATTTTCCTCTGGAGACCAGGCCGGCCTCAAACTGATGACAGACTTCCTGCCTCCCAAGTGCTGGGTTGAGCAGTGGGAACCATGGTGCCCAGTAAGCTATTAATTAGAATATGGATCCTGAAACCACACCAGTTTGACTCGATGCTTGGCTCAGTTCAAATCAGTTGCTGTATCTTGTCCTGTGGCTGAGCCTCGCAGCCTCGCACGGTTTTGTAATCCTATGCATTGGTTTCACAGAGACGGTTGGTTCACTGAGTTCTGTAGTTTTCCTAAGTGGTGACACATCTCTTTATCGGGCGTGATCCTCTCAAGGGCTCACCATGCTTAGCTCCCCGCCCCCAACACCAGAGCAGCTCCTAAACACCACGCCGACCGTGGGGTTGGACTCTGGTATTCCAAACCTGTCATTTCTGCATGCAAGACCGAACTTATTGACAAGAAACACAGCTGCCTGTTCTCCTCCACACGACAGACATTTGGTTCGCTTCAGAGAGTCTGTGTGACACATACCCAAGGCTGAATAACCCCAGCCAGCCATTCTGTCAGAGCACAGGGAGTCCCACCTAAGAAGTACCAGGTTAGCTCTCAGTGCAGACAAGGGCACACACTACTTCTCCCCAGAGACAGACCAGTGCCCAAGAAGGAAGTGACATCTTACGAAGGGCACTCGAAAGGTACGTGCCCTGCGGCCAAAACTGAACTACGGTCGGGAGGGAGAAGGGGCTCAGCAGTTAAGGGCACCTGAGTCTGGAGACCTTGAATTAGGGTCTTGTACCCCACTTGAAGGCGGAAGGAGAGAGCTGACTCTACACAGTTGTTGTGTGACCTTCATAGATGAGGAATGGCATACAGTATACGCCCCTGCCCATCCCACAGCACGCGCCCCCTGTCCCCTCACAACAATACGACGTTTTTGAAATTAAAAACTAGCATTTTTTGTGTATGTGTGCCGCCTCATCAAGGACAGTCTTAAATGGAACTGCACTGACTGTTTCTTTGTATTAACACCAAGTGTACAACAATGAAAGAGCCCATGAGCTGCAACCCAGGCCGGGCATCCAGCAGTTTTACTCACAAGTGCTGTTCACTGTGCAGGAGGTCAGCACAGCACAAAGAGCAAGCACTGTCTTAGCATTTTCATACAATTCCTTCTAATCTCTGAGAAGCCATGAGAGGGCCCAGGGAACCCTCTGAGACCCCTGGGTCACACCCTGAGGGCCACTGTGTGGAGGACAGAGACTATAGAATCTAGAAGCTGTCTAATCTGCTCCTGGCTTGTGTCCTGGTAGATCTGGGGTAAAGAAGATTTAAAAGGTTTAGTTTAATTCTGTCCCCACCCACCCGTCTTCCCTGCTTTTATTTTCTTACTTAAAAAAGTCAATTGTGGCAATTCGATATAAATTTTGTGTTATAAAACAAAGAATCTGATGAGGTGGCTCAGAAGGTAGAGCTGCTGGCCATGAAAGCCCTGTGGACTTGAGGTGGACACCCAGAGCCCACAGTGGAAGGGGAGAGCTGACACAGCGCACAAACGGGAGGGGGGTGGTGCGCGCGCGCACACACACACACACACACACACACATACACAGGCACACATATACACAGGCACACACACAGACATACACAGGCACACATATACACAGGCACACACACAGACATACACAGGCACACATATACACAGGCACACACACAGACATACACAGGCACAGACACACACACAGACATACAAGTACAGACACACACACAGACACATACAGGCACACACACATACAGACACACAGACAAACACACAGACATACAACCAGACACACAGACACAGACACACAGACAGACACACACACACCAGACACACACACATAAATAGAAACAGAAAAAAGTCTGTACAGTTGATTTCCTTAGCATTTTGTTGCTAAGAAAAAAAGTCCCATTATATCATGTTATTGAAAAATTATTACTTGGTGAGGTGGCGCATGCCTGTAATCCCAGCACTCAGGGAGGCAGAGGCAGGTGGATCGCTGTGAGTTCGAGGCCAGCCTGGTATACAAAACGAGTCCAGGACAGCCAAGGCTACACAGAGAAACCCTGTGTTAAAAAAAAAAAAAAAAAAAAGAAAGAAAGAAAGAAAAAGAAAAAAGAAACACAAAAAGAAAAATTACCAAGCCATCATGAGTTAAAACAAAAAGTAAACAAACTAGTTCAGCCCCTATCCACACCTATACCCCCACCTTTAGACCTTTCATATAGTGGGGTACTTGGGGTGCATTCTTACCAGTGTCTTAAAAAAATAATCGGGTGTCCTAATTCAGCCGAATGCAAATGCATACTCCCCTGAAGAGGCCTTACTGTAATTTTCAGCCCTTGATGTCGACATAATCCCCGTAGTTCCTAACTTCTGTCTACTGATCCGATGCTTCTGCTGGCTCAGTACAGCATCAATTAGTAACACTGTGTGTTGATTAGGTTTCCCTGGAGCCCTGAGAAGGCTGCTTTGTATTTATTAATGACTGCACCAGGCACTACTATTTTTCAATAGCATTTAAAAATGAGTAAATTACTGAAGCTAAACTATAAAAAGAATCTCAAATTTCAAAGGCAAGGGGTGGGGGTGGGGAGAAGAAGAAAGAAAAAAAAAGAGCATATTATTTCAAACCACCCCTAATACTCGAATGGCTGGTTTTATTTTCAATGTAATATCCAAGGGGCGTGTTCTTGAATCTTGTTCTAACCTCAGCATTTTGGAATACACATGACATGAGTTGGGGAAACAGACATAGACCAGGCGATTAATTAAGAGCTGGTTGAACAGGTCTAAATTTCATTATCACACACAACACCTGTTAAGTACCACACATCTGATTCAGCAGGACTCCACCCACAAGTTAATGAGAGGGGGGGGAGAGGGAGAGGGAGAGGGAGAGGGAGGGAGGGAGAGAGAGAGAGAGGGAGGGAGAGAGAGGGAGGGAAGGAGAGGGAGGGAGGGAGGGAGAGAGGGAGGGAGGGAAGGAGAGGGAGGGAGGGAGGGAGAGAGGGAGACAGAGACTACAAACAAGGGCGAGTCAACTACTATCCTGTTTGGTTGAAAAATTCCACATAGCATACTAGGTAAAGTGCCAGATGAGCACCTTGGTGCAGAGTTTGCTACGGGAAGGATCAGATCTCTCCTATGATGACTCTCTCCTAAGTAAAGTGTCAAGTGACAGGAGAAAATACAGTTCTCATTCAGCTTATTTCTAAACTCCCGGTCACTCATGCAACGAAGGTCTGCCAGCCAACCACCCCCGACCCCCAGAGGCTCTGGCTGTGAGGTACCAGCTCCCTAGGTGCACACCCTTGTCTTAAGGCCCCCCTTTGATGTGCAAGTCACTGGTGGAGTAAACTGACAGCTTTGATGTTGGACTCGGAGACTTCATGGCTACCAGCACGCCTACAAGGAGAGCCGCCAGTCACTTCTCACATCTGAAAAGCCATGGTCCTTTACAGCTCCTTTTTTACAAGCATCAAATCCTTAAGAACATGTTTTCCCCGTGTCTGCCGATTACCCGAGCTATCTGAGGTGGGGGAGGGCTCTGCTCTTCTGTAAACACCCCGAGGCATCATCATCAGATGGTTCGTAACCAAACTTCTACAGGAGAAGCTTAAGTGCAAAACAGATTTCTAGCAAATGAAAACATCCCGAACAACCCTCAAAAAGGGGGAGTTCAGTCTGGTGTTTCTCCTAAGCAACCATTTGCAACACAGAAACTTGTAAGCCACTTCAAAAGGGTTTGAGGAGGCGACAGCGGCAGGGGGCTTGGAGAGGCTGCCAAAAGTTTGAACCTTCTTAACCCATCATAATCAACTTTGTTTCTCTGCAGTGGTGGAAACAGGAAACTTCTGTTAGAAGATTTTGCAGGACGGACGGACGCCTCGCTTTCCCCATGCGTTTCATTTCTACCCAGCCAGCAAGCAGGCCACAGAAGGAAGACATGACTCTAATTTCATGTGTCAATGCCCATTAGATTTTTTTTTTCAAAATTTGTTTTTCTTTTCTTTCTTTTTTCTTTATTCTTTCCCCTCCTCGCCCCCTACCCCCCCCCCCTTTTTTTTTTCCTGAGACAGGCCTTGGCTGTCCTGGACTCCTTTTGTAGATCAGGCTGGCCTTGAACTCAGAGAGACCCTCCTGCTTCTGCCTCCCTGAGCGATAGAATCAAAGGCGTGGGTCACCATGCC
This sequence comes from Acomys minous, assembly GCF_964271855.1. Taxonomy (NCBI): domain Eukaryota; kingdom Metazoa; phylum Chordata; class Mammalia; order Rodentia; family Muridae; genus Acomys; species Acomys minous. Next base: position 128,484,232 of record NC_140494.1, on the reverse strand, counting down.
TGCCTTCAAACTTTGTTTCAATTACTCCCGGAAATGTCAGATATCACACTCTTCCCTGCCCCGGCCAAGAATGTCAGTACGCTGACCGGGCTAAGTGCTCAGCTCGCACTGCACCACACTGGCTCCTAACAGACCCCGGCTCTTTGTGATCCGCTTTGCAATAAAACTCAAGTTCTTAGGTATCCCAGGCCTCAGGCGAAGCCGGAACAGGATCTTCTCCTAGCTTAGTTTCCGGTGTTTTCCTTTTACACCCAGGTGGCACAGGAGGCGCACTGCTTCCGCCTGCTTTATCAACGCAGAGACTACATTTCTTTGGGATTTGGGGCTGAAGTCAGGGATACAATCACTACAGTGGTTAAGGCTGTTTACGCTTTTCAGCCAGTCCCCACCCTTAGGCCTCACCTCAACCATCAACAGTGGAAAAGGCTCTGGGCTAGACCCTGACAAAAAGCAGGGCTGTCATTTGCCAGCACTAAATCTGGGCATATTTGCGAATATTCATGAAAGCCTGCTTGTTTTAAAATGTGTTTAAGTAGCTGGCAGCAGTGACCTCTTACCTCTTCCTACCTCACAATTTTCACTTCCAAAAGGAGCTGGTTGGGGGTGAGGGGAAGCATCTCTAGCGATTACTCCCTACATCTTGAGCGGGATACCAGCCCACCTCTTCAGGTGTAATAAAAACATCTTCATTTAAAAAAAAAAATTGAGCTCTGTTAAGGAGCTCGCCAGCTGTCCGTCGCGCAACCTTCCAATTTTATGAACAGGCAAAGAGAGGAAGAGAGAGAACCTGCCAGTTACCGCGCAGCAGATCTGGACTGGGACCCACGTCTGCGCCTTTTCCTGCCCCTCTGCACACGCAGGGGCTTTCCACTCCTCGACACGGTGTGGCAACACTGGGGCGGGGGGGGGGGGGGCACATGACTCATGCATAAAATAAAGGTGTTGAACTTGAGCAATTTCTCAACCAGAATCCTCTGTGGCGCTTAAAATGTACCAGCACTTGCAAGCCACCAATGACATCGCACTGAGATCACCAGAATCTCAAATAGACCAGCACACACACACACACACACACACACACACACACACACACACAGTTTAAAATTGTACTTTTAAGCATATGTCTGTGTGGGGGTGGGGTGTGTGTGTGTGTATGTGCGTGCGCATGAGTACAGGAAGCCAGAAGGTGTTGGATCTGGCACTGGAGTTAAGAGGTAGCTGGATGCCACCTGACTCGAGTGCTTGTAACAAAACTCAGGCCCTCTGTAAGAGCAGTAAGTGTTCTTAAATGCTGATCCAGCTCTCTAATCCCTAACAGTCTAACATACGGGTGCTAAGAGAGCAGATGGCCTCTGTGTTCCCTTTTAGGCCTGTTGCAGGCCACTTAGGAGGGTTGGGGAAGTGGACTGAGGCCTCTCATGCTCATCCACCATGCCACCGTCCTATTTCCGTGTCAGACTGGCCGTGCTGCTGCAGGTACCTATGTGGAGGCAGCTGGCATGTTTATTTAAACCCCACCCGCCATGGCACATACTCACCAAGGACACAGACTACGCATGCTATGGTCACTGCTGTCCGTACAGCAGCGAAGCTGCCGCAAGCAAGGGGGTATTGCGCCACCACTTTCCAGGACGGGAGCGGGCTGGAGTGTTGTCTACCTCCACAGCACTCAGAGGCCAGCTTTTACTGGCTTTGCCGGATAAGAGCTCACTCTACACAAAAGGCAGGGTGTCTGTCTGGTCATTGGAATGAGACACAGGGTGTCTGGTCATTTAGAGTCAGAGGAAGGGTGTCTGGTCATTTGGAGTCTCCCTTAAGCCCACTCCCCCAGGTTGGCTACTACAGACACACTCAGGGGATGCTTGTGCCCCAGAAAGACCCTTTTGTTACTAGGAAATGCTGAGGAGCCTGAGGGGTAAGGAATCTTTACTTTGTTGCTAAAAAGAAATAAAATAAAACATTTAAAAAGCAACATGGAAAAGATATCGCTGGCTCCCTTGGGATTAGCCTGGAGTCTGTGGCACACTCCTCCCACACCTGCCACTGTCCCAAAGCACATAGGGCTTCAATTCACTGAGACTATGTTGCCAACAGAGGCCAGTGCCCCAGACAAGTGTCATTCAGAAAAAGAAGTTCAGAGCTTTGCCAGTGTCACAGGCATCTCTGTCGATGACCTGGACAGCCTCAGAACCCTCTCCTGTTTGGGTTATTTGGGGTGAAGAGACCTGGAGTTAGTGATCGAACCCTTCCTCCTCCACACCGGTGGATAGCAAGGCCTCAGAGAACTATTTCAAAGTGTGGCTATTACTGAAGTGATGGCAGAAATCCCTCAAGGTGGGTGCCCATCTCGTGTCTCTTTCAGTGGACTCCGGGGAAGTCTGTGTTTACCTGTTGGGAGTCTTGTTTCCATCTTTACTTAAGAGGCTGAAGGGCTAGGTACGGTGGTACACCACTGTAATCCCAGCACTCAGGGAGGCAGAGGCCAGCCTGGTCTACAAAGCAAGTCCAGGACAGCCAAGGCTACACAGAGAAACTCTTTGGGGGAAAAGAAAGAGGCTTAGGTAGGGCTTCCCAAACCTACCTACCTAACCCTCGAAACCACCAGAACTTTCACAAGTCCTGACTCCTTGGCTTTGGCCCAGGCCACCAGAAACAGAACTGCGTGCAAGATAAATGTTTCCCATGGGATGGTGCAGACTGACAGCCGCTAGGAACCATGGAAGGAGTAGAGCGCCCACTGCCCACCCAGCTGCTTCAGCTTAGAACACAAGGGCGTAACAGATTGAGGCCCAAGGATGCCTGCATCAGAAACACCCAGGATGCTGATTAAATCCACCCTACGGGCCCCACCCTACACTGACTCCATCAGGCCATCGCTAGGTGGGACTCAGTAATCCGCCTGCTGCAGAGTCCAGCTAGGATTTTAGTCCAGGGTTGGAAACCAGTCTTATGCAGAATCATTTACGCAGACACTTCCTAGTTAACTCTTAGATTACTTGAAAGCAAGCCATGTTCACACACACATGTAAGAGTTGTGGCCTTCCCCAGTTACATTAATGTTTTGTGGGATCGTTTTCGAGTACCACCAAGTCTCCTTGGTTTCAAATGGCATATACCTCTGAGAAACTACAAACTCATGAGCCCAACAGTCTCAACACATCCCTCTCTGGTTAACTGTGGCTGCCAACATCTTGGTATATTAAAAAAGAAAATGCTGATTCACGACCCGAGACACCCGACTGACAGGAAGAACGGAAGAACGTGAGTCTGACTATACCAGCATACAGGTGCCACCAGAACGGTCTAGGATCGTCCGAAATAAATATTTATGTTTGCCCTGTGTTCTGTAGAAATCAGAAGCGAGAAAGGGAGATAACAATCTGTGACAAAAAATTACAAACAGCATGAGGATCACACTTCTGGGTGTCACACTTTGAAACAAACAATTTGCTTCAGTAGCTGCTCTCAACCTAACCGCAAGTCCTCACTTCTGAAGCCCTGGCCTTATTTCTAAGATCAAAGGGCCAGAACAGCAGTGCGGTTGTCCCCCACTCCAACCCTTGTTTGGTTTGGTTGTTGCCTTGTTTTCACCTCTTTCGAGTACCAGCAAGCCATATTCCCCCTTCTGGAAAATCCAGGCAGTGTCCTTCCTCCTGGTCACCCCAGCTGTTGCTGCTTGGATCCCACAAACCTTGTGTTCTTACACCTCTGGGAGGCCCCTCCCCTGCCAAGGCATTTCAATAGGAAAACCAGTATTTTCAGTATTTCTGTGCCTCTGGCTCCTTCACACAGGTAAGATTGTTTCTTGGTTGACACACTGGTCAGAGCCAAACTCAAAGCTCACTAAAGAGCTCACTAAATGTTATGCAAATGAATTCTTTTCTCTGCTCTGATACTGAGTCCCTTTATGTTTGTGGTTATTTTTTTGTTTGTTCGTCTGTTTCTGAGCTTTAGCTGCTGGCCTCAGATCACCCCCCTCCGCCCCCCTAGCTGAGGAAGACCTTCAACATTGGGTCATCCTACCTCTGCTGCAAGGATTACAGGAGTGTACCACCATACTACGCCTGCCTGCTTTACACAGAGCTGGAGACTGAACACAGGGCCTCTGGGTGCTCTCTACCAACTGGGCACCAACACCCCAGCCTATGTATGTAGGGTAGTGTAACCTGCAAACTCTATCAAGCTCTCCCCTTCTCCCCCCCCCACCCAATCATAGACACTTTATTTTCTAGGCAACCTGAAAATTTGGGTGAATCAAACCAAGGAGCTAAACAGTTTCTGCATCCATATTTAAAATTGTTTTGATGCCAAAAAGATCATCAGTGATTCTCATTATTGACTCGTGTGTGTGTGTGTGTGTGTGTGTGTGTGTGTGTGTGTATGTGTGTGTGTGTGTGTGTGCGCGTGCGCATGTGTGTGTGTGCGCGCGCGCATGTGTGTGTGCATGTGTGTGTGTACAAAGGTCTTGATTTGAAAAAGAACAACGCTGGGTTTTACTGACTTATTTTTTAAAAAAGGAAAAGAAAAGTGGAGAATAAAACTGAAGTTAAAACTTTTATGGCAAAACAAGGATTTTTATTCAGGTCTTAACTGCTTACAAACCAAATGTCACTCAAATATAGTATAGATTCAATGGAGCTTACGTTTCTTAAAAACGACCCTTTCTTCCTTCCAATAAAAAACCTGTAGAAATTCATTTTCTAGTAAGTCGTTTCTAATATCAGCATAAGATAACGAATTACACGTTTGAACCTGGTGAAGAATGTCTCACAGCGTGTGAAAAAATATTCACAACCTTTGACCTTTTCCACTAGCCTGATGGGAATTTCATTGGCACCAATGTGGCTTTTGCTTGCCGTGAGCAAGCATCCACTAGAGGGCAGCCTTATCTCAGATGTGATACTGCTTTTTAAAAACAGCTCTAAGAGCTTGTAATGTTCCTATAATTATTTTTGTGACGTCTTTTATTTTCTTCGATAGTTTAATCAACATAAGTTGAATCATGTACCCATAAACACTGAAGACCCTACTTTCACAAATTATAAAGATTACCCTGTGGAGTTTATGAGACCCTTCTTTCGTGCCTTAATATGTTTGAAACAAAGTTGTTTTTGTTTTTGCTTTTGTTTAATCTCTAAGTCATATTTTCCTTTTTCCTACGTGATGAGTTAAGCAGCAGGTCGGCCATATTATACCCGGCAGCTGGAACTCACTTTTGTCATCAAAATTTCAAGTGTTTCTACACAAACTAAAGCACATTTGAGGAAGAAACTGACCAAGAGTGTAAGACCATGAACTTCGAGTGAGATGGAAGGTAAAGGAACAGCAGAGCTTTTGTGTGTGTGTGTGTGCATGTGTGTGTACATGCACATGTGTGTGTGTGAGTGTGTGTGTGTATGAGTTTCTACTAGTTTTCAAATAGCTGTCTTCAGTTTGAAGGATGGATTACGTGTGCCCAACAGAGATGTGTTCTTGGTATGAGATGATTTTTCTAATTCAACACGGAATAAGCTACTTCTGGAGACAGTGAGCTCCTCATCATAGGAAGTGTTCAGGGATGACAGGACATTCGTGTCACAGGAATGCCGAGGAGGACACCTGGTTGCTGATGGGACTTCAAGTTTCGTCTCTCCCCGAGCCTCTGAAATGACAGCATCCCCCAACCCAGTAGCTGGAGAGGTTCAGCACCAACACAGGGAGAGGCGAGCTTCTGCGTCTCAGTCAAGAAACGTCTATTCTGCTGCTGTGAAAGACACCAAGTCTCTCAGCAGTGGGTACCGACGCCCCTTGGCTATCAGCACAGCCACGGTCATAAGCACTGGACCACGTGAGGCATATTGAGATGAGAAGGCACATTTGTAAAGCCCTCCTTTACCTAAAGATAAATGGAACAGACAGACAAATATCTGGTCCTGTTCTGTCCTGATGGTGACTCCTGGCACACGTTAGCGGCACTGCATGATGCTGTTCTGTATTGTTTAGGAAAGTCACACTTAGGTTTCTCCCAGATCTTAATATGAAGCAGCCTTAATGAAAATCATGAAGAGCAAAGAGAAGCAAATAAGAATAACCCCATTCGTACCAAATTGATTTTATTAAAGAGTAATTTAAAGATATTAGGCTCAGCAAAGCATTACATAATTGAATCTATTTTCCCCCCATATAAATGGCAGATTTATTTACACTAACTAGGGGCAAAGTTATGTACAAGACATTTTTACAACTTCCTTGGTGTGTGTGTGTGTGGGGGTGCAGTTGGCAGGAAGATGGTGGGACTTGATGGCCTGGTCCAGGCCCTACTGGTTGTCAGCTGAAAGAAATTGGCTATGGCCCTTGATCTGAGTAGCTTCATTTTCGTCAGCTCAAATGCATGGGATCATCAGAGGGCACAAGCAGGAGTGTGTGGGAGACATGAAGTGCAGGTTAGCTACACAGATTGATACTCCTGTTGGTTTGGGAAATGCCTGGTCAACTTGAGAGAAAAGTCAGAAACTGACAAAAGAAAAGCCCTGGCAGGGAGCAAACTTGGCCTTGCTTTTTATAGCCACGAGAGCAGAGGTGTAAGCTATACCGTCATACCCTGACAGGGGCTAGCATTTCACTTAAAAAAAAAGAAAGAAAGAAAGAAAAAAAAATCTAGAAACAAAATATTTCAAGTGTTCCCCTCCCCATATTGCCAATTAGTGAATACGAGCTCTTGTTTAAACATTTTCTCTAGGTTGATGCTCTGACAGTTTATGGGAAAGGCCACAGTCCTGATGGTCACAGAGAGCTCACACCGTGAATCTCTCTGTTCACCAGTCCCAAGGCCGGACAGAATGACTGGGAAGGATTCTCAAGGAGCGGCGAGATGGGGACAGAGATTTCTGTCTGTCACTCTTCTATGGGTCAGTGGGTGGGCTTGAAAACAGCAATAAACATCAGTTCATACTTGATGTCACAAGTGAATGTTTAAAAGTATATCTTAAATTAGAAAAAATATAAAATGAATATAGCTGATGGAGTTGATATCTAAAAATTACGGGTTTTAACGGTCAAACATGAAACACACAAACCAAAGCAACCTTGGTTTTCTGCAATAAACATTGTGAGTATGCAGCAAACAGGAAAAACCTATTCTCCCTTTTCTTTCGGTGCTAAGGAAAGAGGACCTGTACATACAAAGCTGCCGCTGCACAAACCTAGCTGTACCCAGGCCTGCACAAACACCTTTATTACACAGTATACCCAGACAACAAATTCCACACGGGGGACTTTTCTGGTGGTGAAATTTTTAAGAAAAACAAACTCTACAACGCCTTTGAAGATCCATCCATCCAGACACGAAGTTAACTTGGGTTCTAACAAATGGCCCTTTCTAAATACTATACCTATCTTCTTAGGAGCCACAGGGCTACTTGCAAAGCCAATGGCTGCTCCCCCAGATGTTTGCTGACCTGGGCCATTGGTGTTGTGATCCCCAAGGCTTGGAAGGAAAGATGTGAGGAACGGGGTTGAGGGGACCAAGAATCTATTTTCAGGTGCATCTACTAGGCATAAAAACAATCGGGACTTAAATTAAAGTATGTATTTGCTTAGACATCGTATTGCTTTCTACCTGGCTAATGTTTACAACTATAGTGCTCAGCTCAGGCCACGGCCAAGCACCGACAGAAGCGTTCTTTTGTTGTGCATGTGACATAACTGAAATACATAGCATTGAGAGGCTGCCTATGAAAACCTCGCTTCAAATACCATCTCAGGACAGTCAAGGCTCTATTTACAGCCATGCACAGGTTCAGACATCCTGCCTTTAGTTATTTTTAGTGTTTGTTTTATTACATCTATATGCATGTGGACTTGTGTGCGTCATGACACATACGTGGAGGTCAGAGGCTAACTTGTGGGAGTCGGTCCCTCCACTCGCTGAGTCCCAGGGACAGAACTCAGGTCCTCAGATTTGGCAGCCAGAGCCCTCACCCAGTGAACCGCCTCTCAGGCCTCAGACCTTCTTCTGTCTTTCAAACAACTGAATCCTCTTCGCAAGATCAAAACATAAAATAAAACAAAACAACAACAAAATGCCGCTTGGCCCAGTAGCGGCAGCCATTTGAACTTTTGCTTTTCCAGGTTCAGCCACCACTTTCTCTCAGTCCTATCTATCACAGGGTCCCCTCAATGGGACACACATGTCAGGTCAGGGATACCACAGGAAGGATACTTAAAATGAAACTAGAAACTGAATCCGATTTTCACATGGTAAAAAAAAAAAAAAAGCCAAATTCTTCCAGACTGTTCGAGTTAAGTGTGACACGGAAGTCCAATAAACAGAGTACTTCCCAAGGGTTAAAGGTGCCTTGCATCTGTGCGACAAACTGTAAGAAGGGTCCATGGGAGAATGGAGGCCTCCACCTGAGCCTCCGGGACTCCAAGTCCCTTCTACACAAACAGGGGCTGCAAAGCCATACAACGCCAACCGCTTTCGCTCTGAGTCTTTCAGCCCTCAGCTACCAGCCGGGAGTACTTGGCCCATGTGATGACCTAACCCTTCCTTGCCCTCCACAATATCACCCCTACTCTCTCCCTGTGCCCCAAGGAGCAACACAAATGGTAGTGGGGACAAACACACACACACACACACACACACACACACACACACACACACACACACACACTGAAGGGAGCTGCCCAAACTCAAGGCCGATACTTCCTAAGCACAGAACCACTTTAAGCCTAAACTAATTTGACAACTGACACAGAGAGAAGATTTTCTTCTTTGGTGCGTTCAAGAAGGCGTGATTTAATGTTTAAAATAAAAAATAAAAAATAAAAACATCACCATTAAACCGGGCAACAAAGAGGATGTCTCTCTCTCTCCTCTTCCTCTCTGTTCAGAGGCGTTTTACACACCGAAAAGCTATACTATGAAGAAGGCCCTTTCTGTTTTGCACGAAGAAGAATCTAATTATGTAAACTTTTGCATATGGAACCAATTTAACTATTAAAACCAAGAGGCAGCAGGGAAGCATTTAATATGATCCCGGGCCAGGTTTTTTTTTTTTCCTCCCTTAAATCTGATATGGAAACATTTACAACATTCTTTGCTTTCCCACAAACTATTTCTCTTCAGTTAAGTTTTGCACCAAAGCAAGACAATCCTGTTAAGACACAAGTCGTAGAGATGCTGAAACACTCTAATACTCACCCCCAACCCCCCACCCCAAGCCTGGGTTTTAAAGAAAACTGCACTGATGGGACTTGTAGGTTACAGTGTTTTTGTTTTTTTGTTTGTTTTTCATTCTCAATGACAATACTATCAATCTAGGATTTTTTTTTTTTTTTTTGGCAGCCAGAGGATGGGTTTGTGTGTGTGTGGGGGGATGACTTGGGGGTAAATACTGAGGATCTCGGGGCTTTATCACAAAGCCAGTCTGGCTAGAACTTCCCTTGGTACTAAACCTACAAAACCCCAAAGCCAACTTACTAAGAAAATATCAGCTCCAAATAACATCACGAAAGGATATTTCCTTAATGTTTGAGGGGTTCACTGTTCAGTAGGAGGAAAGGCAATTAGAAAGTCTCCCTCAGCGTCTCACCTTTCTCCCCAACAACACAAGCGGCAAACAGAATGGAAAAGGACCATCTCCAACACTTTCCAAACAACAAATTCTTTTTTTTTCTTTTTTCTTTTTTAATTTAAGGAGGCGAGGGAACAAAATGCAGATGGCTTCATGGCTTCTGAAGTCAGTTTTCACTTTAGAGGAAGCAATGCTAAGGTTTTCTTTTGGGGAGGGGAAACAGATTTCTTTTACATAATAAGAAACCTCAACACCTTTCCTTCACACACACTTAAGACCACGGGAAGCTCTTTCCTCTTTTGCTACCCCAGTAACATATTATAAAAGTGATTCAATCACACTTCCCGCAAGCGGTAGAGGAAAAGACTCTAAATTTGCCGTGGGCGCATCCTACAAGAAAGATTTCATTGCACACAGCCAGCTCATCTCGGCGTCCTGAACGCTTCGACCTGTTAATAATTAATAAAAGATGCCACCCAATCTCTAAGTAAAAAACAAAAACAAAAACAAAAAAACCCACGGTGATCTGAAAGTAAAGCCAGCGCAGTTGTGGTACCGATGTCCCTCATCCTGGATTGCAACAACAAAATAATCCCGAACCTAGCAAACGTTTAACGAGCACCAGGGCGCCCGCGACGGGCGGACAAAACCCTTGCAAGCCCATTGGGGTGCTCAGCTGTTGCCCATCCCCACCCCGCCCCCCCGCTCGGAGAGCAGTGGTCACTGTGCCACAGACAGATGGGGCTTTAAATCCCCAAGCCGGGCGACTGGGCCTGCACACTGCTTGGGCAGATTATCCGCTGTGAGGATACAGCCGGCACAGGATCGCGCAAAGTACTGCGGTGTGAGTCTTCCACGGCCATCTGCAAAGGTCGAAGTGCGTGTCTAGGTCTCTCCCTGCCGCACAAGCAACTTCCTGCGCACCTCCAAACTTTGTCTCCATCACAAACTTCCCTGGCTTGCTTGCGCTTCTTCCCGCCTCACCTTGGGGAACCTGAAGCCAGCACACCGTTTCCTTTTTTTTTTTTTTTTCCGTTTTACCTTACTACCGCCAAGCTCTAAACACCGGATCAGGGAGGAAGGCCCGGGGCGAAGAGGCTTGACTGCGGCCAACCTGTGCTCGCAGGCCCTCGCAGCGGTCTAACCTCGACCTCTGCCCGCCAATCCCATGGGCTGATCGGATTGTCTCCCTACATCCATGCACTAGTGTGTAGCCCGGGCGTTTAGCGGCCGGGACAGCGGCCGAGGGCGTCTTGGCACGTTCTGGGAGCAGGGCTGGCTCCGGCCCGCGCGCTTTCGGAAGTGGCAGCGTCCAGAGGACCCAACGCCGCACTTCCCTAACCCGTTGGCCACTCGGGCGCTCCGGATCAGCAGAGGGTGGAGTGGCCGTGCGGAGCTCCGACGCCAGGCCTGGAACGCTAACCAGTCCCGAGGATGACACCACCAGCGTTCGCATGCAGGGCCCAGCCTGGCCGCCGCTCCTCCCCCCCACCCCAAACATAGGCCAGAGCTGTCCTGGGGTGCGGGCCCTGGGGACCCAGTGTGAACGTCCCCAGCTTCCTCCCAGTTGCCAGATCCGCTCTACGCGTCCCAAGCCGCCGCGACTCTCGGCAAACTTTCTTAGGGAAGCCCCGCTGGGTGCCAGGCGCACCCAGGCGAGTGACAGCGGCTAAGGAGACGCTGGAGGGGCGATCGGGCCCGTGAGTCCAGCTCCCACGACCCGAGGCAGGCCGGTTCCTTCCTCTGGGCTCCTGTGGCTACGTTGCCGTGGCCCGGGAGGCCGGGTTGGGTTCGAGCGGCTGCCCCTGAGCTGTACGTGCGCTTGGGCAGGCGCGCCCACCCCTCCCCCTGCGCGCCCTCCTCCCCGCCCCCCGGAGCCGCCAGTCCACCCGAGTCCCCGCGGGCCACCCGGAGCTCACCTTTCATCGCTGCGATCACAAAATACATCCTTTACGCCGCGGTGCGGAGAGCGCAGGGAGAGCCGACCGTCCGACCCCGGAGCCCCCTCTTGCTGCCGCCGCCGCCGCCCGAGCCACAGCAGCAGCTGCCGCAGCTGCCCGCCCGCCGAGAGCCATCCCGAGCCATAAGAGGCTCCATGTGACCGGCTGACATCACGGCCGCCGCTCTGTTTACACCGCGCCCCTCCGCTTCCTCCCGGGGCGGGAGCGAGAGGCGGGAGGCAGGAGGCGGGTGCAGTTGGGCGCCGCGCCCCGCCCCCGCGGGCAGGTGACCGCGAGCGGCCCACCGGGACGCGGTGCTGCCCTCGGGCGCTCCCGGGGGGCCCGCACTAAGGTCCCCAGCCACCCCCTCACCAGCCGATCACCTGTGGCGGCCCGGAAGCTCTCTGCCACTCTCCTGACCACTTTCCACACGCTCCAGCGACAACCCCCCCCCCCCGCCCCCGCCACCCGCCACCGCCCACCCCTACTTCAGCCGAGCACCCGGACGCCAGTAACCGCTCGGTCCCGGAACCCTTCTCCGTGACAAATCCACCCGATGGTTAGCCACAACCAAGCTTCTGGTCTGAGGACGCTGCAGTCTCCCTTATGTTCCAGAGCATCCCAGCCCCCCACATCCCGCACAGGGGAAGGAGCAAGCTCCCTTTTAGACCTTCGGGACTCACCCAGCTCACAGCTTCCATGGTCCTGTTTCCCAGCTGCCCGCTCAGGCAGCATCCCGCACCCGAGACCCCCTGTTTGTGAAAAACTAGAAAACCATGCCTGCCTGCTAAATGAGCCCCAGGTGCCAGGCAATTTCAACTACTCATTCCCTCACCCTATCCAGAACTCTCCAGAAAACCCATCTACAAGTGGAAATGGCGCTGGCTTTCTAACCCCAGAGATTTAAAAAAAAAAAAAAAAAGGCACTGATTGCATTTTAAACAGAAGAAAACACAGACAATACCGTTAGCCGTGCCACTCAACTAACAATTGAGATTTACTTTCCTCCAATGTTTGAAACTTTTTACTGGGTTTATGGGAACGTAAATCACGGTTTTATTTCCGTCCCCAGATGAATCTCGTTATGATTAATTTCAAGACTACTTACCGGGGCGTCTGCTTTACTTAAAACGTTGGCAAGTACACTTACAGTATTGAGCATAACAGAAAAAAAATATATATCTTTTAAGCCAAGTTTGCTTACCTAGTGCTGTTCTGAGACACCTCCCCCCCCCCCCCCCACTCCTGATGATCAAACAGGGAAGGAAGGGTTCTAGTATTTCTCTTTCTTATAACCAAGCTGCCCTTGGCCCATGTATTACGGCCATAATTCAGAACACATGCAGACATCTAGCCCTGTAGCAAAAGATTCCAATCTGTCCACTACCCAATTCTCCCAACCCCATCTCAAGGGGGGGGGGAGGGGGAGGGGGGGGGGAAGAATCAAGTTTTCCAAACATTTACACAGTGCTGGGCCTGGAATGATCAGAAAACATCATTGGCTTTCAGTCAAGCTATGGCCTTACAAAAATGTTTGATTTCAGACACATTCATTCCCAAATAGAATTTTTTTTCTTTTTTTAAAAATCCAACCACAAAAAATAAGAAGCAACAGGGTAAGAATGTGAAGCCAGGACCTACCCATGTTAACTCAGCTGTCCGGCCATAGTGATGTGGACAAGGGTGGCAAAGGAAATCAGCCATACCCACTGTAATGTTTACAATTATGAAATGGAATCACACCATGTCCCCGTGATGCAACGCCATCTCCCAGTGAGGCAACGCCCCGTTCTTCAGATTTGGTCCTGGGTTTCCCTTGCACTAACAACGTGAAAAGAAGGGTGCCGCCACACCAGCTGACTGGTGGGCTCTGGGGGCCATTTTCCTTCCCTTTGTATTGTCAGAGGGGGAAATCGCACGGTCATGGAGCGAGTGCTCACGTGTCCTGAGCTACGCATGCAAGTGCATCTCGGTCTACAGCTGAGAAGCGCGTTGCTTGAAAACAGCATCTTGCTTTAGTAGGTAAGAACCCATTAGCTCCAGCCTGCCCAGCAGACAGCTGACTCCGAACTGAATACTCTTACATCTATAGCAATGTTATTTCCAGGCCATTTCGAATGAAAACTGGTGATGAAGGATGACATGTGAGGTGACATGGGCTTCCACAATTACAAATAGCATGATCTTTCCTCCCACAGAGAGGTCCTCAGTAGAAACAGAATCTCATCACACCTATTTGAAACACTTACACATTTATTCAGCGAAGACATTTCCAGGATAATGTAGCCCTGACCTTGCCCTTTGGAGATGTGTTGTTCTCACATCCTACAGCTAATGAGCAGCAGAGTTCAGACGGTAAGTCATGAGCTTCCTGGGTGGCTAGATGCTCTTTCTAATACACGCCTCTATTACATATCACCAGCTTTTAACCTAGGGGAGACAACTGCACTTCATAGGAATGGCTTTTATGAAACCTTTGAAACCTTAAAAAAAAAAAAAAAAGATGGCCCATGGAATAAATTTCCTACGGAATTATAAGTCTTCGACCAAACAAATAAAGCCAGGAAGGAAATGCTACATAACTTCCTTCAAGGAAATCAAATTGGAACCTCAAACGATACAAAATTTCACACACTAAATTAAAATGCCATCATATAAAGACACAGTACAATATCAAAACATTATAAATATAAAGGAGTGATTGGATTTTTGTTAAATAAATGCAGTGGAATAACTACTGTGGAGGAAATAGTTTTAAGAAATATATTCTTTTCATCCTTTAAAACAAATGGTCTGAGCTGAGCCTGGTGGCACACGCCTTTAATCCCAGCAGAGGCAGGCAGATTGCTGTGAGTTCGAGGCCAGCCTGGTCTACAAAGCGAGTCCAGGACAGCCAAGGCCACACAGAGAAACCCTGTCTCAAAAAAACAAAAACCAAACAAAACAAATGGTCTGGAAAAAAAAGAAAAGAATATTGGTTATAAGAAGGCAATTCCATAGGATGGGAATTCTTTCCGGTTAATGGAGGATGATACACATGAACTTAAGAACACTGGTGTTGGCTAACCTCAGCAAGAAAGGTCAAAATGGACTTACAATCACGTGAAATTCACCCACGAGTTTACACGTGGCCACAGACTCATACGGGGCCCCATTGGGCTTGTCCCCATGGACCTGGCACCGAGTGGGACGTGGACACACAAATGCGGATACCCACGAGCAGAGCCTGGTGCACTTCTGCAGGAGTCCAGATTGCAATCCGGCCAAGATGTTGGTGACAACCTCTTTTCCACAGGTCCAGGAAGTGACCTGGGCTCCCCAGGGCCGGTTCCTGACTCTAGAGACTCATGGCTGCTCAAGATGCTGAGACAGCAGTGGGCAAAGGGCTTAGCCCTAAATGAGTCATTCCTACCACTGCCTCTGAGGTGCAAGGGACGCCGCAGAATGACAGCAGAAGGAATAGAAGACACGGAGAAGGTTGGAGACGTCCTGTTCTCCTGACACTGAACACTCACTGTAAATACGAACTCACAGCAGCTGCAATGGCTTATGGGCCCTACTCAAGACAGGGCTTTCCCATAGTCAGCCATGAATTGTGGAAGAGTTCAAAAGACCCTGCCCTCTACTCCAGGAGGTGTGTGTGTGTGTCTGTGTGTGTCTGTGTGTGTGTGTGTGTGTTCACTGTCTTCAGTTGTATACCCACTGGTGAATCGGCCAAACTCCAGTGGATAATTCCAGCCTTAAAGCCAAACCCAGAGGGACACAACTGACAGAAGAAGACAGGAATGTGGAAGGTGAGGAGGGGAAGGAAGAGAAAGCTGGATAGGTGGGGGAAGGAGGGAGAAGAAAGAGGGCAGGATGGGAACAGCCAGAACGCACCACAGACATGCATGAAATCGTCAAAATACAAATTTAATTTAAAAAAACGATTCTTAACTCTTTGAGATTTGGGTTTTTGCCACACAGAGGCCCGATCATGTGATTTATTACATCCAAGCGTGCACATAAGACTTTGTAAGAGAACATCAAACCAGTGGGTTGAGGAGTTTGTCCCCAACTTGTCAAGATCCCAGAACAAGATGCTTTCAGCCCCTCTCTCCTAAAGCTTGATAGTCCAATTAATTTCTTCTTAACTGGACAAGGAAAAGGTGACCCAAAAGTTACTGTAGTCCTAGGCACTTGTTTCGACTGGATCATTGGTTGCCCTATTTTGGATCCTTCAGGAGCTGGACCATTCTGGCCAAAACAGAGCCATGGATCATCCTCCTGAAAGACCAAGAGGGCCAGCAAGAGGACCTGGGATGCTACAGAGAGGGCACATATTTCCTTATGCAGACTATAGCCTTGCTAAGTTTGAATGTAGAAGGCCCCACGGCTCTATGAGTAATTCTAGAGAGATCTGGGAATCCAGAGTAAGAGAGGGAGACCCTGGATTTATCTTGTTTATTAATGTCAAGAGGAAGGATGACCATTTTAATATGGCTTGTCTGTCTTGTTCACTGTTTTAAGACGAAAGTAGAGGAGCATTTAAATATGCAAATATATTGTACATGAAATTTGATGAAACAAGCAATATTTTGGTGGCAAACGATGCCTTCAGTTTTACACACACACACACACACACACACACACACACACACACACACACACTTTTGCTAACTGACCACAATTACCGAGTATCTATTTCAGGCCTACAATACTCCAGAACCAAGAGTGAACAGGATAATTGCTTTGGTCTTGAGAAGTTTTACCAATGGAGGTGACCTTTCCTCTAAAATCCTACAGAAGTCAATCGCTTCTCTGCACGAGGCTGCACTTGTCTTCAGGAGCCCATTATCTGAGTGGCCTGGGCTACCAGCAGCGGGGAGATGGGTGGCTATGAACCACTCCCGTGCCTATTAGCAGAGCAGACAGTTGAGGTGGGTGGTTTGGCTGGAGCCAGGCTGTGTGCTTCATGGACTCTCCGGAGCCAAACATTTCATATGGCTGTTAGGAAACTCAGAGATTTGGCCTGTGTTTTGTAACCATTACAATGAGGAAAAGGTTGAAGTTCACTGGCAGGCAGAGATGACCAGCCTCCACACACTACGTGGGCAGCAAGTACTGCACCCAGCGCGTGAGCACGCGTACACACACACACACATACACACACACACACACACACACACACACACACACACACACACACACACCTGCTCAGGCAGCAAGCAAAGAGACAAGAAGGTCCGTGTACCATTAGGTTCTCAGAGGTGTCTACATCTCTAAGGCTGGCAAAATAGGCCATGCATGATACTTTTTTCTTTCCTTCTTTCAGGCAGAGTAATCAGTTTTGTTGTGGAGTTTGCACATGTAAGCAAGCGACTGTACTTTGTTCTCAATTGTCCATCTTTCCCACTGCTCACCTCTGGTTATTTCCCTTCCTTCCGCTCAGTAGCCCCCCCCCCCCACCATTTTCTTATCACAAACAGTCATTCTGTCTGTCTGTCTCTGTCTCTCTCTCTCTAATACAGAGATTACAAGTAAACCTAAGAACTGAGAATTCTAGGACCTAGTGTTGCACACACCCCTCGCCTCTCTCTGTGATACCTCTGACAAGTCATTTCACCTCCCAAGACCAACGTCTGTCCCCCCACGCCCCATGGGATGAACGAGTAACGTAGACATCAAAGGGCTTTACCATCACAGCCACCCATGTTTTCAGGAGCATCGTCATCCCTCTCTCCGTGTTGGGCTTTTTTCATTCACTTCTCTGAGGAGCCTGATTCACTTCCTCAATTCTATCCTACAGCAGAGTGAGCCTCGGCATTTTGATGGAGAAGCTGGGCTCAAAACCAGCCTGCATCCTACTCACCAGTTGAGTGATCTTGAGCAAACCTTTGTTTCATCACATGTGAAGTCAGGACAGTAGAGCTCTGTAGGGTCATGAGGCCGATTAGCTTAAATCGGTATAAAGGAAGGTTGGGATGCCAGCACTTAGGAAACAGAACCAGCAGCCTCCACCTTAATAATTCCTGTATATTTTCAAGGTCTGGACCATTTATTTGTTACTCTCAAGACTTATTTCTTAATGGACTCTCAGAAGTAGAAGCTCTCAGCAAAGGCAGCCATGTCTCCTGGCAATCTGTTCCTGGCATTTTTCTTTGGCTTCCTTCATTCTCTTGGCTAAGACTCTAGCATATTCTGCAGCCTCCTCCTCCTCCTTATTTTTATTAGTGTCCTGTTTCTTCAGAGAAAAGCATTGGTGTTTGTGTTGCAGGTAGCATGGAGTGACAGGGTGATGAGTCTCCGGCACATTTGTCCTGGCTTTTTTACCTTCTTTGTTTAAGGGATTTTTTTTTCATGGCATGTTGGTGGACAGCATTTTCTTTAGAGAGACTGACAAGGCTTGTGAGTTCTGCTGGCTCTTTTGAGCCCAAGTGGCCAAGGCACAGTAGTATCTATCGGTCCGAAAATATACTTTTCCTCTTCCTTCTTTTCTTTTCCTTTGTGACAATAACCAATTGGGAGCACTAAAAACTGGCATCCACAATGCGTCCTCTTTCTCCAGCTCTCCTTGGTCTAAACAAGAATGCCCCTTGCTTAACAGCAGGCTCACTCTCCAATGGGTCAGGACACATTGCTTCACAGAAACGCCTTGTTTGTTGTTTTCCCCCACCCCCTCCAAGCCCCACCCACTGATCAGACCACACAACCTTTCTACTCTCTCAGGCCCCCAACAGCTCCTCCTGCAGCCCACACACCTCACATAGAAAGTATCAAGTTTGAGTTTGTGGTGGATTTCATTGAGTTTCTGACAGCTGGTGGCTGGGGAGGAGGTATATAGCTCCGTCTCGATGCAGCCAAATGCCTAGGAAGTGCCACAGAAGAGAGCTAATTCTTGTATTTTAATACACACAAGAACCCATGCCAACTCAGAACCCTGATCCTCAGCGAGGAATCGTTGAAGGAGACCTGCATGCTATTTTACGTAAAATAAGTATTTATTGGAGTTGAAGAGTACAGCGCTCGCCATTGCAAGTGTGAAGATCTGAATTCTGATTCCTGGCAGCCGTGCTAGAAGCTGAGTCGGGCAGCGTGTAGGCCCAGCACCATGGAGGCAGAGACAGGGGCTTGCAGGCTAGTCGGCTTAGCCAAACTGGCAAGCTCCTGGGGCCATTCAGAGACTTTTCCTCAGAAAAACAAGGTGGAAATCAACTGAGGAAGACACACTACTTCCCTCTGGCTTGCACAGTCACACACCCACATGTGCATGTGCACCAGTGCACACAGACATGTGAGCACACACACAGGACAACACTGAGTGTTCATTAAGTAATTGCTCTGTAAGTAGGAGGGGGATGTACAAATTAAGAATTAGCTACTGCTTTCCCTGAAAGGACTGTGGTCAGGCGAGTCCTCACATTTCTTTTTCTGTACGAGGGCAAGCTCCCCCATAACGAGTAAAGATCTCTGTGCATGACTGTGTTAGGACATGGAGAGGGAAGGAGAAAGGCCAGGACTTGAAGATGTCCTGTAAGGGGTCCGTAATCCAGCAGGAAGGAGAGTGAATGAAGATGATGCTCTAATGCGAGGCAGAACGTGTGATGCAAGTGCTCTGCCGAACAAGGGTCATGTTAGTCAAGAATGCGAGAGGCGGAGGCTCCAGCGATGGCTGAGTGGTCAAGCTCATGTGCTGCTTGCTCTTGTGGGGTTCTCAGTAGGCGGGAGGGGGGGGTTCATGACTGCCTGTACCTCCAGTTCTCAGGAACCCAATGCCCTCATCTGGCCTCTGAGGAAAGGACACATACAACAAAGAAGATACACAGACATAGATACACATAAAATAAAAATACATACAACCAAGCAGACACACAGACACAGATACACATAAAATAAAAATACATACAACCAAGCAGATACACAGACACAGATACACATAAAATAAAAATACATACAACCAAGCAGACACACAGACACAGATACACATAAAATAAAAATACATACAACCAAGCAGATACATAGACACAGATACACATAAAATAAAAATACATACAACCAAGCAGACACACAGACACAGATACACATAAAATAAAAATACATACAACCAAGCAGACACACAGACACAGATACACATAAAATAAAAATACATACAACCAAGCAGACACACAGACACAGATACACATAAAATAAAAATACATACAACCAAGCAGACACACAGACACAGATACACATAAAATAAAAATACATACAACCAAGCAGATACATAGACACAGATACACATAAAATAAAAATACATACAACCAAGCAGATACACAGACACAGATACACATAAAATAAAAATACATACAACCAAGCAGACACACAGACACAGATACACATAAAATAAAAATACATACAACCAAGCAGATACATAGACACAGATACACATAAAATAAAAATACATACAACCAAGCAGACACACAGACACAGATACACATAAAATAAAAATACATACAACCAAGCAGATACACAGACACAGATACACATAAAATAAAAATACATACAACCAAGCAGACACACAGACACAGATACACATAAAATAAAAATACATACAACCAAGCAGATACATAGACACAGATACACATAAAATAAAAATACATACAACCAAGCAGACACACAGACACAGATACACATAAAATAAAAATACATACAACTAAGCAGATACATAGACACAGATACACATAAAATAAAAATACATACAACCAAGCAGATACATAGACACAGATACACATAAAATAAAAATACATACAACCAAGCCTACATGCAGACACAGATACACATAAAATAAAAATAAGTAGAATAATAAAAAAAAAAAAAAAGAGAAAGAAAACCAAGAGCGGTTAATGTCTACAGAGCTAGATTTTTTTTTAGAAGAACTTCCTGAAGAAAGGTCCATCTAGGCTAGACCTTGAAATCCTGCCTAAATCTTGGTAGAAATAGGAACACAAGGGCTCCAGACTCCTGATAACGGTGTGCAGAAAAAAACAAAAGAGCAGGCAGTGCTAATAATGGTTCACAGTAGCATAAACTATGCGTAGACAGACAGGAGAGAAGGTCTAAGAGGTGGGCCCATAGCTACGTTTCTTTCCTTCCTCCCTTCACACACCTTGTCTGAGTTCGTCAGACGGCAGACATTCAGCAGGTCACGGAGGTACACACTGGAACCCCAGCACTCGGGAGGCTGTGGCTGGAGGACCAGGGACCCAAGGGTCGGCTTGGCTATAGTATAAGTTCAAGATGACCTTGGGAAACGAGACTCTATTAAAAACCAAGACAAATAAAAATTAAAAATCAAACTGAATCTATTCAGAGGCTTTTTTTTTTGTGGGGGGAGTGGTTGGGAGTCAGGGCATAAGACAGAAACTGTTCTTAAGAAAATAGATGTCCTCTCACAGCTGCCTGTTTTGTAATCTTATTGCAAGGATTAACGGTTGGCTTGGTAGTCATGAAGTTAAATTATGCTTAGTAAAACACACAGAGCCAATGAGCTCAGCATCACAGCGCACAGAGGAAGAGTTAAATAGAAAGTGGTGTTATTTCACTAAAGCTCAGCAGAGCATTTAAAGATGAATAAGATAAATTGAATGTTACTTGATTTTTGTGTCTCATCCATTTTGGCTCTGGAAATTATAACAGACAGTTCTATTAATATTCGCACTTTGTAGAGAGGCTGTATCTCACTTTTCTTTTTTAAAAAAGCTACGATCATATAAATACAAAATAATGGAGAAAAGATAAACACTTACAGACTGTTTTGCCTATTTTTGTCACGCGCGATCAAGACCACACAGTCATGTGGGCTTTGTTGGGAAAGTCAAGTCTTGAAGTGAGGAAGTTTCCAGGAGCAAATGCTGCCATTATTTTGCTTTCATAGAGAAAATATGTTCCTGTTCAGTCAAGCAGAGTAATCAATTATTCTGCATTTTGAAATCCTCATTTTATATCTATTGACATTTCAGACAGTTGTGCCGCATGTCAATAGTGGTTTGGATGCTCACATCCAAGCCCCAGCTTGCAGCACGGGGCTCATGCCACGCAGGGTTCCACCTGCAGCCCCCTCTCACTCCTGGAAGCTCATCTATTATTTATGCCCAAGTCCAGTGCAATGCAACTGTGCCATGAGCACTTGAACCGGGACAGGCTCGAGTGGGTATTTTTGTCTTAATAAAAATGTTAGTCTTATAACTATGTTTAATTCATTTTAAAAGGTTAGCCACTTCCTTCCTCTTGAATTGAAAAGCATTCCTATGTACCTATGTATTGTGAGATGAAGATGACTAGATTAGGCAACCTAGTCACGCAGTGTTTGAACACAATCGTGTGTGTGTGTGTGTGTGTGTGTGTGTGTGTGTGTGTGTGTGTGTGTGTGTAGGTAGGTACACATGCACATATGTGTGTGTACAGCAGGCTGGAGGGTGATGATGTTACCTGTCTTTCTCTATTGTTTCCACCTTATTTTGGAGCCTGGGTCTTCACTGAATTTGCAGTCACAGGTGTTGGCGTGTGTGTCTGGCCAGTGAACTCCAGGGATCTGTCCGTCTCCAGTTCCCTCTCTGGAGCTGGGATTGTAACTCAGGACCGAACTTCGCCCTAGCCCTTCGAAGTGGCTTTGGATGAAGATTCAATCCAAATGCTTCCACTTTCTCCCCTGCTGGCTGACCATTTCCTGGGATTTCCTGTGCAGCAGATGTGAATTTTTCTTTCAAAATCCTTTTTACCAAATTATATTCTGTTCCCCCCCCCCATCCTCCTTTTAGAGAAAAGGGAAGTAGGGAAGAGAGAAATGAAGTGACCTGTCCTGAGAAGCAAGCCCAGGATTTCGGCAATCCCTACGCAAAATGGATTCTAAAGAGTTCACTCACTATGCCACAATGCTCAAATAATTTATCACTTGTTTTTCTTGCATTCAGAACTACTTAGCAATTTAAAAATAGTAGGCTGACTTGTCCAGGAATCAAAAATTGCCACTCTAATTCTATCTAGGCATAGGTACAAGGAATTCTATCACCAGCTCCTGTAATGGAGCAGGCTTAGCATGTGTCATCATGAATTATTGCACAATTTAGTAAATTATTTAATTGCTACTAATGAAGAAACATTTGTACACAGTTGTAATTACCTTGTTTGGAAACAATGTTACCATTTGTATATTTAAGGAACACTTGCTACAAATTAACTCTTGAGGGGAGTTTTTTTGTTTTTTGTTTTTTAATTTTTATTTTAGAAATACAACCCTAAATAACAGGATGTTGCATTTAATCCTAAGGAAATTAAAAATTACAAACACCAAGAGTAGCATTTCTAAAAGCTAAACACAACAAGTGTGCTAGAAATGTAGAAAATAGTAAATTTATAGTTTACACTGTTCTACAGAAGTCATACAAGATAAGGCCACCTGGAGCTTTTGCTGTAGCAAATGGAAATGGTGCTGTTCTTTCTGTGAGAGATTGTGCAACACGTGGCATAAGATTATATCTCGTCCACCTACTCGACACCGAGCTTGAGGCATATACCCATCTTAGGCAGAGCGCTGAGTTTTTAGTATGATTCGGGTAAAACTCTTTCCTACATTTCAGTGGCTGTAGTAAGTGTGTTTATCACAAATGTCATTTGTATGAAACAAAAGTACATGTGTAAAGGTAAGGTGTTCTGACATCACAGAGTAACATTTAAAGTAATTGTTAAAATGCCACACTACAGGAAGGACCTGTTGGGGCATCTGCAGTTACATCATTGAGAAATGACTGATACACATTATTGAATTTGCTGTAAAGGCTTGGGAGCAATGACAGACTTAGACAGCCAAGTTTGCCCATTATTCCAAAGGTTAGGTACACCTCGTATGGTGAAACTGAGTTTCACAAACCAGACTGAGATGGCGAGTTCATTTACGACATCCTTACTCCTTGAAATATAATTGAGTTAATGGAGCGAAGCCATCATAGACAAGGAAGAATAAAAACAACAGCAACTCTCAGATTGTGCCCTGAGTCTTTCTGGCTTCCAAGGCCATGGGCAGCTAAACCACCCATGTCTGACGGTTGCCCATGGTTAAATAACCACACACAACGAAGATAAGCGGCATCGTCATATTTTCTCTGATGTCGGCTCTCTATGTTTTCAAGGTCAAACTGCCATTTAACTGGGCTCTTCCTGTCATGAAAGAGTTCTGTCCTCTGATAAATAATGTTTTGTTTTGTTTTTTTTTTTTTTTTAAAAAATCACAGTCAACTGTGCGGAATTCAATGCTTATGTATTCCCTGCCACCACATGAGGTTTGGGCATTGCAAAAATAAGAGGAAAGAAAATGTCTTTGTGTGTTCAGAGGCAACACCACTCAATTCACCAACTCACACCAAATATTATGTAGTATTTATTTTAGGCCCATAGTATATTATCAGCTAGAGGGATAGGTGAAGACATGGAGTGCGCTTTGTTTTTGTGAGTTACTGTGTCAAATAAGAAACATTGTACTTTGATTCATCCTTCTGCGGAGTTTGACAAAGGCATTTAAGGGCAAAGCCACTAATACAGTCAAGACCTAGTTCTCTCAGAATCCCCATACACCTCTCTGCAGCCAATGTGTCCTTCTATTCAGAATTCTGGAAATTGGAGCTCTGCTTTCTTCTGTATATTTTGCCTTCTAAAGAGGGAGATGGCTCAGCCAGTAAGGTTCTTGCTTTACATACACAAGGTCCTCAGTTTGATCCCTAAAACCCACATTGTAAAGGCCAGGTGTATAGGCACATGCTTATAATTTCAGCCTAAGCGAGGCAAAGGCAGGAAGATCCTGGGCTGGTGAGAAGCCCTGCATGAAAAGCAAAAAAAAGCAAAAACAAAAACAAAACAAACAAAAACCCAAGCACACAAAAGCAAAGCACAAAACAAATAAACAAAACCCCAAAACAAAAAAAGTGGACGGTACTTGAAGAATGGTAGCCGAGAATGTTCTCTGTTCTCTACAGACAGGTGCATACAAGTGCATCTGTACATACACAAATAAGTGTACACACACACATGTGTACACACACACACATGTACTCATATGCATGTGTGTACACATACAGTATATTAGTATGAAGTTTTTTGACTCTGGTCAGTACATACTTGAGATTTATCACACATTTTGAAAACACCACCCTCCCTTTTGATCAAGCAAAGTTGATTATTCCTTCCTCAACAGAAGAAGGGTGTTTTCTGCCATTTTGGAACCACAGTTAAATCTGCTGTCAGTGTTCACACGCGGGTGTGTGAGCGTGCGTGCTTACTTCATGTTGGTGAAGATCATACAGGAGGGATGCGTTCGTTTCACAGGGGCAATGCCTAGCTCTTGCCAGAGTGGCTGGGCTACTTTGCGTTCGCTCTAATTGCTCTGCATGCACACCGGCACCTGCAGCTTATCTGATATTGACCCATGCATCGTCTCTCTGGTTATGTGTTTAGTGAAGTCATCGGAAATGCTGACCACGGCATCGTCTTGCTCAGGGAAGATGTGGGGCCATCCCTCTGTTAGTCTGTGCTCCTGGCGTTCTCGCCAACTGGTGAAAGCGTAACCTTGCTTTATTCATGGTTCTGTTCAAAGTCACCGTATTTAACGCATTCCGTTCATTACACTGAACTTACGGCCAGCCATGCTGTCGTAGGTCCTGGACTTGTGTCCAGCCATGTCATGGGTCCTGAACTTGTGGCCCGCCGTGCCAAGGGTCCTGGACTTGTGGCCAGCCATGCCGTGAGTCCTGGACTTGTGGCCAGCCATGCTATGAGTCCTGCATTTGTGACTGAAGGGAGCTTTCAGAGCACTCTGAGTTTACTCCATAAGCACAGCCCTGGCCCTCCTTCCCTTAGGAGCCCCCAGACAGCTCTCTGGCGAGCACCACACTGCCAGTCATTTTAAACAGTGAGCTCATCAACAAAAAGCACAAAGATTAGACAAATGTGACATTAAGCAGACTTTGGGGAAAGCCCACTTGTTTACAGTCCAGGAGATGAAACCAGAAGACAGAGTGTTGCCTCGGTTGACCTCGGCCGGGACTGTGAACTTCAAGATTGGATGCCCTGCATGGTTGCTTGCCTGCCCGTGCCCAGAAAACCAGCACTGGTCTCAGGGGTCACAATAAACGTTAGCGATTGTAAAAAAATTCATAAATATAAAACCCCACACACTATTTCTCCACCTGTTTTTGTCACTCTGCCTTCTCAGTTTAAGTGTCATTATCTTTGGGAGGTCACGGAGAGGCCCCTAAGCTTCATCAGGAAAGTTCTGGGCCTCATTCGCAGCCTGCCCTTTTGGTGAACTTGAATCCTCGCTTTTGTCTTTTGTTTGTTTTTAATTTTACCCTGTTCTTTCCCTGATGCTATTTCTTTTTCAAAAATTAGTTTATTTGTGAGTGTGTATGTGTGAGTGTGTACGTGTGAGTGTGTGTGTGTGAGTGTGTGTGTGATGCATGTGATATGTGTATATGTAGTGTATGTGTATGATGTGTGTATAGTGTCCATATGATGTGTGTGTGAGGTGCCTGTATAGTGTGCATGTGGGTGCAAGTGGACTGTGTGAGTGTGTGTGTGATGTGTATGATATGTGTATGTGTGTAGTGTATGTATAGTGTGCATGTGGTATGTGTGTGGAGTGTGTGAGAGTGTGTGAGCGTGAGTCTGTGTGTGTGTGTGTGTACACGAATGCTCTTAGGCGCTGTGCGCATGCGTCATGAGAGGATAACATGCCGGAGTCAATTCTCTCTTTTCACCATGAAGGTCTCTGGGATTGAACTCAGGTCCTCAGGCTTGGCGGCAGATGCCTGTGCCTGCTGAGTCATCACTCAGCCTCACTCACCCTGCTTATTTGGTAATCATTTGCGCTCTTATTTCTAGAGCCAGGGAAAACACCGTCTGTCTTAGTCTCTTTGTATCTCCCATGATGCCAAGGTTTCTGGCACATCCAGCTTCCTGGTAAATATTTGTCAACTAAGTGAATGTCTTGCTGAAACTGGGACAGACGACAGAAGGAGGGCTGGGATTGGGGTGGGAATCTGGTTTCCCATCCTGACTTTAGCACTGACTGGCTGTGTGACTGTAAGCTTCACTGGCCTTGCCTAAAAACAACAGCAACAACAACAACAACAACAACAACAACAACAACAACAACAAAAGAACAACATTCTCTATCTCTAATAATGGTTTTTGGAAAGACCTGAAAAGTTAGTTAATAAACTCTTAGATTCTGGTGTTCTGTTAGTTTCTGATCATTATTCCACTAGGACAGTTTATAGGCCAGAATTAGAAGCTTATACTAGAGTGAATAATGCAAAATATTGTCACCCAGTAGTGCGAACAGTGGGCTGCTGTGGGCGTCCGGGGGACAGTGGGCTGCTGTGGGCATCCGGGGGACAGTGGGCTGCTGTGGGCGTCCAGGGGACAGTGGGCTGCTGTGGGCATCAGGGGACAGTGGGCTGCTGTGGGTGTCCAGGGACAGTGGGCTGCTGTGGGCATCAGGGGACAGTGGGCTGCTGTGGGTGTCCGGGGGACAGTGGGCTGCTGTGGGCGTCCAGGGGACAGTGGGCTGCTGTGGGCGTCCAGGGGACAGTGGGCTGCTGTGGGCATCAGGGGACAGTGGGCTGCTGTGGGCATCCGGGGGACAGTGGGCTGCTGTGGGCATCCGGGGGACAGTGGGCTGCTCTGGGCGTCCGGGGGACACTGGTGTAGCCGCTGCAGGAAATGCAGAGGACTCAGAGAGTTTTCCATGGAAAAGTACATCTTCTGTTCCTCAGACGCTCTGGCTGTGGGCTGCGTGGTCAGGATGTCAGGCTTTACCATCACGGGAACCACTGCTTGGGACTCCCGGCTCTGGAAGCCTTCGAAAGTCAGCACTGACACCGTTTTCTAACAATGTAGCACCAAGGTGGTCTGAATTAAAATAAGCTGCTAATTTATTCTACTTCAAAAGATGTGTTGAATGTTTAAAAGGGATGCTTCAGACACAGAAGTTTGCTCTCTCTGGAAATACGATGGCTTTCCCCACCGCCCCTCTCAAGCATTCCTACAATACCTATTTAATTAACAAACATATCTCGAGTCTATCTGAAATGGTTTCTGATGTGCTCCTTAAGGTTTCAAGGCAATCAATCCAACACGAACGGTTTTGGTGGAATTGCTGTTCGCACTCTGCCTGCGTACACCGAAGGCTAATGAAACAAGTCGGTGCCGTGGTGGGTCAGAGATGGTGTCTGTCACTCACCGCTTACGTCACTCAAAACCTACACCAATGGTTGCCTTATAAAATCACGATCATCGGATGTGATTAAGTGACATTCTTTGAGATCACAGGTCTTCAGACGATTCAAAACAAGGCGAGTCACGGCAGAAGAGGGAGCAACAGGGAGGCAGAGGTGCTGACTACGAGCATCCGGTCGCACGGCAGAAGACATCCGTAAAAGTGGCTGTCTACAAAATGCCCATTGCTTCCTAACTTACACCTTTGTAAACGTTTCTGGAGACAACATTCCACCACCACCACCACCACCCTCAACCCATGAAGTTCTCATCAGGAGACAAAGGACAGACCAGAATCAAACCCAGAGTTCAAAATAGCACCTGCCGACAGGCATGCTCCTGGTACGCTCTGCCGAGCTGTACAGTTGCTTTGCAATAGTTCCCAGCTATTTTAAATGCTCCTGGATGGGGCTGCCGACTTGTCAGGGAGCAGGAAAATGTTATGCCATTCCTTCCGAAAATTCCTTCCCAGAACACAAAATACTTGGGATCATTCTAATAGAATCAAGGATAATTGGAGAGAAAAAAAGAAAAGAAAAGAAAAAAAAAGAAAAAGAAAAACAAGTTGTTTTTCACTGGGAAGCTTTCGGTTTGAACTAGGCGAATGAGCCTAACATAGGGCAGCTGGGCTATGACTCACAACCCCTTGGAATTTGGGCCAAAGTGAGTATTTCCTGAGGTCGAGCCTGATGTGCTTTGTGCATCCCTGGTGGGGCTCAGAGGGTATCAAATAAATGCTGCTGTTGGGAGGGATGAATGAATGAAAGCCTGTCTGTCTAATAATGACCCATGGGTTTTTGCATCAGCAAAAGATTCCCATAGGAAAACCGAACTGCATTCGGAACTTGTGTCTGTGAATAATTCTATTTTAATCTCTTTGACGATTAAAAAAAAATTTATGCTCAGAGTGGACTTTCTTGATTTTTGTTTTTAAAAACCAAGGTGTGAAAAACACCGAAGTGTTTTCCAGAACACAAAGTACAATTATAGTTCTTAGAAAGCTATGTTTGCATACAGTGTGTGTGTTTGTAATGATAATTTTAAATTTCCTTCAGAGATAGTTCTGGAAGCAGCATTGAGGCGAGACACTGTAGGGGGCGTCTGAGGAGGGAAGCTAAAAGAGTCTGGCTCTTCGGCACTAAATACTGTCATCAAGATTCAGAGAGGGGACCCTGTTTTCAGTGTGTGCACAGGTAAGTTACAAGATTAACTACATCACAACAGCGGTCAGAGAGGTACAATTGTGATGAAACCTTCCACAATTAGAGAGACCCCACTTGAAAACATTCTATGTGCAACGTAGAGAAAAACAAAACAAAGTGGTCCAAAGGAGGAAAAGGAGGAGGAGACAAACAAACACACTAGTACGGACAAAGTTACAAAGACTCCCATTAAAAGCCCGGGAAGCTGAGCTCAAGGCGTGTGCTTCCAAAGCAGGCTCCTGGGGCCACCAGGACGGCCTTCCTGTCTGGAAGACAGACTCCTGAGCGCCATGCTGTCCTGAGGTTGAACACACTAAGGATATTAGGGAGCGGGCGTCAGGAACAGTTGCGCCCTTTGGCAATTAAGGGCAAAGAAAAAATCCAGGGTACATTATTAATGGAAGAGATTTCATAAAAAGACAAAAAGTGAGACATAAAGAACTAAAAACCATGACAGGACAGGTTCACTTAGTATAGGGACCAGCCACCAGCCACCAGCCACACCTTGGCTGTCTTAAGGACCTCCTGTGTTCTGGCATACTGCAAAGGCCATATCAATTAATGTTTATAATAGCTTTGAATCATTAAGAATGACTTAGCCCACAAGGGCAGTGACTTATATAATATGCTTCGAAAACCCTCCCCTGCAAAATAAAAGTGAAGTTGTCTGAGCATTTATAGAGACATGCTCCGTAAAATTAGTTTATACGGGAATACCTCATTTCTTCCCAGTTGTCTGTACACGCAGCATTGCTGTGCGTGTCTGCGATGACAGTGCTTGTTACTTCAGACCTTGCAATCAGAGGTTTGACTACATTGGGTTCAGTAAGAATTGCCCGAGGTCTCCTGACAGAAGAAAGATTTTTTTACTTAGTAGGACACCTGTGCAGCTCATGGAGCTTTTCATTCGAAGCTCACGTTCACTAGACGTTGATAAAATAAAGCGATTCAGATGTCCCTCCCCTCTATTTAGATTAGACTTGCGCATGTTTCCTTGGATAATTCAAGATTAGATTTGCGCATGTTTCCTTGGACAATTCAGAGCTGGGGTTTAAATATGGAACTTTCTATTAAGATATTTGTAGCCATTCTTAATTCTGTACAATGCTTAAACTTGCCAGAATTCTAAAGAAGAGAAGGTTAGCAGTAAGGGGGAAATTCAGTGGAAAACAGAAGCAGGAAAACTTCAGCAGAACTTGGCAACTATTTCCTTTTAGTGTAACAGACTAACAGTTCTGTCAAAGGACACTTTTATACACACATATGCCGGGCACTGATGCCTTCTTCAATGGCTACGGCAATTTATTAAAATAAATCAACAACAATAACTGCTTGCCTGTCGCCAGGGTGACTGGCACACATTCATGAGAACCAGTGAAATTGTGGGAGGCGTGGAAACCACCACTTCCTCACCTGCCAGATGACAGCCACTCTATGCAGACACCCCAGTGGTCTGCAAATAAATTGTCCTGGTTCCTGCTGAGGAAAAGGGAATTCACATCCCAGAATGTTCTAGACTATTGCCCAGGTACTTTGGGCTTCTGTCTCTTGGGTTCCATATAGTGTCCAGACTTCAGAATAGCTTTGCTTTTCGTAATGAAATCTCCATGATAGCAGCCCCAGAAAGAAAATATATTTCCAAGTATAATCTCTTCATTAATCTATTTAAAACACAGAAATAAATTTAAAAATTATTTATTATAGTTTATTCAGATTACATCTCAGTTGTTATCCCCCTTGCTCTTATCTTCCCTTCTCACTCTCCCTCTCTCTTCTGCCCTGTTCCCCTCCCCTGGACCTCTGACAGGGGGGCTTCTTCCCCTACAATATGACCACAGCCTCTCAGGTCCCGCCTGTTTCCCCTCCCCACCGAGGACAAGTGAGCAAATCAGGAGCACCGGAGCTCATGCCAGAGGCGGTCCCAGCTCTCTCCATAACCCAGGAGAATGAGCTGTCCATGGTCTAGATCTGAACAGGGCGTCTAGGTTTACTGCACGCATTGTCCTTGGTTGGTGCAACAGTTTGTGCAGGCCCCCCTGGGTCCAGATCTGCTAGGCTCAAAACAGAAGGAACTTTACCAAACTCATACTATGAGGTCAGAGTCACCTAGATACCTAAACCACACAAAGACTCCACAAACAAAACAAAACAAAACAAAAAACACCTTTTAAGAGTTTATCCTCCCAGATGAAGTGGACATCCAGACAGGGTGTGATCACATGTGTTTGCCAACGCCACAAAGGAGGGCTTCCTGGGATTAGATTTAAAGCAAACCCTCTGCCCATATCTAAAGGGTGCTCTCGTGGCCATTTGGTTCCGCAGATCTACCCTTTTAACACTTTCTCTTTGGGATGAAGTACTGACCTGAGAAAGTTACTATGCTAGGGAGCTGGGGAGACGGTCCGGTCTGTGAAGTGCCTGCCATGTGGACGTGAGGACCTGAGTTCAATCCTTAGCACCCAGGAAGAAAGCCAAGTGTGATGGCGCATACAAACCTCCGCCCCGTGCGAGGACGGAAAGAGGATCCCTGGGGCTCGTCCGCCAGCCACTGTAGCCAATTAGTGAGCTTCATGTTCAGTCACACACACACACACACACACACACACACACACACACACACACACACACACAGTAGAAAGCAATGCGAAATACATCTTACGTTGTCCTAGCCTCTACATACAGGCCCATCAACATATACGAGCACCCCCCTCACATGCACACCCTCACACACGAACACAGAACAATCAGAAGGATAGTAACAGGCTATATTATCTCCAAACTATATTATGATAAAAGTACGTTACTAAGCACAAGAACTTCTGAAGCGAAACACATGAACTACCCCATTAGGCAAAATATCATGTAAGATCCACGTCGGGGAACAACGTGGTTAGCAAAGGACTTAGATAAAGTCTCGGGTAGGAAACCGGGCCGCCTCAGGACTGAAACCCTCAAAGTCTGACCTTTGCTTGATGTTCTGGTCATTTGGTCACAATGAGGAAAGAGACAGTTTAAAAAGACGTTTGTGAAAAGTGCCTGAGATTGGGAGAAAGGGGCTTCCCCTTCATTGTCCGTCGCCATCAGAGATGAAACCATTCTAAAAGTGCCAGCCGTGCCAGAAACCCCTGCATCTCAACCCAAACGGGGAGGCACAGAGGAGGTGGATAAAAAACGAAATTGTGGTGCACTAATTCTTATCACAGCACCAAAGTGGCAGCCCGAAGAGGGGTCCCCACTGCTGCCTGATGAAAAGCCCCAATCGAGGACTACCCACTGAGGCAGTCAGGGCTGGAGGGGAGGGAATGGCCTCGTCTTCAGAGGCCTGAATGGCCAGACTCTCAAATGAATAGATAACTGCGTGGCAGAAAAGGCAGGAGAGATGAAAGCACAAGCCACCGAAAACAGAAGAACGGAGGGAAACCTTCAAAGGGGCGAAGGATAACAAAAGTCCGGGGACTGATGTGATCAGCACCCAGGTGCTAAAGCCGCAGCTCCAGGGAGCTGTTTGAAGCTGCTAAAGAGAAGTAATACAGTCTGGAATGAACAGAAATTGTCATCAAACGGGAACAGAAGGGCCACTGAGGGACCTTAAGGAAGGGTTAACTTATGGAAACCTGAGCCCTGCAAAGACCTCGCTTGGCAGAGTCCTTTTGAACATCTCAATCATTCTGAAGTGTTGTGTAAAATGCACACACACACACACACACACACACACACACACACACACACACACACACTCCAAGATCTGGGGGGTATTTTGCCGGGAGGTGCCTGTCAAATGTCTTCAATATTGCAAGGCAATGACAAACCATTGGATCTTCCACTCTGAGGAGCAGGGGCAAAGAACAGAGGAGAGTTTCATCAAAGCCACGTCTAATCTTTCCACCACATCTGCAATGTCCATCTCGCCGGGGGTGACCTCCTGCATGACCTTTGGGAGAGATGTGTTCTTTGGTTTTTGTCTGGGTTGCGGTTTAATTCAGCAGGAAACGGGCCCATGGCTGGGAACCAAGAGTACAAAGAAAATTGCGGCAAGGAGGCAAGACACACCAGCGTGATCGAAAATGAGCCCCATGAAATAAATGACCGGTTGCATCTTATGAGACCCTCAGAACAAAAAGTAAAATCTGATGCACTGTCCGGGTTAGATCTCATATCCTATCGTGATTACCAAGTATGTGATGAGAGAGGGGGCACAGTAGAGCAATAGCACGCACACACACACTCCAAACACACACACTCCAAACACACCACACACACACTCCACACACACACACACACACACACACACACACACTCCAAACGCACACAACACCCATGTCACGCATACCACACCTACACCACACTCACATACACACACATGAGAGAGAGAGAGAGAGAGAGAGAGAGAGAGAGAGAGAGAGAAGAGAGAGGGAAGAGAGAGAGAAAATAGGAGAAAGAAGGAAAGAGGGAAAGGGAGAGACAGAGAACTAACTGGAGAGTTTTCTTTTTAAAAAATTGGGTCTAATCCTTGACAGCATCTGATTAAAAGCTTTAAATTTCACTCAAAGAAATGGCTTACAGAGATTTCAAGAAATATTCTTTCTTGAGGTAACTAACTGCTCACAATACCTTGATTTTGAGAGACCAGATAATGTAGCAAACATTAGAATGGTGTTGAAATTTGGAGATAGAAGTCGGGAGCCCTGACGTGGAAAGTTTTCAAGGAGGCCGTGTCAAAGGGAATTCGCATTCCACAATAAACGCAGCGCCTCTTCCTAAGTCAGCGTCTTCATTCTGCCGAGACTCAGCCAGGGATGGAAAATCCCTTCCTCTTGAATGGGTTCAAGCTCTCAGCCCTGGAAAGATGGTCAAGAAGGGTTCCCACTGCGGTGTGACCGAAACTTTGTTCCAACTTCTGCTTGTCTCTAAACATTCTTTCCAGATCCTTCCATGATCCCAGCCAGTACCAGAATAAGGCACCAGCGGAGGAGAGAGAGACTCAGCCCCCCATCGGGCTAACTTCCCTGGCGGCTTGCATACCTACTGTGTGCCTCTGCTAGCTATTTACCGCCACCCCCAATTCCATTCTGCATTCCCCTTCTTTGTAGGTAGAAAACAGCATTCCCATCTGTCTCTGCTCCAGAGAATCTTAGTTTGAGAAGGAAGAAAAAAAAAAAAAAAGGATGGAATCTTCTTTGCAAGAAGGGTCTGGAGTTCCCCGGACACATAGTAGGTGCTAAAGAGACATGACCCAACGTGCAGGGTGCACTGGCTCTCAGAGCTGGCCGGAGCCTGGGACACAAGCTGCTTTGGGGAGCGTGATGAAGAGACCTGCCTTTCTGGCAGCACCATCCCCATTCTTTCATCACCGTCCTCAAAGATATCACTGATGTTGGTTCTCTGGTTTCACTCTTTTTTCCTCTGACTGGACTAACTGAGTCTAGTCTGCTCACTGGCTGCCACTTCAGAATCCTGTCATGCAGAGGAAGGCCAAAGGACATTTCCCCCTAAGTCCTTTTAACTTCCTGGCATTCCGTTTTTTCAACCCCACATTAAAGGTGCTCACGTTTCATCCTAGTCCCACCAGCCAATGGGTGGCCTCAAGTTACACTAGGCAGGACTTCTGTCGGGGGGCTTTTCCTGTTGGGCACAGGAGAAGGAACCCAGAGAAATGTTCCTTCTAACTCACTTTCTCATCTCCCCCTCCCCCCTTGATGCCATCCATGCCTGCTCTGAGATCAGATGTCTCAGAAACCAGCAGACAACAGAAATCAATGGAAGGCCGCTGTGGGCCAGTGAGACCCCGTGCCTCGCGGGTTCTCAAAACGAGGCATTTCCTTTTTCTTTGACGTCTCTCCCACCAGACTGTCCGCACCCAACGCTCCATCACCGTATACGCCATCAAAACTGGTGTAGGGACACTCTTTCTCCTCCAAGACGAGAGCTCACAACGGGAAAAGCCAAAATGACGTCCTCTGGTCTTGGCACACTTCTCCAAGCCTCAACTAAGGCCTGGCAGATAAACTGGTGTGGGCTTGAGCCGTGGTTTTAGGGTTTTAGTGTCATTACTTGAAACTCCTATGGAGAGCAAATCCCCCAGAGTGGGGTCCTGAGTGGTGACCGTTTGTAGATGTCTGGGCTGGGCACTATCAGGTCCAGTCTAGCACCATGATATCCTGAGCAGTGGTCCGTCCTTCCAGGAAGATGACACCCCTGTGCCTGTAAGCATCTTTCTCTAATCCCAGAGGGACAGTATTTTCTGGAAACATGAAATTTGTTTATATTTTAAGGGCTCTGGAATTATAAATTTCAAGCAGAGGGCAGAATGACCCTTGAACATCCTCTCCCGAGGCTCAATCTGCAACACTTCAGAGGGGTTTAATAGGCATAATGTTATTTTTGTTCAGGGAGACCTCTCTGATCATTGTGTAAAATAATCTTTAAAAAAGTTTTTTTTTCTTTTTATCACAACACAAGTGTACTTCTTTTTAAAAAAGGTTTATTTATTTTATGTATATGAGTACAGTGTCTTTATGCACACCAGAAGAGGGCATCAGATCATAGTATAGATGGTTGTGAGCCAGCAGGGGGTTGCTGGAGTTGAACTCAGGATCTCCAGAAAAGCAGTCATTGCTCTTAACCACTGAGCCATCTCTCCATCCCACAACTGTACTTCTTGAAATGGCATTTCCTAGGGAAGAAAACTAATTCTGTGTCACTTAGCTTTAAGACTGCAGCTAGGCCAGGTGTGGTGGCGCACCCCTGTAATCCCAGCATTTGGGAGGCAGAGGCAGGTGGATTGCTGTGAGTTTGAGGCCAGTCTGGTCTACAAAGTCCAGGACAGCTAAGGCTACCCAGAGAAACCCTGTCTCCAACAACAACAACAACAACAAACAAACAAACAAACAAAAAAAGAAGACTGCAGTTAAAAAACTATTATCTTTGAAATCCTACTTAAAAAAATACATGGGTAAGTGAAGGTGATTATAAACCTTTTCAAAGTCAGTAAAACAAATGTGTTGCATAAGTCACTCTAATTCAATTAAGAGAAACGGGTCAGATGCTATAATACCAGTAAAATCAATTATGAGTAGTGAGTCCCCTGTTGATGGCCTCTTTCATAGTATTTGAATGCGTTTACATTTGTTTCTTTGTGTGTCAGGGACCACAAAGCCCTCTCAAATCCTTTTGCTGTGTCACATGTGTTTGTGGAGCACCTTGGAAATGACATATGGATTGTCCTGTTATTTAGCAAAGAACTTTCAAAGAGAGAAATCTGGCTGCTCAGCTGCCAAAGCTTTGGGGTCAGGTCCAAGTTTGAATCTCATTTGTCACCTTTCAGGTTGATTTTTAATCCTTCTGAGCCCCAGCTTCCCCCTCTGTGAAGGAGAGCTACTGTACCGCCCCGCACACAGACGCATACCACTTCTCCACCACAGCCATCTCTCTGTAAAGGTCCCTCCAGGATCCCCAGGCAGTAACTGAGTGAGTGTTTCTTGTGGATTTCTTAAAAAAACAAAAAAACAAAACAAACAAACAAACAAACAAAAAACAAAGCAAAGCAAACAAAACAAAACAACAAATCAAACAAACGAAAGCCTCAGAAATTACTGAAATGAAAGAGCTAGAGCTCAAATTTGTTGTCTGGATTTGGGGTTAAGATCAGGGTTATGAGGACATGTGAAAAGATGTTAAAGAAAATGACTTTCTCTCTTGATCTTACTGTTTAGTGATTGGGCACTCTGCCCCCTCAAAATCTCAGGCAGAGTGAGAGCCCTCATGGGACAGGAGAGTTGCTGTGACAACTTCAGAACCCCTTTTTTTTCAGATGGGTTGTCTGACATGGACGGTCACACCAGAGAAGAACGCAGCACTGAGTCTATGCAATCATTGCAAGCACATAAAAGTGACATTTACAGAAAAGTGATATTTATATACGATCGGAAAGGAAAGCTAGAATCTTTTTTGTAGATTAGTGAGTAAATGGGCACTTTGATCCCCCCAACAGTTTCCTTGGTCATTCTTTTGTTGTTGTTGTTCTTGAGACAAGGGTTTGTCTGTGTGACAGCTCTGGCTGTCCTGGAACTTCCTCTATAAACAAGGCTGGATATCCGCTTGCCCCTGCTGGACTTGAAGGCGTGCACCACTATATCTGGCCCCTTAGCTGTTCTTATAGTGGACTTTGGGCATTTAGATGGAAAAAATATAGAGTTTTGTGCACTCCCCTTGAAGGTCCACGAGCTGCTTGCTTTAGAAGGTGTGTCTGTCAGGGCTGGGAGCTAGCTGGCAGTGCGGGGAGGTGCCGATGCTGACTGACAGGAAGAAGGCAGTGTAGGCCCAGAGGCTGGGCAGCTGGCTGATGGCACTGACTTGGAACCAGTTGCTGGAGAAGGAAGAGGCTGAGAGGCAACAAAATACATGGAAACAGAATGTTCCAGAAGCCTAGGCAAGGAAGTAAAAGCTCCTTTTGGGAGTTCTGGCTGACTATGGAGAATCAATAGGTGGTTGTTCTTTTGGGATGCCTGTGTGCATTTTTGGAAAAAAAGAAAAAAAAAGAGAGAAAGAGGTACCCACAGGATTCACTAGTGAGGAGGTCCTGACAAAGCATTCAAGAGTTTGGGCTGTAGTTCACCAATAATCTCTTTTGCAAAGACACCGAGGCTTCCTCACAGAGTTCCGCGGGATTCCGTAGGGAGTGGGGCATCCTGGCTCAGAGAAAGAACAGGGTCTATCCGGACTTGACAGTCAGGGCTCAAGCCTATCTCATCGTTCTAGTCCTGTGAGCCGTAGACGTTGCTCAACATCCGAAGCTCAGCTTTCTCATGGAAGCAGGATCTTTGACCCTGATAGTTATCAGGAGAATTAAGTGACCCGATACACACAGCAACACCCACATATGCTTACAGAGGTATAAAACGCCACAAATCTAGTAAGCAGGCAAGCAGACCTTACCCGATGGTCCTGCAGGGAGAGGACAGATATGAATTCCCATCCTAAGATGAGAGTGGCTTTAAAGGTACAGACTGTGACTCCATCCTTGAAGGAAGAGGGCAGCCTCCTCAGGGGTCCGACAGTGCCAAAGGTGTGGCGAAAGCAGAGCACCGTGGCCCTATGGCCACCTATGTCCTAGTACATGGATCAGCATTAGCTCCTCATAGCCAACCCTATCCTGTTCATCCTCACGTGGAAGCCAGTGGCTGAGGTGCTAGCTCTGATCGTGGTGGTTTGAATACTGCAATACTCCATGCTTACAAGATTAGGCGTCGGGAGATACAGATAAGGGGGCACAAGGTGGCTTCTATTCTCTGTTGAACTCTGAGACCAACTGTTTCTAAGTTCTGAAGGCTTGCCTGTCTCATATGGGAGTCAGAAGACAGGAAGGAATGGTACCCTCACCCTCACCCGGCCCCCAGCCCGGATCTCTATCCCTCGCCTTGCAACATGTATAAAACGAGAAATAAAAGGTTCTCTCCACAGGGCTACAGATGGGGCTCAGGGCTTAGCCGATCTGCAAAGGCAGGCGACACTGACTGCGCTGCAGATTCCAGCAGCAGCAGGGAGGAGGAAGCCCAAAGAGGATTTGCGCTCAACCAGCAAGACCTCTGGGAAACAATCTCTGGTATATGAAGGGAGAGTGTGCGCTCAGGACAGCCGAGGCCCAGGGCTCTGCTCCCGCCAACCAGGCTCATAAGGAAGCTGTTTATGTTTTCGGCTTGCCAAAGGCTCTGAGCGTTGCTGAAACCTGTTTGCCCTGTGCTCCTAACAACACATGGCAACCAGTTCTCTAGTTGACAAACCCTTCTGTTAATGAGCAAGAAAGGAATCAGACCGGCCCTGGAGTAGAACAGCTGCCTTCCCCTTCTCCATCTGACCCCGCCCCCAGGCCCCGCCCCCTGCGCCTGCTGTCTGGGCAGCCCAGAATTTATGGCCCCAACGTCATTTGTGTCTGTTTCCTGCCAAATGTGCTGTCACTCCAGGGAGAGGCCAATATGACTCTTATAGAACCCAGTATGAAAAGAGCTAGAAGAATTTGTAAAACGTTGGAAATGTGTACACAGACACACTTGAAGCACTTCACATCTGGCTTAACATATGCACGAGTCCTGGCCTGGGTCTTTATAGCATGAACCAAACACTGTGGGTGTGTCTTAGGGTGGAGCTGTGAAACCACCTCAGTGTTTGTGCGGTTATCTTGCACTCTCATCTTGGTCACTTTGTCTTTTAGTGACAACTTGTCTGCCATACCTTTCAGGGACTCTTTCATTTCCATGAAGGCCACTGCTGCTAGTGAGGATCCAGAAACTCCAAGTGTATATGGTGTGCGTGTGGGGTGGTGGTGGTCGTGGTGGTGGTGGTGGTGGTGGTGGTGGTGGTGGTGATGGTGATGTGTGTGTGTGTGTGTTGCGCTTGTGTGGTGCGTGTGTGTGGTGCATGTGTGTATGTGGTGTGTGTGTGTATATGGTGTGCATGTAGGGTAGTGGTGGTGGTGTGTATGGGAGTGTGTGTGTGCTATGTGGTGTGTGGTGTGTGGTATGTGTGTGTGGTGTGTGTGCTATGTGGTGGTGGTGGTGGTGGTGGTGGTGGTGTGTGTGTGTGTGTGTGTGTGTGTGTGTGCTGTGCACACGGGCAGGCCAGAATTTAATGTGAGGAGGTCTTCTATTCTTTACTTTATTTTTTGAAGCAGGGCTTCCTCTGTCAGAATTTGGAGCTCAATGATGGCCAGGCTGGCTGGCCAGTGAGACTCACAGATCTGCTTGTGTCTGTCTCTCAGAGACACACAGAGATGCATAACCTCCTGCTCAGCTTTTTATGTAGGAGTCGGAGATCCAAGTTCAGGTCTCCGCGCTTACATGTTTCTGTGGCAAGCACTTAGTCCTGTTTGCTGTTTCATTGGTACCTTTTGTAAACAGGAAGTTAGAAAATGTCCCTTGTGGTCCATAAGAAGGTTCAATAACACATGACAAGTTTGGAGGAGAAGCAGAGGGGTTCCAGGGGCAGCAGGAGGACGGCCAGGAGGCATTTCAGAGGAAACGGGGGCTTAAGGGGTTTGAGCTTGAATCCAAAATGGACCTCATACATGTCA
Source organism: Acomys minous (assembly GCF_964271855.1). NCBI lineage: Eukaryota > Metazoa > Chordata > Mammalia > Rodentia > Muridae > Acomys > Acomys minous. The sequence continues at coordinate 128,444,184 of NC_140494.1, read as the reverse complement.
GAAGTGCACCCCAGAAGTGCACCCCAGTGGAAGCCCGTGGGAAACAGGCCTATCAATTAAACTAGTGTTCCTGGAGTAGGCTCAGCCCCTATCCTTTGGTTGGGAAACCTCCAACCAAGCTGAGCCTCCACCATCCAGAGGCTGTGGAGGCCTTGGCATGGCTGCAGGAACACACCTTCCTGCTCTCAGCCTGGCACCGTGCACACCGCTCTCCGTTAACCGGGTGGGATTTCAGGGGAAATAACATGAAGAAGACACGATGGGCATGCTGTGTCCTGTGACAGGCAAGCTCTACAGAAAAGACAATGCTTTTTGTTGTTGTTGTTGTTGTTAAAGTCCATTGTACATGTAAGGCATGCCACAAAACAGGACAAGGTATGCACCCCTCACGTGGGTTGCTGGAGGCAGAAATGGCTCACCCTTGTCACCTCAGTCATGTGCTCTTTCACCCCTGTGGCAAAGCAGCTGTAATCTACCTATTGGCAGAAAGCTTGTAATAACAGCACATTGTTATAAGCTATGGTCCACAGACAATGCACTTTGGCCAAGACTTTCACAATGCAAAGTTGCTTCCAAGAACAAACAAACAAACAAAAAACACCCACAAGGCCCGGGAGATGGCTCGGTAGTTAAGGTGCTTGCTGTGAAAGCAAAAGAGTGAGAATTTGGATCCAAGCTCAGCGCTGCCTGGGTGTGGCAGCCCACACATAATCCCAGAGCTCAGAAGATGGTGACAAGGGGACCTCCAGGGGCAAGTGGCCAGGCTGACTAGCCACATCAGCAAACTCAGGGAAGACCCTGCCTCAGTGAATAAAGTGGAGAGGGATTGAGGAGGACTCTAAACAGTGTGAGCATGCACAGGCGTGCGTGTGTACCCACACTCATGCTACCTGCCTGTGCACACGTGAACATGAATACACACGCACAAGTGCACAGTGCACACCACACACACACCACACACACATACACACACACATACACAGACACACGCACACAGACACACACACCACACACACACAGAGACACACACACATACACACACACAGCACACACACACCACACACACAGACACACACACATACACACACACACACAGACACACACACACAGACACACACACACAGACACACACACACCACACACACAGGCACACACACAGACACACACACACACACAGGCACACACACACACAGACACACACACACCACACACACAGACACACACACACACAGACACACACAGACACACACACAGACACAGACACACACACAGACACACACACACACACACACAGACACACACACACACACACACAAAGGAAAGTTCACAACAACACAGCTGCCCCACGAGCTGTCTCTGTCCTGTCCTCATCAGTCGGGCAGTTCCATAGCTCAAGCTTGTTTCAGAAACCCCACTACAGCACCTGGCACGTTGGCTCATATTTGTAGATTAAATAGGCAAATCATGCAGGATAGGGAATCCAGCTAGCCGTGACTACATGCCTGTCTACTTAGTGGAGGGAAGGAAACTATAACTGTTGCCAAAGAAATATAGCCTTGATCTTTTACATTGGAAATGTAGGAATTACGTATTCTAGGGGGAAGCCCTCCCCCCCCCCCCACAAATATATGACACCGAGGTTCAGATTGCCCATGATGCTCTGATAGCACTTCTCCTGTTGTCAGTTCCAAAGTTCTACCTCTTGGTAAGTTGCTACCTCAGACATTGTTGAATTCCTAGACACACAAACACACATACACCGCACAGACATACCACACTATGCACCCCACTCACATACACCACACACACATATACACATACAGAAACACACCACACCATACACACCCACACACATACACCACATACACCACAGTCCCCCACCCCACCCCACGACATTTCATGCACACCTGCATCCCCCACACATACCATAACATGCACACACACACACACACACACACACACACACACACACACACACACACACTCATGCACCATTAGTCATGCACTAATCTTGTCAGTATTGTCAGTATTTATTCCCTTCATGATATTCTGTATAATTAAGCCTGTGTTCTCTCTCATTTTGGGATGAAAAGAAAGATCCTTGGCTGGTCATGATGGCACAGACCTTAAGCCCAGCACTCATGGGGTAGAGGCAGGTGGATCTCTGTGAGTTCAAGACCAGCTTGACCCACACAGTCAGTTTCCGTGCAGCCAGTGCTTCACAAGGAGAGCACGCGTCAACAAACAAAACACAAAACAAAGTTGATTTTCTCATTTTCAGTGGCAGGACGCCCTCTCTCAGTACCCCACATAACTCTCCAAATGTCGCCTCTGAACCTTGCTGCATTGTGGAAAGGGATTGCTTCTTTGGAATTATTCTGTGCTCAGCACCATTGCCCCAAACCTTGCTGCCCTACTGCGTTGGAAGACCCTGCCCTGCTTCTCCTCGCCCGCGTCAACACCTCCTGTTGCCACACGCCCAAGGGTGCGCAGCTCAGTACGGAGTGGTCTTCAAGACATAAACCAGGTGTTTCCTGATCAAAAATCAACCCGACAAGGCGTCCTCGTGGGGTTCCGCAGCCACTGTGCAAAGGTTAACCCTCATTCCAGGCAAGCACGGGTACGCTAATGCATTCTGCGCACACTCTCTCCTTGTGGTTCACTAAGCCCTAATTGCAATCATGTCAGATGAAAGCTGCTTGCCGTAATGTCTCCTAACGAAAAGTGCACTCCAGGATTCACTGCACAGCAGTGGCTTCTTTGACGTAAAGCATGATTGCGGCAATAAAACAATGACAAACACTGACACACACTCCTCAGTAGATCATCTTTCTCTGAAGACCAGACTCTGATTTGCTCCTGTCGAGGGGTGGATTTAATGTTACCAACCCTCATGGCTTCATTTGGTCAATCTGGGCATAAAACATCTTGAGGCTACAAACACAGTCGCCTACATACACAGATAGCACAGCATAGAGACTCACTTTGGGATCTGTGATCAGAACTGATTTGGGTTTTGCTAAAACTTTTACTTTTTTTCCCCTTTTCGTGAGAATATTATAAGGGGCTCGGGAGATGGCTCAGTGAGTGACAGCGGCTTGCTGTGAGAGAGGACCTAGTTTAAATTCCCAGAACCATGTAAAAGCTGGGCATAGCAATCCCTGCCAGTAACCTCCATGTTGGGAGGAGAGACAGGTGGACCCTAGGAGCTTGCTGGCCACCGAGTCTAGCCTAAGTAGTGAGCTTTACCTTCACTGTCTCAAAGAATAAGGTGGACGGACAGTAACAAAAGGAGACAGCTGGTGCTTTCCTCTGGTCCCAGAGGCACAGGCATGTATATGTGTATACATGTGTATATGTGTATACAAAACAACACACACACACACACACACACACACACACAGAGACAGACAGACAGACAGAGACAGAGACAGAAACACAGAGACAGAGAGAAACAGAGACAGAGAGAGACAGAGAGAGAGAGAGAGAGAGAGAGAGAGAGAGAGAGTGAGTGAGTGAGTGAGTGAGTGAGGGAGACAGACAGACAGTGAATGTAAGACTGCAGGCAGCTAAGAAACTCACTAGTAATCTCAGGACCTCCATCACAATGCCTGTGTGTTCCTAACTGCATCTCATGGCATTATAACCTAGGGTTCTGCCTGCAGGTAGACCCTCCCTCCACTTTTCATTTTTGCTTATTGTTTTTAAAATACCTTAAAAAAAAGACTTTTCATATAATACAATGGGGTTTGCCATAGACATCTACCCGTTTTCCTCTATTTTGAATTTAACATAGAGGATCCTCAGGGGCCATAGCACATCTTCATTGTGACCCAGGAACTAGCAGAGTAACACCAAAATACCCTACATGGTAGAGCCATAGGGTGTGGAGGCTTAGAGCCATGGGCATCCCTGCAGGGACTTCCGGGAGGTTGGGCAGCATCAGCATCTTTGTTGTGCTTGTGTTAGCCGACCGGAGGCTGCCACGCACAGGCAGATCCTCTTTGTCCACTTACCCAAAGTGGATTCGACTCTCTGAGAGAGTTCTGCCCACCTTCAGCAACCTCCCCCAACCACTCCTCACCCCTGAGCTCCCCGTCCCACCCACCCCGTTTCTAACACCCAAAGGTGCCAGGGTCGGCATCTTTCACTATGTCCTATAGATGTTACATCCCTCGGGCACATTCTATTGCTTTCAGAGCAGGCGATGGGTCCTCAACTCCTCAGGAATCTATTATCTGCCACACAGAAAGTGTTAAGGCATCTTTATAGATCCAAAAACTGACACGGAATGTCAGATGGAAAAGAAGGTAACGTAAAAGAAATGTAGAGACAGGAAAAAGAAAGGCTATGCGCAAGGGGAAGAAATAGAAAACCCAGTGTCAGCCCATCCGTGCCAGAGATCCTGTCTTAAGTGACTTTGACTCTGTGCTTCCGTTTCCTGATCCCCAAAGTTGAAATAACAATACCACCTACTCCCTAAGCTATTAGGGGCTTTAAAGAGCTCATGACTTTTTTTTTGTAAAGTAGTTAGCACAAGAACCAGGGAGCCTGCAAACAGTACGTGTAAGCATTTTCAAAAGAAAACAAAAATTAAATAGCAGAGTAAGGCCCACAGGGCTGCCCAACTGGGCTAGGCTGTGTCGGGTATGGGGCAGTCGCTGGAACCTACAGACCAGCAGGGGGAGGAGGGGACATTCAGGAAGAGCTCTCCGTTCTGGTTTGAAGGTCCTGGGAGTTACCAGGTCCTACCACGAGCTGGATTCCACTGGAGAGCTCCCAGGGCTAGGCTGTGGCTTCTCCGGTTAGCCCAGGGTGGAGCAGTTGCCGGGCACGCTGGCGCCAGGCCTCGGGTGGCTGCAGTACGGATGAGGGGACAGCCCTGAGCTCCGCCCCCTGCCTGGCTGCCCAGAGCCTCACGGAAAGTTACTGCGTGCTAACGTGGCAGAAGCCCTGAGCTGCCAAGGGCTGCTGCTGCTGCTGCTCCTGCTGCTGCTGCTGTGCTTGCTGGGATCCCAGGCAAGGCCCTCAGCCCAGTCTAATCTCCACATGTCCCCTGCACATAACCGTATTTTCTCTGCAGTTACAACACTTTGGGGTGAAAGGAGGACAAAAATATTTCAGCTAGTGACACTAAAGAGGGGAGCTCAAATCTTTGCCCTAAGACATCCCTAAAACAAATGCACCCCCTGCCTCCCCCACCCCCTGCGTTATCTCAGGTACTTTCCTCTGATGGATTTTCAAAAATCAGCTCCCCAGAGGCTTCTGTTTGTCTGTTTGCTGACTTGTTTTTGTTTCATTCATTCACTCATTCATTAATTCATCTTTGAGGCAGGCTCTTCTGTAGCCCAAGGTGGCCCTGAATTTGATCAGCAGCTGAGAATGACATCGAATTTCTGATCCTCCTGCCTCCACCTCCTGAGTACAGAGATTGCAGACCGGCCCAGTTTCCTTGGTGCCGGGGTTCAGGAACACTATGCAAGCACTCCAGCATCTGAGCTCTGCCCCCAGCCCCCTGACTCGTTTCTAGGAAGCAGCTTCTAAACACCAATTATCTGCCATCCACCCAGCAAGGCCCCAAAGGCCTGAGAAGCTCACGGCGCCATGTGCAGACAGAGTGAATGGCACCGAGAAGACACGAAAGGCTACCCATCAGTACACGCCGAGAGGCTGCAGGGCGCTGCACAGGCTTGCAGGGGGGTCTTGTTAGAGCAGCGCTTTGAAGAATGACTCCAGTAAGGGGGCCACCAGGTGAACAAGTGGCCTAATTAGGCTGTGGTGCACACTTATCATCTGTCCCACACCTGCTTTTTCAAGGAAGGCTTTAAAAAAAATACAGAAGCAGACAGTGGGCTGAAGAATAGCGCTGTGTCAACACCACCTTCCCCGAGTACGATCATTGTACAGGGGGGTTTGCAGAGAAATGCTGTGTTCCTAGAAAGTCTACACAGCAAAGATAGCAGAGGGGAGTGATCTCCTGCCTGCAGGACCCACAGTGTGTGCAGGTGTCTGTGTGTGTGTGTGTGCGTGCGCGCACACGCGCTGAGTGATCCTGTCTCAAAAAATATGGTGGAGAGTGATTGAGGAAGACACCTGGTGTTGACCTTTGGCCTCCGTATATGAACTAGTGCGTCTGCATTCGCACACACAGGCACGCAACACACCTGCGTATGCACGTGCACACATTTCAAGGAATAGGAACGCTACATTATCAGTGTTTAAGACACAAAGCATTCTCTTGCCAGTACTCTGAGGAGTAGCAGCAACACTCAGGCAACAACTCACCGAAGTCTGGGGCCCCCGAGGGGTACCTGTCTTCTGTGCTCCCCTCTTTACCTCTCCGCTTTTCCTTCTATCCTGAAACCTTGAGATTGGTAGGCCGGCTGAAAGGGTTGAGACTGTAACCAAACCTGCAAGAGGCTGGTCTGCACGGGCTCTGGAGGGGAAGGACCAGAGGACCCGGGTTGTGCCCTCACAGTAGAGGCATCCCCTAGGATGCTGAGGAAGGAGATCCATACAGGGTGGGCAGTCAGCTCAGTAAGGACTGGGATCTGGCAGACAGTTCTGCAGGACCTGATCAGCATGTATTATAAAAATCAGGAATCAGGGCAGGAGAGAGCTGGTTCCGCAGCTAAGAGTTTGTATCACGCTCTCGGAGAGGACCTGAGTCTGGTTCCCAGAACCCACACTGGGCAGAGTCACAGCCCCTAACTCCAGCTCCAGGGGAATGGAGCTTCCACACTCTGTAGGTACCTGTGCTTACATGTGTATACCTCCATGCACACACACACAAATGTATAATTAGAAATCAGATAAATCTTCGAAATATCAGTAGTCAAAATGGAAAATAGTAACAGCTGCTGCTCAGAGTTTTCCAGGGCTTGCTAGGCTTTAGAAAATATTTAATACCGAATCAAGCTGATTCGCCCTCAATGCATCCACGCCATAGTCTATCCACAGTCCTGCGTTCCATATGTTGGTGGGAGTCCCAGAGAGCCAGTGGAAGGGTAATTCCAGGCAGCTTCACCCAAGAGCTGGGTCTTGCTTATGAAACCACACTGCACTAGGCCCTGGTTAAGACAAATAATTTCTCAAGCTGCACGGGGGCGAAGGGGGCGAGGGGGGGGGAGTGAATTCAGCATGATCATATGGAGCGGCAAGATGCCAAGATGCCAGGGATGTTTGTCTTTGATAGTCAGTGTTATTTGTCTATCAATTTACCAAGAAGCCCAACTGTTGGTTGCTTCTTCTTGACCCAGCATAACCAGTCTGAGCTATGTGTGCCTAACATGGAGCCTTTGCCACCCAATAAATATAGCTTTGCTGTGCCTTGTGTTCTGTATCTGAAATGTGAGAGCATGTTGGCTAACATTGTCGCCACCGACTTCCTTGCTCAAAGGCTGACATTCTTCTGCGTGGGGTTGGGGTAGGACACAAGGGTGTAATTCTAGGGCACTGGAGAGGGTAGAGTGAAGCAAGGTAAGATGACAAGCTAGGGCCCGAGAGACGGCTCAGTGGGCGAGAGCCGCCTGCTGTGCAAACGTGAGGGGCCTAGGCTTGAGACTCATTATAAAAAGCGAGGCGCGGCTGCACCTGCCAACGACCCCAGCAATGGTGCGTGGAGCTGGGGGCGTCTCAGGAGCTCACTGACCAGTCAGCATCACAGAAAAGGCGGCTTCTGATCCAGTGAGAGCCCCCCTGTCTCAAGGCAACAAGGTAGAGGACGCTCGAGGGGGGAACCCAATGTTCCCCTCTGGACTGCTGCGCGAGTACATGTGCCCAGAGAGACGGAAAGACAGGCAGATGGAAAGAGAGAGGCAGAGCGGCAGAGATGGACAAGGCAGACAGAGACAGAGACAGAGAGTGAGAGACCTAGAGAAGAGGACCCCAAACGACACCCTTTACGGTAGAATAAAACATTATGCATGAGGCTGGGTTTTCTAGCCACACGGTATGGTTTGACACTGGAAGGCTACATGAAGTCTGAATTAGATGGTTTTTTTTTAATTCCTTTCCCTTTTAATCCCTCCCCACCCTTTCTGTTCCTCCTCCCCTTCCTTCCCCTTCTAACTGGGTCACTGGGACTTGTTTGTCATATTGATCCATTTTCTCTGATAGTAAATACCAGAAAGACTCCAATTGGAGAGGATCCAGCAGCCCAAAGGCTTGAGGACAAGTTCCGGTCTCCCCGACACTTCCACAGAGCAGCATCTTGTCTGTTAGCTGCTTACACACGCATATATGACTACTTCCTGGAAATGTGTCCACCGGAGAGCAGACACCTGGAGTGGTCAAGGGGCAGCATTAGTGTGAGCCCCGTGATGGCAGCTTGGTGCTTTCTCCCTTGCCTTTCAGACCATCTGGGTGGTGGCTGAGATTTATTTCATTTCTGTTTTCCGCTCATGTTCAGCGGTGCTCTGGGGGAACTCCGAGAGGACAGTGAACAAATATCATCAAGTGCTCTGCGATCTCGGGCGAGGCGGCTTTGTAAGTGCTCAGAATCGCCAACTCTTACCAGCCCTGGTGCCAATCGCCCTTCGTATCATCGGGGCTTTGGAACAAGTGACTGAGCAACAAATGGGTCCTGGCATGCTGACAACAGCAACTGTTTCTGGAAAGAGTAAGAAACCTTCTAAACTCCAGTAGCCTCAAGGGTTAGTGCAGACATCTGCCTAAGGACCACTTTTGAACGTTCTTTGTTTTTCAAATCAAAACCACCAAATACCAAAACCGGTTGCACTATGGGAAATTAATGAAATAATTATATATATATGAAGAAACAAGCTCCACCAGAGAGACAAACACTTACTCCACAGTAGCCAATCCATTTCCCCATTGTTCTAGCCACTCTCATTTAGGGAAATTATCCTACATATCTATTTGCATATGTGCAAATGATACACGTTCAAGGATATTCGGTGTGCGCTTACACAGCCCACAGGCAACTGCAAAGTGGATCAGTGGGGAGCTGAAAAGCTGCCAATGTAGCCATAAAGTGGGATATTACACAAGTGTAGTAAAAGCCAGCTATGCCTGCCTGGACTGCGATGGAGTGACCACCAAGTCAAAGACAGGACGCTGCACACAAACACACACATACATCAATATATGTTCAACTTCACCCTGATGTATAGTCATACAATCAATTTCTGGAAAGCTGCATAGAAACGGGTAGCCGTGAAGGAAGAGAAAAGGATCAGTGCATATACATGTGTGACAACGGTCGTGAGGAAGCTCATAATTATACAATTCATGCCATTAAAAAAGAAAGGAAAAAGGTGGCTCTATGGGTAGAGTGCTTGCCGTGCAAGCAGGAAGACTTGAGTTATCAGTCCCTAGCATCCACTTACAAATTTGGGCAGGACGGTATGCACCTGAAATCCCAGCATGGGGAGAGGCAGAGACAGGAGGATCTGCAGGGTTCACGGGCCAGCCAGCTTAGCTGGGTCAGGGAGCTCCAGGTACAGTGAGGCACCTCGACTCAAAAAATAAAGTGGAGAGTGGTATAGGAGGACACCTACGTTGACCTCTGGCTTTTACCTATACATGCTCACATGGGGACACACACACACACACACTCATACACACACACACACACACACTCAGTCTCACACTCACACACTCATATACTCTCACACACACATACATTCTCACACACTCACAGAACTCACAGAACTCACACACACACACACACACACACACACACAAACACACTGATAAAAAGAAAGAACACTGTATCCCACAGCCATGCCCTACTCAGGAATGAGCGCAGTGATGCTCAGGCATCGCTCTGGGAGATGGACTTTGCAGCCATCTGGGGGTAAGGGGACATAAAAAGCATCTCCAGAGCTCTACCATGCTCTTTCCTGGGTCCCCACAGCCATTGTTTTGGAGATAGAGATGACGCTATGTACTCCCCGCCTTGGCCATCCCATCTCTGTGCCCATACACGTCCCCAGCTCCCCACAACTTAATCCAGGCGAGCAGGCTTATTTGAACCAACCTTCTCTAAATCAGAACTTCCCTGAGCTGTAGAAGGCACGGTCACACACTTTTGAGGATTCAGGGACCTTCCCTGATGTACTCACAAGGAAATACAGTAATAAAAGAGTCCTTGGGGCCCAAGGTCCTCGTTAGACTGTGCCAAGCACCATTGATACACATCTGTTTAGGGTCAACACCGGGGATTGCGGCTCTCTCCTTTCCCTTCCCTCCCCTCCTCTTTTCCCCTTTCTTTTTCTTTTTAAAACAGATTTAAGTTTTAATTATGGTGTGTGTGTGTGTGTGTGTGTGTGTGTGTGTGTGTGTGTGTGTGTGTGTGTGTACATGTGCCTGGGAAGGCATTGGATCCCTAGAACTGCAGTTGCAGGTGGTTGTGAGCTGTCTGATGAGGCTGTCGGAAACCAAACTTGGGTCCCCTGCAAGAGCCCCTGTGCACTTAACTATTTCTCGCGCCCTCCTTTCCTTTTTCCTTTTGTGTAAGGAACTTAGGTTCACCGAGCTAAGAGAAAGTTCCTGCAAGGATGCATATGGGGGGGGTGGTATGGGGATTTACCTTATACAGTTCTTGCGGGAATTTAGTACGCCCAAGAAAGCATTCTTGAGAATAAGGTTGATGGAGCACCTTGGTGCCCACGATAGCGCTCAGGGCTTTGTGAAAATTTTCTTTCACCCGCGCCATCCCACAAGGATGTCATGGTTTATGGCCCAGACCTCACAACACAGTTGACAGGTCACTGGCATCATGGAACAGGAGGTCCAGGCTGTTTTCTGTTTCTTTTTAAAAAAGAATCTATTGATTTTTTTTGTGCACGTGTGTGTGTGTGTGTGTGTGTGTGTGTGTGTGTGTGTGTGTGTGTGTGTCTGTGTTTATCTGTATGTGCATAGGTGTGTGCAGTGCCTTCAGAGGCCAGAAGAAGACAACGTATCCCTTGGAGCTTAGGGGTGGTTGTGAGCTGCCTGATATGGGTACTGGAAAGTGAACCCATACCTTCTGCAAGCATAGCAAGTGCTCTCAGAGTTCAGAGCGGCCTCCCCGGGGCCCTGTCAGCTGCTTCTCAATCTTGTGTCCATGGAAGAAGCCTCATCTTCTGGTGCCTGCTGTGCTAGCCACCTCCGCTTCTCTGCCCACCCTGGCACTGAATGGCTTGCTTCCTACCCACAGGGCCACTCATGGATTCTGCGTCCTGCTTCCGGCAGCTGCTGTGCGATGCTGCACGAAGCAGCTTCCACCTCCATCTCCCCTCTCTGCGTCAGCTGCATCCTAACAACGAACTCCTTTTCTTAGACCTGTTCAAACTCCCAAGTGAGAACCAGAGAGACCGTTCTGTGTTGGAGGTCAGCCACTCGGGCCTAGTCGTCTCCCAACCTTCAAGCCGACTGCCCCCTGCCCCAGGCTCCTGCTTTGCTGTGCTCAGCCTCAGGTTTGAAGAGCAGCGGGCCACACGGGCTGGTCTCTACTCTCTTCCTCGAGGATTCTGGGATACTGCGACACTTCAGTCAGCAGAGCGCAGTGCTTCTCTCAGGGGTGTAGGTGTATGTATCTACCTGCCAGTGGTGTCAGTTGCCTGCAGCCTTGAGTCATGGCTGACCATAGAGCTCTTGCTTCAGCTCCCGTCACTTTATCCTAGTGACTGAAACCCGTGGCGTTTCCTGGGTCTCTACACATCCGGAATCTGTGCCTTCTTCCTGAGTGGTGCGGAGTCCGAGGCTATCAACAGTCGGAACAGATGGCGGAGGAGAATGGAGAGAGAGAGAGAGAGAGAGAGAGAGAGAGAGAGAGAGAGAGAGAGAGAGAGAGAGAGAGAGAGAGACAGAGACAGAGAGAGAGAGAGACAGACAGACAGACAGAGAGACAGAGAGAAACAGAGAGAGAGTGTGTCCTGGTGGGCACTGATTCACAGGGCCTGCAGATTAGCTTGCAGGGCAACAGGATCCTAGCCAAAACACAGCCAGCCCTCTGGAACAGCAGTCCAAATGTAAGGATCCAACCAGGTGCATGTGGAAAGTGTTTGAAAACGACAATGCGTTTGCCTTGTCATGGCTTCCTAAGAGCAGGAAAAGCAGTTCCCTCGCTATACTTGGCCTCCGGAATAACCCAGGGAGAGGATTTGAAGTGTATGGGAGAGGAGCACTTGTCACCAAATCGGATGACCTGAGTTCCGTCCTGGGACTCTTCTCCTTCTTCCTCTTTTGAACACTGGGTGCCTTTTCAACCATCCTCTCCCAAGTCCGAGTTAACCTTTTCTGGTCTGGCCTTCTCTGTCCTTCAGGCTCCTCTTAATCCCTCAAATCCCAGCTGAAGGCACTGCCCTGTGTAGTGACTTCTCCTCTACATCTGAGGCAACCATGCCTTCCCCTCCAGCTACCTCAGTACCTACACATCTGTGTTGTTGCCTTCATCAGGCTGCGCTGTAATAAGTATTTATTTTGGTTGTGCATGCTCTGTAAAGCACAAGCTTACACAGGGCAAGGCCCGTGCCTCATGAATGTATTTACTTATATATTAGCTTAAATAAAGTATCTTTAATTGACCATAGCAGTCGCTAAGGCAGGGGGCTCATGAGGCCCCCACTCTTCTGTGAGTCTCTGTAGGCACTTAATGGTTGTGGGGGGGGGGAGGCGGGGGGGGGGAGGGAGAGACATTTTAATCAGTAGTGTGGCCACTGGTATGAATCCCATGTTCCTGTAGATGACCTCTTACCCATGTTCCTGTAAGCAACCCTAATGAAACTTATTGGGTAACCAAAAATGAGTGAGTGAATGAACGAATGAATGGGTCGGTGAGTGACATGGCAGGAACAGGTGACTCGCTGAGAAGAATCATCAGGGACGGGAGGCAGGAAAGCGAGGGCTGTGAGGCATGAATACGATCAAGCTACACTACGTCCATGTGTGAAAATGCCATAATGAGACCCATTAATAGACACGAGCATATATAACTCACATAGGCCAAAATGCCATAATGAGACCCATTAATAGACACGAGCATATATAACTCACATAGGCCAATAAGGGCCTTTCAAAAAGTACCTTAGGGCTGGGTGCAGTGGCACACACTTTAAATCCCAGTGCTCGTGAGGCAGAGGCAGGCAGAGCTCTGTGAGTTCCAGGCCAGCCTGGTCTACATAGTGAATTGTACGCCAGCCAGGCTATCCAGTCAGATCTTGTCAAGAACAAACAAACAAATAAACAAACACAGTATCTTAGAGTAGTTTTGGATTTACAGAGAAGCCTCAGAAAAAAAAATTAGGACAGATGCCCTGTGTGGCTTCACTGTGGTGTTAACACCTCGCTCTGCTGTAGTAACACTGTTACAACTGAGGCACCCAAACCAGGACGTCCACCACCTATTACAGGTCACAATTTACTTAGCCTTTGCTAATTTTTAACCCTTTGCCACTTTCCTGTTCTAGGACACCACTGGGGTCTCATGCGACATCTGCCGCCATCGTGTCTTCTAAGCCTTCTCTGGGCTGTGACAGCTTCTCAGACTTAGTTTAGCTCTGATGGCCTAGGCAGTGCTGAGGCTGGGTAGGTGGCCCTCAGTTTGAGTTTGTCTGCTGCGTGTTCATTTTTAGGAGGCAACGCTGAGCTCCATCCCTGCCTGGCACTGCACGTGCTACCCAGCACGGCTCAGACGTTGATCGATGTTCGGCGAACTGCAGAGAGTGCATTTCTTCAGCACGTCTAGAAGGAGAAGCCAGGAAGATGTCCTTCCCATGATGAAGTGCGAAGCCCAAGCACCATAAAGCCTGTCCACCCAGGTGGACAGTGACAGGCAGAATGTAATCATGTGCCCATGGCAGCAGGGGGCGTGTTTATCAGGGTGAGCGACATCTATGTGAGTGACTGGAGGGTCTGGAAGGTGGGGAGGCTGAAAGCGGTCTTCCCTGAGTAAGGCTTGGTTCTTGGGCTCTGTCCACGGTCTGGAAAGCGTGTCCCTCCCTCGTTTCTTATTGGTTGATTTCTCATGTTTATCTTAGGTCTATGTGTGTTTTGCCTGCATGTACGTCCAGGCACCACATGCATGCAGTGTCCTTGAGGGTCAGGAGGGATCAACATGAAAGCTTCTGGAACTGGAGTTAGAGATGGTTGGGAGCCACCACGTGGGCGCACCTAGTGACTGAGCTATCTCCCCAGCTCCTGATTTTCCATTTCTCAAACTTGACATCTTGACTAACCTTGGCCCCACAGACCCTCCTTATCTAAAGGTACCAATGACCACCACTGACAGCACCCGGTCCCTTTCTCCCATAGCTCTTGCCAGTGTTTTTAATGATGGCTGTCTTGTTTCCTCGCTGCGTGTCTCCCCAGTGAGTGTCTAAGATCCCCCGGGGCAGGCTGTGAGCTTCAGGTGCACCTGCAGTGCACACACTGGGCGCTGTTATCCTGTTGATTCAATGAGTGAGTTGGTATTGAATACGACAGAGAAGATGTGAGGGAGAGACAGGACGAGGTGAGATCCACTGACGTAAGCCGTGCTGAAATGGAGCAAGCGTGAACTGGGTAGGCAGCTGGGACCCAGCCAGGTCATCAGAGGAATCACAAGAGTGTCAGGTCATCCCAAATGGGGTGGCATAATTTGGGCAAAGGCCAGCAGTGTCCTAGGTGTAGGCCTCTTGGAGGTACAGGTCATCCAGTAATTTTCCATCTTGAGATGGCTGAAAGAGCCTCACAAAACACAGACGGAGAGGTTAGGGGCAGCGGGGGGTCAAGTGGCAGAGGTTATAGGAGGATCTGTCTAAGTTAACGCCAAGTTCCGTGAGAAAGCTCCTGGAAGGCAAGAGTGCTTCCTAGTTTAACTTCCTGATGTTTCCACGAACCCGGGAAGAGAAAGGAATATTACCAGATGCTTCTGAACCAGTGAGGGGGGATGGAGAGCCCGTGGATTTGCTGCAGGGCCCAGCATTAGAAAAGGAACCCCACTGTACAAGGAGACCCGGAGCAACGCAAGGGCGGGCTCCAGAACTCAGGATGTGTGGCCCCTTAGAAATATCAAACTTTAGTCTGGGGAGGTGACTCGGTGCACAGAGTGCTTGCTGCACAGCATGAGGGACTGTTTGGATCCCCAGAACACTCGTGAACTTGAGTGTAGCAGTGAGTGTCTGTGGTCTCGGTGCTCCTCCTGTGAGACGGGACCAGCCCCAGAAGTTTGCAGACTAGCTAACCTGGTGTATAAAGCACGGAACACAGAGACCCTGTGTCAAATGAGGTGGAATGTGAGGACTGACACCTGACACCTAAGGCTGCTCTCTGGCCTCCACACGTGGGCTGTGGCACCTATGTGCCTGCAAACACACACACACACACACACACACACACACACACACACACACACACAGACACACACACACACACACACACACACACACACACACACACACACACACAATCTGATCTTTTTACCGTACTCTAACTGGTTACAAAGGGCAGAATCAGTGTGTGTGTATATTTTCCCCATCCAACCAGTTTCAAAAGGCAATGTTTGCTGTAGAATCTAACAGGGAAGCACCCACTGGGAAGGAGCTTGGCGGGCAGAAAAAGAAGCAGCTCCAAGAACGGCAGCAAGCCAAGCTTTGTGCAGCCACGGGAAGGATTAGGATGGTCGAATGCTTCTTTTTTTTTCTTGCATCCAACCCTGAGGAACAACTTTGAAAGTGGAAGGAAACCATGCCTTGCGTGGATGGGAGTCCGGGCCGTGGAGTGGGAGGGAGTGTCCTTCACGACAGCTCACCAGGCTCTTGGGAAAGACCAAACATGGAGTCCAGCTGCCCTTCCCTGGACAGGTAGGGGCGGTCATGGGAAGACACAAAGATTGGCTGCATTTAGACATCAGGGGGTCAGAACTGTAGGCTAAGAAGGTTGTGGTTGTTATTTCTAATCCACAGTCTTTGGGCCCTGCGGCCGGGGTGGGGGGGGGGTTGGTGGTGGGAGAGGCCTGTGTGTGTAGTTCAGGAATCCCCCTCCTTAAATCCCTAGGCACTTGGCTCCACAGTCCTTAGAGCCCAGTCATTCATACGTAGAAGAGAGAGGCTGATGCCCTGGCAGCGACTTGACCTCCCCAATGTCCCCGTGAGACACGGCACCTGAGTCAGGGTAAAACTTCTCACCCAGCCTTCTTCTTCGCTCAGTCCCAAATATCTCAGGATGTCATGAGGTGACTGGCTACAAAAACGGGCCCTGGTGCCCCATTTTGATTTTTCACTCTCATTTATTTGCATAAATACAACACTGCTTACCCTTGTGACCCAGACACAGTTTTTGTAACAATCTTGAGGTGACGGGGGAAAATAATCATACATAGATAGATAGATGATAGATAGATAACAGATAAATAGATGATAGATAGATAGACAGACAGATATATAGATGGTAGATAGATAGACAGACAGATATATAGATGATAGATAGGTGGTAGATAGATTATAGATAGATAATAGGTTATAGATAGATTTTAGATAGGTGATAAATTGATAGATGAGAAAGAGGGAGGGGAGAGAGAGAGAGAGAGAGAGACAGAGAGAGAGACAGAGAGAGAGACAGAGAGAGAGACAGAGAGAGAGAGCAGCTGGCGGGGGCGGGGGCAGGGGCGGGGCGGGGGCAGGGGAGAGAGAATGCAAGGCTGTGGAGATGGCTCAGTGCGCAAAGCACTAGTCACACAAGTGTGACCTCTACATCCCAAATAAAAGCTGGGCAGGCAGGAGGCAGAGGCTGGGTATCCATGGAGCAAGCCGCCTACCCAAAGCAGTCGGAGTCAGAGTTCAGTGAGTGGGTCTGCCTCGATAAATAAAAGGGACAGCGATCAATGACATTAACTGCAGGCCTCCATACACACATACCACACACATGTGGGTGAATAAATGCACATACACACCCACACGTGTGAACAGGCATGTGTACCACAAACATACACATTTAAAAAAATTCATGTTCCTAGATGTATGTGAAATGCACTCTTGCTGTTTGGCCCAGATGTCCACTTCCCTGGCAGTCTTCAGTTTCTATCAGCCCATTTCCCTAACAGACGAGCAGGTGTCTGTTTCCTTGCAAATATTGTCACAGTAGTCACTGGCCCCACTCAACAGTTGTGTTATTGCTTTTGTTTTATGCTAAGGTATCAAACCCTGCATTTGCCAGGCGGAATGGTTAAACAGAGGTGAAGAGGGAAAAAAAAAGACAAGCGCTTTTTAACTTCATATTAGTTCTAACACCATAAAAGCAAAGCCAAGTATGCTGGCCGCTTGCCGAGTGCGGCGAAGGGCGCCTTACAGGATCCTGGCTCCTCTCCTGCCTCTCACCCACAGACTTTCAGGTCCTGAAATTCTGTGTGGGTTGGGGCTACGACTCACTGGGGAGCACCTGTCCCTCCGCTCGGAGGTGGCCAGTGGAGGTGACCAGGCACACTGGCCGCTGACACCCTCTCAAGGTAGGCTAACTGGGGCAAACGCTAACCTGCTTTATCCCTGCTGGATTTGATAGGAGGCTCTGTTTAATGGAAGGCTCTTTTATCAGAACCGAAGAAGCTAAGTATTTCACATTTGGTAAGAAAACCAGACAACTCAAAGACGGCTGAAATGCTCTCAGTTGCCATGGATCCACAGGGGCTCGTTTAATTCAGATTTTACTACCCAGGTAGTTTCCAAGGGGTCAGACGGTCCTGGCTGTAAAACACAGAAGCCCAGGTCCATTTGAATTTCAGAGAAAATATCACATGGTTTGTTTTTCTATTGTGCACGATGTAAGTATGAGACAGGACACATTTCTACTCCTTGTTAACTGACAAGGAAGCCATTCTCCAGTCAATGATAATCCAGGATCTCTTTTCCTTTGCTTCCTTCTATTTTGACCTTTAAGGGGCCTAATTCTAAGAACCTCATTAGAGGATAAAGACGACTGAAAAGCACCAGACATCCCATTTATCATTAGCTGAAGAACAAGTTTTGGTGGGAGAGGGACCTTGGGCTAAACAGGATGATGATTCTCTGCATCCCCCACCACACTGCCATTCAGTCAGAATTAGCAGTAGATGCCTGTGGTCCAGAGTTCTGATTTTTGCCAACCAGTAACAAGTTAAGGGAGAAGAAAACAGAATTGTGGGATGGCCACTATTCAGACATCAAGACTAAAATTGATTTAATAAATATATTTAAAAACAACAACAACAAAACAGAACAGAAAACCAGCTACCATACTCATTACCGTTGATTCATAATGAAAGCCACACACAAATACTCTCAGTGTACAGAGGACACATAAAGGATAATGCTTCTTAAATCAAGTTGGAAGCCTCACACTGTGTTGCCTTCATTTTTGTGTAGGCACCTCTGCAATCTGGTGCAGGCCCCAGGGGTGAGATCACCCGGAGCAGGCAGGCCTCTCACTGCTCCTGTCCAGCGACAGTAGCAAGATTGCACCATTATACACTCTTTTTTTTTTTTTGGATACAGGGTCTCATGTAGGCCAGGTTGCATTCAACGGGCCAAGTAGCCAAGAATGGTAGCCTTGAACTTGCTTCTGCCTCTATGATACTGAATGTGACACAAAAACACCCAGGCACATGCAGTCCTGGGGAGCAGACACCAGGGCTTTGCTCATCCTAAGCAGCCTTAGTATCAACTGAGCTACAGCCTATCCCCCATTATACATGCGTGTGTGGAGAAAACTGTAGCACAGCTTTCAGTAGAAGAAGGAGAATGAGGAGTGTTGAGCACACACACGCGCGCGCACACACACACACACACACACACACACACACACACACACACACACACACGAGTATATGTGACTATGGAGGCCAAAAGAAGGCATTGGATTTCAGTGGAGCTGGCGTCACAGATGGGACTAGAACTTGGGTCCCCGGCAAGGGCAGTTTGTGCTTGTAGCCACTAAGCCGCCTCTCCAGCCCCTTTGTCACCTTACTTTTGAGCCGTGTGTTGTTTGCACGGACGTGGAGGGCATCTTTTCACCCACCAGAGCCTCTCCTTCACTGGTGCTAGAGAGAAAGCGCTCTGCTTCTCTGGACTGTCGCTGCTCCGTCTGAGTTCCTCATCCAGATCTGCATGAAGCGGATTCCTTGGGAACCAGATAATGTGACAGAGGCCTAGGTGGCTCCCTTCCTGGGAGAGCGCAGAGGCCTTGCAGAGCACAGGTAATTAAGCCCCTAGGTGCCTGTGAGCTGGCAGGATATGTGACCCCAGCTGAGAGGAGTTGGATATTTGCCAAGTGGGGTGGGGGGTGGGGTGGGGGGCTGTTCGTGGTACTCACTCATGCCTAAGAACAAGTCCCCAGGTTTAGACTCTCCATCAACCGCTCACACTTTCCATAAGGCAAAATGTTGGTGTGAGAGTATAGTCTAAAGTAGTCAACTAATTAACAGAAACCAGGTTAAAAATCAATCCTTCTAGTACTTTCTTCAGTTTTCTCCCAGTCTGAGAAACACATATAAAAGCAATTTTACCATCAAAACTTGGATGGAAACCTGATTTTGTATGGTACAGAGACAGCCCAAATATTGTTTACCAATGATTTCCAAGTCCTTTCTCGTAGTCCTCGGGGCTACACCACTGGAGAGAGCAGATCGTTTTCATGTGGTCTTTGGGACAAAGACCCACCAGTTACGTCTTTATACACACTTGTACGTGCGTGTGTCAATATGCCTTAAAAGATGAGCAACAAACCCCAGCCTGTTAGAATAGCACAGCCTCTGGTCAGGACACAGGTGGGGCCTTGACACTATATCATTCTTTTTCTGTAATAATGGAGTTTAAATATAATTTTAGTACTTTATGACCTTTGACTGAATTAAAAGCAAAAGTACAAAACATTCTCTCACTCTCTCTACACACACACATGCGCACACACACGCACACACACATATATACATATATATGTATATATACATATGTGTATATATATATATATATATATATATATATATATATATATATATATATAATTTTTTTTCTCAAGTCAGGAATTGGGTACATGCCTGCAGTCCTAGCACTTGAGAGGCTGAGGCAGGAGGATTGTAGGTTGAAAGTCAGCAGGGCTGCATAAAGACTGTCACAACCAATCAAAACAATAGCATGAGACAGCAACAGACCACTTCCTGTTGGATTTTAAGCGATGGCCATTTGATGTCCCCTAGTGCTAACCCCGCTGCTGCCTGGGTCCACTCTCAGCGACCTAAGAAATCAAGTACCAGTTGAGGATGCCTGCCTTCTGAGACGGGTGGTGTTACAAATTCCTTGAGCCTCGGGAGCAGCCAGCTCTTTGATAATTGCTGAAGCTCAGGTACTGCCCCTCCCCTCCGTTTGTCCCTAGCTAATCTCAGCTTGCTTTCCTTTCTCTTCCTCTCTGTGTTTGCTTTCCTACTTCTGACAGGATGTTCCCCTCCAGGCTCAGCAGAACAGGAGACAGCCTTTGGCTTTGATTCCAGAACCACGTTTCACAGAAAGTCGACTCTTGCTTTGGATAGTTGATAAACATCTCACTAATTTCTCGCTGTTTCTGAGTGATTAACATTTTGGCTAGCGACTACTGAGCCTCCCACACAACGTGCCGGTTAATGAAACCCACAAGCCTGGCCTGGCCTTCCATCTGCCTTTAATAGCTTGTGTCACCTGGGCCCAGCTGCCGCCCCCATGACTCTGCACATCCATGTGCTGCCTCAGGCCAAGCAGGAGGAGGACAAAGATGACCCAGGCCCTCCAGTTGCAATTTCAGAGTGGCTGTTAGGTTAGGCATAGATTTCTCTCCCTAACCACCAAATTGGAGAATAATGTGCTATTTTTACTTATATTTTCAGTGGAAAGAGCATTAAACTTTAGAGTGATGGTGGCGTATTGCTGAATTGTGTGTTTCAGTCTGACTAGAATATAAATTAAACTTTTTGTTGCAAAGAAGAGGGGAAAAATTTGAACAGTGAAGAAAAAAAGTTGTCAAATTAGAAAAGCTAGATTCTCCCAGCTCCTGGGTTCCTGGGTATTGAAAATGAGAGGTTTAAAAATACAATCATTAAAAAAAATACAATCATTAAAAAAAATACAATCATTAAAAAAATACAATCATTAGCCTGAAGATGTTGTAGGTTTTTGTTTTGGGGGAACAAAGCACTCCTTTTTGAGTGTGTGCATGTATGTATGCGCATATTTCTGTGCAGCTGCTCCTGTGTGTGTTGATGTGGACCCCAGAGGCCAACCCTGAGTGTCCTCTGGAGTTATCTGCCTTGTTTTGTAAGGCACAGCCTCTTCTGTCACTGGCTCGGAACCTGTAAGGTCGCTGGGAAGCCCCAGGGGCCCACCTGTCTCTGCCTCCCTAGTCCTGGGATTGCAAGCAGATGCTACCAAGCTGGCTTTCCTCCCTCCTGATGTGGGCTCTGGGGATTGAATTTCAGGGCCTTAGATTCACACAGTAGGCACTTTACTGACTGAGCTACTCCTCTACCCCCTGCCCAGCTTGAATTTTAATACATTTGTTCCTTTTGAGTGAAAAATGTGTTTTGCTCAAAGCAAATGATGACATGATGCAGATGTTAAAAGGGGGAAGAGCAGGTAGGGAGGCTTTTCAGTCTGGGCTCCTCAGGCAGGAGGCCTGGCGGAAATGAGTCAGGGCCTGCCCCGGGCTTCCGTTTCCTTAGAAACAGAACACCACGCTTAGGGTGGTGGGGATGGACGGACTGGACAGAGCAGACGCTGACGTTCTGTTTCTGACTTCGGCAAAAAAGAAACACAAGCTCCCTGAGCTTGGCTGAACAATCTCCTCAGCTTGCTCTCGAGCCATCCTCCACCCCAGTCAACACCCAGCTTGACTGAACTGCAGGATGCAGACCTGCCTGTTCCAAGGCCGCTGTGGTGCTAAGGGTTAGTGAGTCTGTCTCTCTGGGATTTATCACTTTCAAACATTTTTCATATCTTAAATGAACTAAGTTTATATCCCCAAGTTTATATAGTCTGCAGAATGTTCTGGTTTTTAAAAAGTATCTCTTGCCAGGTATATTGAAAATCCATATGGTTGGACTTTTTTCCCTCTCTGTGTGTGTATGTGCGTGTATGTGTGTGTGTGTGCACATGCACGCGCACGTGTGCATAGCGGCTAGAGGTCAATGCTGGCTGTCATTCCTCAGTTACTGGCCATCTTCCTCTTTGAAACAGTGTCTGTCACTGGCCTGGGGCTTTCTAATTTGGCTAGACTGTCCAGCCATCCTCCTGTCTCCACATCAGCAGCCCTGGGGTCGCAAGCCTGAGCTACCACGCTCAGAATGTATATGTGGGTTCTGAGGCTTTACCTCCGGTCCCCATGCTTGCACGGACAGCAAGCACGCTGCCTACTGGGCCACACTCCCAGCTCTCCATATACTTGAATTGTCATTGCATCTGTGACTATTGAGTGAAACTGTTTGGTGCAGCTAGAAGGAACTCATGTGTGCATACTCAACCGTAGCACCCACTTCTAAACGAAGGGGAGCTAGCGAGCCTGGCCCTAGTCTGACAGAGCCTTTCCTCCCCTGGCTAGGACAAGAGAGCTGCATTTTTTTCCCTTCAGACTAGAATGGGAACTCTGGGGAAACGGATACACAGAAGACCCTGGCTTAAATGCCGTTTAGAGTAGGAGGGGAAGGCCAGGGCGATGGCCAGAGAGTGCGGGTGAGGGCTGGCACGCCAGGTGACCTGAGCATAACCCTGCAGAGCTACACCGTGAAAGGAGAAAGCTGGCTCCACAGAACTGTCCTCTGATGCATGCGCATGTGCACACGCGCACACACACACACACACACACACACACACACACACACACACACGCGTGCGCGCGCGTTAAAATTAGGGGAAAAGGAGGAGGAGAGGGTGCCATCCACCCTCTGCAATAGATGGACTGGTGATGGCTCCAGTTCTCCGCTGAGTCTAGACAAGCACAGCCATAGGTCACCAAGGAGAAGAATGCTGTCCTTGGTTCTTTGTTTTAAAAATCGCACCAGCATTATCCATTATCTCCTTTCCTTTTTAAAGGGTTCTAAAAAGCACACACAGGCACGACTGAAAACGCAGAATTTAGAAAGAGGCTGAGACATTTAAAAAAAAAAAGAAAAAAAAAGAAAGAAAGAAAGAAAATCACCAAATGGAGTATCCTAGTCAAATGCCTTTACTTTTAAAGCTATTACAGGTTTTTTCCAGCATTTTTCCATTGTGTTTTTATTTTTTTAAGAGTTATTTATTATCTTTGTTTACGTGTATGTATGTGTGCGCACCTGTTTGAGTTTATGTGTAGTGTGTGAGTACATATGCCCATGGGGCCAAAAGAGGGCGCTGGAATCACCAGAGCTGGACTTACAGGTGGTCGTGAGCATCCAGATGTGGGTGTTAGGATCCAAACTTGGTTCCTCTGTAACCAAGAGCTCTTATCCCCTCTCTAGCCCGTGTGTTTTATTCATATTACCAAACATCTGAGATAATTGTGTACATAGGATCTCACATACTGCTGCTTGTTGAAAGTATTTTCTCGTGCATTTAAATTTTTTTTTAATAGGTTTATAACTTTTGACGAGATCCAGTGTCTGCAGGGTGGCGTGGTCGCATGGTAAATGTTCTGCCTTTGAGAGAAGTTTGGAGGTTCTAGAAGGCATGCATGATTATTGGGGTACTCTTGACTGAAGACCCGCCCTCTCAAAGAGGCCATCTTCTGAGGTGCGATGGGGAGAAGGGGGGCATCCACATAGGTAGTCAACCAGATCAGCTGAATCTACCCTGGTGATCAATGAGGTAATAGCTGTTGTGGCCAGATCGTCCCACGTTCTACCGTAACTTTCTGTACTGCTGGGGCCATGACTCGCTTTAAATATTATTTTAATAGAAGAGTAGTTTTTCTTCCTATGACACAGTTGCATACTTTTCCAAGGATCCGTCACCTAGACTGCTCCCAACTTTAGCCATTTGTAAATAGTTCCCAAATGAACATGTGTTTCTACGCACACGTGTTATCATTTTTAATTGCTCCCTTGAATAGCCCACTTGAGGAAGAATTCCTAGATCAAACAGAGCCATAGGTCTTCAGGACTTGGATGCAGGTCACCAGGGAAACTGCGTTGCTCATGTTTGACGTGGTGTTAGCATGACTTCCTGATGCCCCGATGGACTGAGAGATGTTTAAACACCATCTCTACTTTGCTGGTTCCTGAAGACTTAGTCCTGTGCTCCCTGTGGGGCCGAGTTGCGTTCGTAGACTGTTTAGTTCCTTGTTTTCTCTTTAACGTGTTGGTAGCTTTGTCAACTTCTTCATTCTTTTACAGAAATGTTTTAAATATAAATATCATTTGCTTTGTATCTTATGTTCTGAAAGATGAATCTTTCAATCTCCCTCCCTCTTTTTTTTTCCTTGCCATGCTAGGAACTCACACATTTAAGTCAAATATTCTTTCACTCAGCTATTTCAGTAGGAGAATACCTCCTATTCTCTTATTTCTCAAAACTACTACTTCTCCTCCTCCTCCTCTTTATTATTATTAGTTTGTGAGGTGTGTGTGTGTGTGTGTGTGTGTGTGTGTGTGTGTATTTCGTGGGTGAGAGGGTGTGGGCATATGTGTGTCACAGCCTGTCTCAGAGGACCAATTTCAGGCATTCCATCGTGTCGGGTTCTGGGGACTGAACTCAGGTCAACAGGCATCTTGTCGGCCCCTATTCTCTGACTTTAATACTGTAATCATATTTTAGACATAGATAATGTATATTTTTCTGTCTTTCAACCTACTAATGTTTAGTCTGTGAATTCTTTTATTTCCTTAAGGGGCCAGAAATCTGTACCCATCTAGGTGTGTATGCAGAAATATATTCTGTTTATTTGTTTATAGATATTTCTTTAGTGTGACTAGGACTTAATTTGTTATAAGATATAAGAAAATCTTATTTCCCCCTTTTCTAGAAAAAGTCATCACAGCACCCTGTATTGAAGGGGTCTCCCCACAGCTCATGCATATGCATGACTCTATTTGCATAGCAAGATTATGGGGGGCCACTTTTTTTTACTACCGCACCAATCTCTTTGCTGATTCTTTCATTTCCTGTTTCCCCACTTCCAAATCTTTTCTTTTTTCTTCTTTTTTCCCCCTTCAGCTATTCTTATCCTAGCTTCTTTCAACTTAAAAGGTAGCCAAGAGACCATATTAGAAAAATGTCTAAAAGCACTAGAGAAAGAGAATCTTTTGCCTTCAAAGTTCTGGTCTTGGGTGGAAAGGACCCAGTGACAGTGCTGGTGTCGTGACGGGGTGGAGTCCCTGCCATGGCACAGGAAATCAGAAAGGGCTTTTTTGGTATTTGTGGGAACGGTAGTAGAAAGGAGAATTAGGAGTCTCTAGGCTCATCTGAAGAAAAGAATATTTTCCAGTGAGGAGATAGACACATCTAATGTCAAAAGATCATTGCTTCTTTATGGTCTTGAGCGCCTGAAAGGCATCGGCCCAGGTGTCTGTAGAAATGGACCAAAGCCATCACGACATGGCGTGTGAGGTGGAGCCCGCATCACAGCAGCCCCTTGGAGTTGTGTGGGGAGTGTGGTCACGGGATCTGCCTTCAGAGCGGCACCAGTCAGCATCTGAGTGATGGGCTAGCGGCAACCTTTTCCTTGTTTTAACCACATTTTGATCTGGTTCCCTTAACTTATGAAATACATTATTTAAAACTTTGCAACAAAATGTAGATTTATTTTTCTCTTTCTTTACCTCTTACCTTAGAGGACACAACACTCTCTCATTAGAAGAGATTTTTGTAAAACAACAACAACAAAACAAAAGCCAACTCCTTCTGCCCAAACCAGACAGCACATTCCTAAACCAAGTACCTTTCCTCCACAAAAGTGTTGACCCAAAATGAGGGTGGGGCCTGGAAGACACCAGAAAAACATCAACCCCAAACCTCTACTCCCTTAAATCTCTATTTCGGAGCTATCAGGAGAACCTTTGCAGCCACCCTCCTCCCCTCACAACAGGCACTGATCTAGCTTGTAACGGAGAAAGCAGAGGGCTGGAAATAAGTTTTCACTGCAAATCATCATTTTTATTTCTTGCAGATCCCACCTGCCTTTTTGAAAAAAAAATATGCTGCACGTTGCTTTATCATCTTGGCGATTCCCACTTTTTCCTCTCATGGTTCGTCCACCTCTCCTTGCTTTTTGTTAATTGCTCAGTTTTTCATTAGTCATTCATTTTCTCTGGCTGACAGACAGTGCTGTGGGTCAGTCTCGGGCAGTGTATTAAGCATGCTATATCTGGTTTTATCTGGCTCGAGCAAAGCTACACTGTTCCTCTTCTTAAAAGCCACTCAAAGGGTAAGTGGTGAACAGCTTCTGTGGTGACGATTCTGGCATAGTAAGCACTTGGTAATACCTGCTTCTTTCTTCTTTCTTTAGTCCTTCCTTTCTTCCTTCCTTTTTTTCTTTCTTTCTTCCTCCTGCCCTCGCTCCCTCTCTCCCTCCCTCCCTCCCCCTTTCTTTCTCACTCACCCCAGCACACATGGTCGTCTATGGTTTTGAACCCTAGACCACCCTTTACAATTCTTTCTCATGCCACATTGAAAAGAAATAAAACCCAAGTGCTGTGCCTGCCAATTAAACACATAAGCAAGTAATAGACCATTTCCCTGAAAATCTTTCATGCTCGTTTTCCTTTCTTAGAATAACAGTTAAGGGCCATCAAGGCACCTACGGGACCAGCTAGTTTCTTCATTCTGTGTGTGTGTGGGGGGATGGGGGGTTAGGGGGAAAAGGGGGGCACCAGGAAGGGGAGGGACATTTAGCTTGTAAAGTATCTCTGCTCTGCAAGGGTGGTCCATGTAATCTTGGAGCACGGCTTTCAGCTGATGCCCCTGTGCAAAGGAGGGAGCTGCCTTCTGCTCGGAGACTGTCAAGGCCAATGTGCCTTTCAGGAGCCTGTGAGAGTGTTCAACATTGAAACTGGAAAAAAAATTGAGCCGGACAGATCTTCACCACTGCGACGGCTTCTGCTAAATATAGAAGAGTTGTCATGGGGCTGTACAAGCAATTTCCTGCTACAGCAACTGGGGAAGGGAGGTGGGTTCAGGGCCTCAATGTCCCTGCCAGTTAAAGTGTGCGGGACCGAGAGTTGTGCCTGAGTCGGTGTAGTGAGGCTGTGGGGAAGGGGGTGAAAGGGTAATGAAAGAAAGGCGTTAACTTAGCGTTAGTTTATAATGCCAGGGTGGGGCAGATCTGCAGTTATGTGTCCGGTATGAACCTATTAAAGGTTAGTGTACTAGAGGAAGAGACAGACACTCTGCCTTCAGAACTGCCCTGAGACAGTAGAAATGGGCTGTAAGATACAATGTCTAATAATTCTGGGCCTCCTTTCTAGCCAGAAACACCCTGACACAGTAGAGATGGGCTGCAAGATACAATGTCTAATAATCCTGGGCCTACATCTCAGCTTTATCATCCCCACTATTGTTGTTGTTTTTTTTTAATCTTGTGAGATGGGGTCTTGTATTACAGCCCAGGTTAGTCTGGAATTCCTAATCTTCCTGTCTCTGCTCCCCAAATGCTATATGTAATAAATACTCTGTCTGGCACCCTAAGTTTGATTTGCAGTCAGTTACTTAACTTCTCGGAGCCTGGGGATCCCTGCATATGAAACACAGGCACATGAGTATTTTCCTCAGAGCCTTCTTAGGATGACTTTTAGGGTCTAAGTCCGTGACGTTGCTAAGTCCCCAGCATTTGTTGGCATCAATCCCAGATTCTCTCCTTTTAGGTAAATCATTCTAACGCCTTGGTCTCTAAATGCTTATCTCTCAGCAAGTCCTAATTTTTCTAGCTTAAGGAGATATCTGGAATTTACCACATTCTCTTTATTCCCATGACTGCCAACCAACGGCGCCACCACTCCTCAGCTAGGCTGCTGCAATACCTCCCTGCCCCGTTTCCGTCTTTCCTCCTCAATCCGGCTCAACATAGCAGAAGAGATGTTCTTTAAAACTGTAAACGCAAGGGCAGGCGAGATGGCTTGGTGGGCTAAGGAGCTTGCTGCTGAGCCTGACAGACTAAGCCCAACCCCCACAATCCACATGGTGGAGGCGAGGGCTGACTCCCACAAGTGGCCGTGTGAACACCCCAGCAGTCCCACACGCACCACAGAAAAAGGCTGTAAATCACAAAATCATATCCTACTCTCTTCTCGGCCTACAACCCTCCGATGGTTTTTAAATGGCACGGATCTACCTCAGTGCCTGGTGCTTGCTGAGTGACAGCTGTGTCCCTGCCACCAGCCCCTTCCTGCTGAACCCCCGAATACAATCCCAGTGTCTCATGACACCCTCCAGTCTAGCTTCCATGCTCCCCTCTCACTGCCACCTCTCTGGCCACATTCTTACATTAGTATTTTTTTCCCCCAGAGGCTGCAGCCTTTTCCTCATTCCTGCCATGCAAAGAAGCCCTTTCTGCTCAGCCCCAGGTCCTTTACGCTTGCAGTTTCTCCGACTTAGCTGATACCTCTTCCAGATCCTCCTAGCATTGAAAGCTCCTTGACACACAGGCCAAGCTCAGCTGTGGCCCTTCTCAGTTAGGTCCTGGTTTATGGCTACTCTGGAAGATCACTTTCTGCGATGCTTATCTGCCCAGCCTCTGTTCCTTCTTGGAACTATAAGCTCGAAGAAGGAGGCTCTGTTGGTTTATGAATTAACTTGGAACAGTACCTATTGCAGGGCTTGCAATGGAAAGGTATTTGGTAAGCAGACCCTGAGTGAGTATGTCAAGTGGGATGGGGAAGCCTTCCTGAAGTTTGGCGACTGGCCGTGAACATCTTCTGTGTGCTTTCCATATTTAAAGAGCCCTGAAGAGAGAGGGAACCCTGGGGCAAGCTTAAAGCAATGACGGTAGAAAGGTCTCAAGCGCTTGGCGGGCTAGGAATTCACTGTAACCACTTAGTGGGCATGCTCCACTACCCATCTGCTCAAATAGCAACATAACAACGCCTTATGTGCACAGGATAGCGTGTACATATAAGGGTCCTATGGCCATTACATGCTTTATTTCGGCAAGCAGCCGGAAGGGTCTGCTGCCCGTTGGCTCCAGTCCTGGGTCTTCATAAATCTTGGCAAAGAAAGTGACCGGCCCACGGTCTCACTCTGAGAGACGTGGTACAGTAAGTGTGGCCTCTGTATACAGTGTTGTCAGCTCAGGAGTTCGTCATTCATCACACCTGAGTGGAGGAAGCACTTCCTCCGACCTGGCCTGTTAACATGCCCACTGTGCAAACGGGGTCATGTCTCTCAAAGAAGAGATTAGAAGACATCACACGAATAGAAAGAACAGAGGAAAACTCCTAGAGGAAAGAATGGGGAAGGTGGTTGGGAAGTCCTGAGGGTTGTCAAAACCAAAACCAAAACCAAAAACCTTTCATCTTTAGCAAATGCCATTGGCCCCATTGCAGGTAGTTAATTGAAATATATGAGCTTTTGAAACCATGGATTCTTTGATGATCCCTAGAACAAACCGAGGAACACCGGGTACACATGAAAGGCAGATTTTGGCTCAGTCAAGGGCGTATGTGCATGGATGTGAAGAAGTCTGTCCTTGTCCTCACGTAAAGCCATGCTTGGGAACAACATGACAAACAGGTGATGCTTAACTCTGGGGCAAGCGATTTCAAGCCAGCAGTGCTCTCTCTGTGAGGAGTCCTGCTCTGGTGGATGGATAGCAAATACGCTTCTGGAAAGTTCTTACTGAAGTCTTTCATGCCTTCTAGGAGAGCTAATGGCTTGCAGTATTACACGGATTGCCTCCTGTGGCACTCGTCCCCCTGTAGCATGTGTGGAATTGATGAGTCTGTTACTGGTCATGACTTAAGTGTTGAATTTCAATAGATAGTCTAGAATATCCTGGACTTTATATTCTGACCCAGAAGCAAGTTCCTGGAAGCAGGATACAAGAGCAGCCATGGATTCAGGGATTGGAGGTAAAGTCAGGGGGAGCTGAAGACTGTGTCAGACTGCCTTGCTGTCTCCAGCTTAGCTGTATTCTGTCCAGCAGGGCTGGCTGGAAACTGCAGGCAGAAGCTGACCCTCCTCGGGACACTCTGCAGCCTGACGCTTCTTTTCTCTCATCCCTTCCTCTGCCTCTCATTAGAATTCCTACGAGCCTTCGGGTGCTCAGCATGAAAATGAGCCCATTTTTATTTTTGGACCAAAAAGAGGCAGGCCTTGAGGGGACTCACTGTGTTGCTTTTAGCAGCTAAACAGTAAGGCGTGAAATCGTTTACTGGCTGTTCTGGAATGAGAGGGGAAAACAGCTGAGAAGGGAAGGTTCAGGACAGTGTATGACAACTTGGAGGTGACCTCGTGACTGGGGCTTCTCTGAGACTTCTTAAGGAAACCAAAGCGGGCTCGGGGATGTCTGTATTTTTCTCACCTTCCTTGGAAGCTCTGAGAACAGCGCAGGAGCTGCGAGGTCATTTTCCACGTTGGCTTAGAACAAACAAATAAGCAAAAATGAAGATGACAACAACAACAACAACAACAACAACAACAACAACAAACAAAACCCACAGAGAGGGACTCGATAACTCCCCACACAGGAAGGGTATGGAAGGAAGAGAACATTTTCACCAAGGTTCGCGAGAGCACAGCAAGGAAGTGTTTCTTCAGGCAGGTATGGGGCTTTGACACTGCCCTTCAGGGTTCTGAACACCTCGCCTGAGACACAGGCCTAAGCAAGAAAGACCTGTGGCATCTGAGGTTTTCTGCCTTAGGCCCATGGCACTCGTGGGGTGGCACTTCCTTTTTCCGGGAAGGCATCTGAGGGTCTCAACCACGTAGAAGAGCATATTCTGAAATGTCTTCTTGGGCCAAGAAATTCTGTTTAATGTTTGAAAATCATTTTATTTATTTATTTAGTATTGTGTATGGCGCGTGAGGGTGTGTGCACCTGTGGACACAGATCTGGGGGCCGGAGGAGGGCATCAGGGTCCTTCTGCAGCACTCTTGGCCTTATCTCCTGAAGTGGGCATTTGTGGAGCCTGGAGCTAGGCTGGCAGCTAGCAAGCTCCACTAATCTTTCTGTCCCCAGCCCTACACAGCACTGGGGCACAGTCCACGCACAGCCATGTCTGGATTTTCATGTGGAACGATGGGATCCAAACTGAGGTCCCTCCTGCTTGAACAGCAAATACTCTTAACCACTGAGCCATCTCTCCAGCCCCGAGAAGCTTCGCTTTCAATGATGACATGGACATGGTATCTTTCTTTTATGCAATTATAGGATCATTAAATAAAATCGTGTGTGTGTGTGTGTGTGTGTGTGTGTGTGTGTGTGTGTGTGTGTTTAAATCAGAAGCTGGGCACGTAGCTCATCTGGTAGAATGTTTGACTAACATATAAAAGCTCTGGGTTCACTCACCAGCACCACATGGAGCTGGGTGTGGGGGTGCACACCTGTGACCCCAGCACTCCAGAGGTGGGGGCATCCTTACCTGCTTTGTGAATTTGGGGTCACCTTGGGCTACATATGACCCTACCTCAACACACAACAACAAACAACAAACAACAACAACAACAACAACATACCAGAGACTTGGAAACTATACATCTCTCTCTATCCACAAGATTTCTTAGTTACTGACAAGTGGCCCAGTCTTCTTGAACTATTTTTGGAAGAATTTCAGTGCCGTTGTACTGCCCTTTCCAGTCTCATCTTCATTCTTCCTTTTCATAAAGTAGGCCATGTTGGGCTACGGCTGTGCGTCCTTCCACTCTGGCCTCTGTGCAGGTGTAGCTACATAGCCTCGTGGATTAATGAACACAGCCTGTGGAGTTCTCAAGAGTCTGACTTGAGTCACTCCGCAGCCTTGTCTTACAGTGGGTGGCCAGGGGCCTTTCTTATTATGACAGAGCTAATATTCTTTTTCTGGACACTCAAGACCAGAACTGCAGCATCAGAAAATAGCAAGATGGGGGAGACCCTTTCAAAAACACAATTTAAATTCATGTCTCGTAGAACATGTGATGCCAGTCACCCACTGACTGCCAGGGCTGATCCTGTGTGTTGGGATGGAAAGACAGACGGAAACCACCTACTATCTCAATGCTTTCTTGGAAACGAGCAACATTCTTGGCTTAGGAGAATTCCCCCAAGACAGCTGGGCTGAGAATGACTGCAGGGTGAGAGAGGAGAAATGAAGGGACAAAAGAAAAAAGGAGAAAAGATGCAGGGGACAGAACAAGAAAGGACAAAATGGAGTCAACAAAGGGGCTGTAGGGGAACTGTCTCAGGTGCTTCAACCACTGGGTTGGTTTCCCGCTAGCAGCAAGACCCTACAGGGTAACCAGCCAATGTCACCTGTCTGTCCCTGAAAGAAAGCCTTGCTTCCTCCTCACCCACATTAGTCACCTTTCTTTTTGCTGTGATCAAATGTAGGACCAAAGCATCCAGAGTTTGCCTTTGCTCAAAGCTGACCGCAGGCTCCACTATGATGGGACAGTCCATCACAGCAGAAAAGGCGTGACAAGAGCACGTTGCGCAGAGAGAGAGAGAGAGAGAGAGAGAGAGAGAGAGAGAGAGAGAGGAAGAGAGAGGGAGAGAGAGGGAGAGAGAGGGAGAGAGAGAGAGGGAGGCTGGGGCTCAGCTTACTTCTTCCTTTACAATTAGTCTGGGCAAGGCATGGCACCGCCCACAATGAGGGTGAGTCTCCCCACCTTTCACACAACAGTCTAGAAAATGCCTCACAGACATGCTGGGAGGGTTAGCTTCTTAGGCCACTCTAGATCCGGTCACATCGAGGATCAGCATAGCTTATCGCATCTGCGTCTTCTCTCCGCCCTGCACAAGTTTCGTCTGTCTCAGTCAGTGCCACAGAGAGGCTTTATCTTGCTTTATTTTCTTTAGCAAAGGGCTGGGTTCTTAACGCGCAGATATGTACACACACACACATACACAATATGTAAATAAGATATAACACGTGTTCTGAAGCAAATCAGTGGAAACCAGAGATGACTGTGAGAATACAGCATGAGTGCAGGTATGTATGTGTGCATGTATGTGTGTGTGTATGTATATGTGTGTATGTATGTATATGTGTGTATGTATGTGTGCATGTATGCATGTGTGTGTATGTATGTATATGTGTGTGTATGTATGTATGTATGCATGTGTGTATGTATGTATGTATGTATGTATGTATGTATGTATGTATGTGTGTAAACTTACACAGGCAAGAGTTATCTGGGAAGAGGGAACCTTACTTGAGGAAATGTCCTTATTAGATCGGCCTGTGAGCATTTTCTAGATTAGCTATGGATGCGGGAAGGCTCGGCCCTCTGTAGGCTCTACCATCCCTGAGCAGGTAGGTGGTCCTGCTCAGCTGGCCCCAGAGAGCAGGACGGTAAGCATTGTCCCTCCATGGCCTCTGCTTCCTCCAGGCTCCTGTCCTCGCCCCCGCTGTGCCTTTCCTTTATGATGGGCTACAAGCTGCAAGGTCACTTGGCCCTTCTGCTCCTCTGTCGCTTTTGCTCCTGGTGGTTTTTTTTTTCCTCAAAGTAACAGGAAGCAGAGAAGGGAAGGCCCCTATCCCTTATCCTTTCAGATCTGGGAATTTTCCAAAACCTTATCAAGGCCTTGGCCTTCTGTGTGACCTGAGAAACTACAGGGATGGACACCTCAAAGGACGTTGCTGTGACATCTTCTGTGTTCTAATCACAGAGGCAGCTTCAAGAACCCGGAGCTCAGTCACCACAAGGGAGCTGAGTCTGGTCAAAGGCTTTCCAGCTGTAGATGCTGGAGAAAGTGATGTAGGAGGCCAGGGACAGACGCTACAGTCCTGATCCTAACCCACCAAGTGATCCAGGGACAGACACTGCGGTCCTGATCCTAACCCACCCAAGTGATCCAGGGACAGACGCTGCGGTCCTGATCCTAACCCACCAAGTGATCCAGGGACAGACACTGCGGTCCTGATCCTAACCCACCCAAGTGATCCAGGGACAGACGCTGCGGTCCTGATCCTAACCCACCCAAGTGATCCAGGGACAGACGCTGCGGTCCTGATCCTAACCCACGAAGTGATCCAGGGACAGACACTGCGGTCCTGATCCTAACCCACCAAGTGATCCAGGGACAGACACTGCGGTCCTGATCCTAACCCATCAAGTGATCCAGGGACAGACGCTGTGGTCCTGATCCTAACCCACCAAGTGATCCAGGGACAGATGCTGTGATCCTAACCCACCAAGTGATCCAGGGACAGACACTGTGATCCTGATCCTAACCGACCAAGTGATCCAGGGACAGACGCTGTGATCCTAACCCACCAAATGATCAGTTCCATTGTTCTACTCAGCTGCAGTTTCAACGTCACCATAGTGCATATGGTGGCACTGGTGGCACACACCTATAACCCCAGGGCTGGAGAGGCAGAGGCAGGAGGATTGCTGTAAACCCTAGGCTAGCTTGGGTTGCACAGTGGTCTCAAAAAAACAGAACAACAACCGCTGAAGAGGTCAGCGTGTCTGTGGAGCGTTTCGTTGACTCCTCAGAAAGGGACGTCTTTCCTCCCTGAGCTTTTATATTTCTCAGTGTCCAGATCTTTAACACAAGGGGGTGTTCCTAGTGCCCAGAGAGACCGATGACAATTTTGTTGAATAAGATCTGAGCATGCACATTATAAAGGGGAAATTAAAAAGTGGAGGTGCAATTTCAGGAAGAGTGACTACTAAGCCCAAGCCTTCCTTCTCTCTCATCCAATAATTTTTTGACTATATATATATATATTTTTTTCTTTTTCCTGTGTCTAGGTATTGATTTGGAAGAACCCATTGCTCCTCAGAAACAAATAACAATGTAATAGCTGCTTGTTTGTTTCTTTACTTATGGCGCTAAGGTCCCAGTGACGAGGCTGGATTGCGCATGGGGTGTGGGTGTCAGAAACTGGAAAGCCTCGCCCTGCCTGGCCTGTCTGGCTCGTATGCTTGGGCAAGTCACATAACTCCTCTGGGGCTCCGTTTCCTCACCCAGTGGGTAATGACCAGCTTCTCAGGGTGGCTGCAGCACTTAATTAAGGGCCAAGAAGAAGACAAAGAGTAGAAATCGCAGCACCCATGCAAGCATGTTGGTCCACATGTAATTTTGAACCAGGTAACTTGTGGTAGGAAGTGTTTAGGACGGAAGGAGAGTCTAGCAAGAAGCGAAACTAGCCATTTTCACTTAAACGTTACTTTTGTGGTATGGGCTTGGAAACAGACTATGTGGTTGTTTCTTTTGTTCTGGAACATTGGATGGCCATGGCTGCTAACTCTCTGTGTATGGTGCGCTAACTCTAGGCTCCTTTTCTTTGGGTAGGGGATTTCTCTACAGTCCCTTTGTGCTTAGATACAGTGAGAGCTCAAGCTCCCTATGTTTCGTAGCCTCCGTACTCCCAAACCATGGTCAGACTCAAAGCCACAGGGATTTGCATTGAAAGAGGAGAGACAGAGCCTTGTAAAGCCTGCAGTGCTGTGTAGACTCAAGAACCCCGCCCCTCTGCTGGAAGAGCTTGTCACAATCACTTAGCAGGTTCACTGCTAGCTGTTCATCGCTAACAGTTGTTGCACAAACTGAGCAAAGGGCCCATGGTCCCGAGATAAGAGTGAGAAAGCAAGAAACAAAACTGAGTGAAAATAGTGGGCTGAGCTATCACTTTCAAATACTTAATCGCTACTGTGCTACTTTCTATGTTTTGACCGTAAAAGCTTTTCCAAGGACCGAAACTATTCAGAAAGAGAAAAGACCATAATGCATTAGGCCTAAAAGGTACTTAAAAACATCACATGGGGTGTTTTCGCAAGAGAAGTCCTCTGGGTAGGCCACTCGTTATTTCAATAAAGCCCATCTGTGGTCATGCCCACCCTCACTGGGCATGGCCAAGGCATCAGCCTCAGCTTACCACAGCTGTGCTCAGGACCTGTGGGCTCACACTCCAGAGGTGCAGGGCTTGGCCTCAGGGATTAGGTGAGAAGGAGGAAGAGGGAGGCAGACGTTGCAGGTTGCCAGGGCAGGTGGCTGTGGAGAGAGGTGTGTGGTCACCAAGGCTTACATAATGAGGATGGAGAACAGAGGTCAAAGGCGATGGATGACTCGACAGGAGGCAGTTTCAGGAGGAGGGCACAATGGGCCCGTGTCTCGTTTGTGTGCAAGCGAAGATGTGGGTGTCTTTTGAATCCAGTCCTGGAGGAGGCTGGGAAAATGAAAACTTTCATATGTAATAAGCTGGGTTCCACTTAAATTTTTGTGTATGATGAGCACTCATGTCCATGTGCGAGCACGCAGATGGAAGCTGACCCTGTGGGCCTTCCTCTGCCACTGTCCACCATACTTTTGAGACAAGGGTCTCTCGCTGATCTTGGAGCCTCACGAATTCAGCCAGACTAGCTGGCCAGCACGCCCCGAAGATCCTCCTGTCCTTGCCTCCCCAGCTCCCTGTATTCTACATTGAACATGTAAAAGCATCGGAGCCTCCTGACTGTGCTGTGGATGCCGTTTTGTTTGGCTCACAGTTGCTGCTGGCTCAGGCTGGTGGGGGCAATGTGGGGGCTTTATGTGACGTGCAGGGTATCAGGATTATGCAGAACTTCAGTTATTTTGTGCATAGTTGCCTATAATTACACACAGGTAATTGTATACAGCAGTTTTAGTGCGCCTGCCTGTAAACCTCAATGAAGTCAGGTGTAGAATACTCTAGATGTTCCATCCTGTGTGTTACTGTGCAGTGTTTTGGGGTCTGAGGCTTAGGGATGCTTAGCCTGTGTCATTTCTCTGTTCTTAGTTTTTAATGACTTTTTTTTAAGATTGATTTAGTGTGTGTGTGTGTGTGTGTGTGTGTGTGTGTGTACACCAGAACAGGCATTTGTGTGGACATCAGAGGACAACTTGCTAGAGTTCCTTCCATACTGTGGGCCTTGGGCACCCAGTTCAGGTCATCCACTGGGCTTAGCAGGGAAATTGAGCCTTTGGTGTATGTACCTAGCTTTCTTTGCAAATTCCGGCTAGCAAAATATTAGCCTTACATTCATATGTTTTAATTATGGGAAAGCATGGTAGCTGGTCTTTTGTCTGCCCAGGGCAAAATTTCTCTGTAGAAGGACTGATGTGAAAAAAGTCATTTTACAGAGTAAACACAGACACCAGGTTGTCACAACTCATGGGAGGACAATACAAGTACATTGACTTAGAACAACATGTCTGCTCTAAGAAGGGCAGATACATTAAAGCATGTTTGTCATGAAATATGGCCATGTCCATCTCCTGAAAACCAGCCTTTTTAGGACGAGAACCTGTCCCCTTTTACATTGGAAAGGGCTCTTATTTTTACATAGCATTGGCCTGCTCTGATCATGAAAACAAAGCATGCTAGCATCCTTTACACTCTGTGGTGGGCACACTGACCCTTTGGGTGGCAGAGCGAAGAAGCTCTCGGCAACCCGTGGCATAGCTGCGCCAGCACACAGAGGTGGAGGAGCTGAGCCAGTAAACTCTACCACAAACTTACCGCTTAACCTTGCAGCTGGTACCAGGACGCAAGCCTGTTGCCAACTTCCGAAGAAGAACACTTTCTCAATCCGCATCCTACTCCGAGGTCAATGCCATCACAGGTGCTTTTTGGCCAGCAAACACTTGTAATCTCAGAAGCAAGTGGGAACTGCCAAGTTCAAGTTGCCATGACTCTGAATGTGGTAAACCATCTCCCATTCCGAGTCAGAGCCTGCACGTCTCGTGGCTGTTCAGCCAAGGGCTCTGTTGGTACCCTTCTGACTCACACCACTGGCTACGGTCATGGAGCAGGTGAAGGACTTAAGTGTCGCTAAGTTGGTTTCCAGTTGCTTCCAGGAAAAAAAAAAGACCATGGCATACAAAATTCTTGCTCCTAACACGTGACACTTTCTTGTGTTCACAGGGAGGGGGTGGGGGGAGTGGGAGGGGAGGGAAGGAGGGTGGCAGGGAGAGAGAGAGAGAGAGAGAGAGAGAGAGAGAGAGAGAGAGAGACAGAGACAGAGACACAGAGACACAGAGACACAGAGACACAGAGACAGAGACAGACAGACAGACAGAGACAGACAAACAGACAGATCTTGGCTTTGAACACAGTGTCTACACTTTGAGGCTGTCCGGCATAACAGAAAGCTAGGGACGGTAGGTACTTACACAGTATGCAGTGGGGGAGGGAAACACAACATGACCAAACCAAACACTTTCTGGGTAACTGAAAACTCTGCCGAGTGCCTTAGCCCCAACACGCCTCGTGTGACTCTTGCAGCCTCAGAACACTCTGTCTTCGATGTTGTCAACCAGCCTGACACTGAACGCTGGTTTTATCGTGTAGATATACATCTACCAGAAAGGAGGCCAAGAGGAAAGACTTCAGATCCAGCTCTACCTTCTGCAGAGGACCTGATCGCTCCTGACCCAGCCCCCGCCTGGCCCTGGGGCATTTCCCTCTGCTGAGGACTGGCTGCTCAAACCAGCTCCCCCAGCCCCACCAAAAACCAAGTGGGTAACAGAATCACCTTGATGTGGACTCTGAGTCTTGGCCAACAGAAGGCAGGTTTTCCTTTTGTCTTGACTGTTTTTTGTTGCTGACATATTCGAGGGCTCATTATATTAACTTTATGCATACCCTCCCCAACCTGGGAAGGAATCTCCGGTGCATAAAATAAACCAGGAGATTCCCAGTCACACATTTTGAGGCCTGGGTACATCAACTGGCAGACTCTGAGAGGTGAGCTCCCGTGGCGGGCACCAGCCAGAGCCCTTATCTTCTGGGTCTCTGGAGTTAGCAGCTTTACCTTGATGATGAAAGTGTCTTTACATGCGGGTGTTGGGATGCAGAGAGCGAGTATCATTATAGAGAAAACACATTTTCCTTTTAAACAGAGAAACAAACAGTCATGCACTAAAGAGTCTCAAAAAATAAAATAAAATAAAAAGAAATAAAATAAAAAAGTTGGGTTGCCACAAAACAAACAAATACTCAGGGCAGGCTTCAGGAAGTTTATAGAAGATCAAAGAAGCTGTTTGCTACTGAGGGTGTGCAGGAACATGTCCGCCTCCCCCTGCCTTGGCGCTCAGGCTGCCATTGGCTTTTAAACATTTACCTCAGGAGGGCATTCCAACTTCAGCTTACTCACAAAGTGGCCTCAGAGAAGGAGGTCCAAGAATGCTATCCCTGGCTGGGGATGGAGGCGTGGCAGAGCATCCATGATCGGAGCACTTCTTTCTGCAGTGGTTTCCAGGCAAGGCTTAAGTTCAGCCTACTGCACTAACTTTGGCATGAGTGTTAACTCTGAAATAGACGCTGAGAGGCCCTGGGCAGAGGGAGAGGAGAAGGAGTCAAAAGAGGACAAGGAGGAAGCGGAGGAGGAGGAGGAAGAAGAAGAGGAGGAGGAAGAGAAGGAGGAAGAGGAGTGGGGAGGAGACTGTCACTTCCTGTGAATTGAAACCAGGAGCCGGCTGATTTGTGGGACCCTAGAGTGAAGTTTGCTATTTTTCTCTCAGGCCCTTGGGAGGAGAATATAGTGTTGGTTGGATTTTTATGCACATTATCTTCCCAAATAAAGGAGGAAGTTTGCCATCCCCTGACTAAAATAAAGCTTCCTAGTTTTAGAAATCAATGCATATTCCATTCCTTAAGAAGTGATCGTTTACGCTCGTCACAAGGGTTGGATGTTTTTTTTTTTTTAAATTCCCATTTGATAGATTAGAAAATCGAGACTCGGTGGCTACAGCGCAGGCTCCAAGTTACAGATCAGAGGCCAGCAAGAGCTAAGACTCCAAGCTGGGTGTCTCTGCTGCAGTGTGGCTGCTTTCTGCAACCTCTTAACAGCCACTGTTGTATTCAGCAGGAATAGAGAAGTGTGTGGAACAGAAATCTGAAGGCCTGAGGTTGGGGAGGGAACAGGAGGCACCGGCTGTTACCAGGGCCCTATCTTTTCATGGAAATAAACAGGACTTTTCTCCGAAACGATGTGTTGGGACTTGCTGCTGAAGCTGAAGGCACGCCCTTCATACTGGGCACATTCACTTCGGAGAACCAAGAGACCAAGGAAGCCGCTGTCTCTGGATGTGTCCAGCCTGAAGGATGGACATCTAAGCTAGCCAAAAATGACCAGGTTTGTTTTCCTGTGAGGAAAGTCCCCCAGAAATCAACCCATCTCCAACAAGGACAATTCTGCAAGCCCACTCCTGCCCAGATACTCGTCTGCACCTCAGGCGTCGCTGTATCAGTAGCCACTTGGCAGACTCTGAGCTCAGAAAGGCTCCTGCTTGTAGCTGAACTGCTTCCCCTTATAGCTGCCTGGCAGATTCCCCTTCCTTCTGTGATGTAATAGATTTGGGTTACTCAAAATAAGCAGCTGTTTCCTATGATATAAAACCCATCCGTATCCCCCCCCCCCCAACCAATGTGTAATCTGTGTCCTCATCACATTGATACCCTCACGCAGAGAAGACTGCCACTCCTGGAGGCTTCTGGAAGCCTCTCCACAGCGGGGTAGCAGCTTCGTGCACCTTCCTCCCACACCGACCTTTTGTTAAAGTTGCTATAACATTATCTATAAAGTCAACTGTTCCTTTCAGAGTCTTCAATAGCCATTTTAGTCACCTAAGTCAGAGGGAGATAAATTTACAGCCCACTTTAGGTTTATGTGGGAACCATAAATATCAGGCGTGAGCCCCGAGGGCTAGAATTTCATGGGCCATTAAGCATGTCACCAGGTGGAAAGCTGTCAATAGCTGGACGTGAGTTACACAGAGATAGCCACTGTCAGCGCGGCTTAGGGAAAGTACAGCCCCAATTGAGAGGGGTGTCTTTCTGACTCACTCTGTCGACCGACCGTACACCAAGTTCCCGCACCCGCCCCTGAACACAGACATCGCCTCCATCTCCTCCAGTCAGCAGGCAGCCTTCAGCCCTCCTCTTCCTTAGCATGAAAGGCTGGCGGCACATTGTAAGAATAGCAGATCTGCAGCACACCAGACCTAGATTTAAAACATCGCTCTGCCATCTGATAGCTATGGGGAAAAATGTGTAAGTTACCCAAGTCTATTTTAGCTCCAGTTTATACAGCTGTAAAATTACCAAATACAATTAATAGTCTTAAGAAAGGTCTGTGTGTGTGTGTGTGTGTGTGTGTGTGTGTGTGTGTAAAGGATTGAGTGTGTAAGAGGATAGATTTTTCTAGTGAGCAGACAGAATAAGTTTATAAAAGCCAGACAGCTTCACAAATAGAATGGGCTGGCTTAATAAAAGAAGACCGCAGGCGTTATGAGTTAACTGGATGCATGTCGGTGGGTCCTGGGAATAGATGGGCGTGTCTAACGCCCACCGGAAAGTTCTCTGCTAATCTCATGATTCTGCAATGTGCACATATGCCCTTCCAGAACAGCCACGGAAGGTCCTCTCAAAATCCCCTCAAAATGACACT
Organism: Acomys minous; assembly: GCF_964271855.1. Lineage (NCBI taxonomy): Eukaryota > Metazoa > Chordata > Mammalia > Rodentia > Muridae > Acomys > Acomys minous. Next base: position 128,402,746 of record NC_140494.1, on the reverse strand, counting down.
TTTTTTTCCACATTCATTTCCCTCCTAGAAAATCAGTCCCATCTTCCATAACTAGGTGGTAGAGAGGCACATTTCCAACAAGTGCACAGAACATATTAACTATTTTGAAACATTTAACATTTAACACAAACCACATGGCTGCAGTTTTAATTACTTCCCACGACACAAACAGGTCCATTTTTAGCAAAAAAGTGAAAGGATCCGTGCTGCCTCCCACCCCCCTCCCTCCCATTGCTCTCTGTTTGACCATCTCGGAGGTGTGGTCCCTTCCTGCCCTGTGGTACCCAAGGCCCTGGCACCTGCCAATAGAAATGATGGCGGCTTTGATGCTCATCTCGGTTTCCACAACAGGGCTCCCTTCCTAATTCCCAGAGTTTAGCCAGGAAGCCTGAGCTGGGTGACCCTGGGTTCTGCCCCTGCAGTGTTACAGTGCGGGCTTTTATTTCCGTCATTCCTGCAGGCTCTGAACTACTTTGAAAGTGAATTTTCTAGCATGCCAGGGGAAATGACCTTATGAGCCTGCAGACAAATCTCAACTGATTGGCAAGGCCTACACTCTTGATCCCGAGTGGGTCAGCTTGGGAAATTGGTGCCGTGTATGAATTCTAGATACAGGGTCATGCAGGGTCATGCTTTGGGATGCAGTGTGTGTGTGTGTGTGTGTGTGTGTGTGTGTGTGTGTGTGTGCCTTCCTGTGAATTTGAACAGCTATATGGTGTCAAACAAATCAGATACTTCAAAGTGTTCTTTTCTTTTCTTTTCTTTTCTTTCTTTTCTTTCTTTTTTTTTTTTTTTTTTTGGATTTTCGAGACAGGGTTTCTCTGTGTAACCCTGGCTGTCCTGTCCTGGATTCACTTTGTACACCAGGCTGGCCTCGAACTCACAGCAATCTGCCTGCCTCTGCCTCCCAAGTGCTGGGATTAAAGGCGTGTGCCACCACGTTAGGCTCAAAGTGATATTTTCTTCATGTGCATGTATGTATGTATATATTCATATGTGCGTACACATATGTATATGTATAGGCCAAAGGGTGCCCACAGAGACCAAGAGAGGGTATTGGGTCCCCTGGAACTAGAGTTAGCAGATGGCTGTGAGCCACCATGTGGTGCTCTTAACCAATGAGTCATCGCTCCAGCCGCCCCCCCCCCCCCTTTGAGACAGAATCTCTCATTTGCCTGAAAATCACAGTTAGCATAGGCTGGCCTGCCAGCAAGTTCCAGAGATCTGCCTGCCTGTCTCCCTAGCCCCGGCACTGGGATTACAAGGATATGCCACGTGCCTGCATTTTTATATGGGTCCTGGAGCCTGAACTCAGATCCCGAATGCTTGCTCCGCAAACACTTTGCTGACAGAGCCATCTCCGCAGCTCTCCCAGTGTGAGATCCAGGGCAGCTGCTAGTGGGAAGGGGCCCATAGAATAAGAAGAGGCGTCACAAAAAGGGAGGGGTAAGCCTGGGAGTCCTTCGGGGCTGGAGAGACGGCGTAGTTGTTAGGAGCGTTGGCTACTCTTGCAGGGGATGCAGGTTTTGGTTCCTCCAAGTTGTGGCAACACACAGTCTGACCCTCCCTTCTGGCCTCTATGGGCACTGCCATACACTCAGGCAAAGCACCCGTACACGTAAAATAAAGTGATAATAATCTGAAGGGAAAGAGAGTTGGTTGGCCGCCATCTCATCACAAAGTGACCTTCATGATCAGCGACGCACTGACTGGGCAGCCCTGTGCGGCCGTGTCCTCGTGCATTCTCCAGACACTCTTCACTTGCAGGTGGCAGAAGCAGAGAAGCTCACGTGGATTCCCTAGAAGCTCCTGGGTTTTTCAAGACGTGGCTTCTTTTGACCGTGGCTTCTCAGCTTTGAGTCTGACCACACCTGCGTCGCAGGCCATGCTGAGCTACCTCACCTCAGTTTTAGCCTCCAATATATTACTTGCTGTGTGTGGCCGATTCTTGCCCTTCCGTCTTGGCTGTCCTATGTACCTAGTGCTACAATGGATGTTCCAGGTACCCTAGAGCTCGTGTATCGCTTTCAGATTTCCCAAACCTTTAAGAGGCTTACGGATAGTGAACAAGAGGAAGAGCCTGCAGGCGACTGAGCCTGTGACACTGAACTTCCCACAAGGACGTGGCTTCCTCTCTCCTCTGAAAGCGGCAGTTTTAGGTGGGGGACAAGGCATTGGGACTGAAGACCCCTGCCACCTTAATCCCAGGAAACTTAGCCATATAGACTCGTTGACCAGTGTCGTTCACAGGCCAAGGATGAAGGAGTCTGATTCCTTCCATTTTTGTTTGTTTTTGTTTCAAACAGTGTAATCTTTTTGTGTGTGTGTGCTGAGCTACAGATAGTGTGATGGTTTTGGCTTACGGCCTGAAATGTTTGGTGGCACAGTTAACTTTCTGTTGGAGAGGTAGGATTTTATAAGGGGAAGATTTATTTTTAGCCCTGACACAATTTGAATGTAACAGACGTCGTCACCAGATTTCACTGTACGCGTTCATTTCCCCCAGAAACTGCACGGTTTGGAATAAAGCGGCCTAAGGAAAACAGGCGAGCAAACAAACGGACTCCTCCCCTCCCCCACTTGTTCTCTGTTGTGGGACTGAAGCCTGGGCCCTTTGAAACCTGAAATGCATGGCCCCCCCAACAATGTCACCATGTAGGGCCCCTCCCCACCACGTTTACATCCTAACTTCTGCAACTTGTGAACATGGTATTTGATGCAAAGAGACTTTGCAGGCCATGATTAAATATCTTGAAGCAGAATATTATGGATTCTCGATGTGCTTATAAGAGGGAAGCGAGAGACAGACAGACACGCTGTGTAAGCCGGGAGCAGAGCGGATGGAGTCAGCTCTGGAGACGAAGGAGAGGGCTGTGAGGCAAGGCAAGGGACACTCTGAAAGGAACTTCAGTGTCACCCCAGTGAAATTGGTTTGGGACTTAAGCTGAGTTAGAGTCTCAGAATCCATAGGATGAAGCCAGGTGTCGTGGTACACAGAGCGCTCACTGACATCAGCTGGTTGGCACCACACAAGGTGAGAGGACTTGCCTCAAGAAACAGGCAGATAATCTCTAGGGACAACACTCGAGGCCACCCTCCATACAGACGTCAGCGTGTAACCCCTCCCCTGCCACACACACAGCAGAGAGCGACTGTGCACTAAGCCCAAGCTTGTGATAAGGTGTCATAGACACAGTACAGAATTAATATCCTCATTTACAACATATTTCTTCTTTTGCAGTTAGCGTGGCACTGGGCATGGGATGCAGACTCTTAAATGATATTTTTTTTTAATACTTTGAAAATGTAAAGGAATAAAAACACGAGAATGGGTAGAGTCCCTCAGTTTCATGTCAGTATTTTCTAGTTTTAAAGTTATCCTGTCTCTGAAGCCTTGAGGAATGTGTCTTAAAGCTCGGAATGTGCCTGTGGTACAGCCCTGGTACCTATGAAGCTGGGAATGAGCTCTTTCCAGAAGCTCATGGAGCTGTTTTGAGAGCCTCTGTGCCGTGCGACCAAGGACTCGAAGCTCCAGGAAGGGAGGAAAGACAGAGAGACAATGCCAGCACTGCACAATTCAAATAGCACCGTGAAGAACACCTTGTGCACAGTGGACACTCAACAAGTAAATGCTGGGGCTGGGATACATACGAACCTCTCCCTAACACACACACACACACACACACACACACACACACACACACACACACACATACCTCAGAGGTAGAGAGCCTGCCCAGCATGTGCAAAGCCAAGGAGTTGATATTCAGTGATGTAAAAAACAAACAAAACATCGTAGAATGAATGGCACTCAGACACGAGTCCACTCCACCCAAAGTTTTCCCCAGGAGACAAATTTTCCTCACTACCTCTAACCTCTCTGCCTGCCCACATGCTAATTTTGATCAGATTTTACACAGCAGGGAAAAACACCCCTCGCCCCAGGCATGGGCTCAGCATCCCTTACACGCTCACATGGACTTTTGGTGTTGGCCCTTCCGGCACAAGAGTGACGCACACTGTGCTTTCCACGACTCTCACGTGCTCGATTTGTGAACGTGTTCAGGTCTTTTAATTTAAAACAAAATAGATTAAGCCATCCTGGTTGATTGAAGAGGAGGTCCCCCGTGGAGCTTAACACTTAATGGTTGTGTTAGTGATTTTTACAGTAACTCTTCATTCAGGGTTCTTTCAGTTGTATAATGGGAGGCTTAAAAAAAATCAATATCACCTACCAAACTGGAGAAATTGGATGATCCAGTTTTGAAACACGGGACCATGGAAGGTTTGATGATAAAGACGGAAATAACTCCAGCTTTCTGAAATCAAGACCTGGGAGTGGGGCTGCCAGAGGCAGAACCCAGGAGGCCAGAGGCTTGGGGACATCGTTCCTTCATGAATCTAGGCGAACAGGCCTGGATGGAGATTTCCCAAATCATACAACCGGGACACACAGATAAAGGACCACGGTTCAGTGTGTGTGTGGTGTGCATGTATGTATGCGTGGGTTCCTGCACATGTGTATGTGTGTGTGATGTGCATGTATGTGTGCCTGCACATGTGTGTGTGCACATGTGTATAAGTGCGTGGGAAGGTGATTGACGCAGGGAATCATCCACTTTGGCTCTTGTCTTTCCTTGACAAGGCAGGCTCTCTCAATCAAACCAAGAGCTCTCCGACATGATTAGGCAGCTTGCTCTTGGGATCCCCTGTCTCTGCCTTCACAGGCTGGAATTGCAGGCAGCTTGCCACACTCTCTCAGCATGTTATGTGTGTTATAGGGGTCTGAACTCACTGAGCCATTTCCCTAGTCCTTGTTTTCTGTGTGTGTGTGTGTGTGTGTGTGTGTGTGTGTGTGTGTGTGTGTGTGTGTATGTATGTATGTATGTATATGTGTATGTTTATATGTGTGTATACGTGTGTATATATGTATGTGTGTATGTATATGTGTGTATGTATGTGTGTGTGTGTGTATAGCACATGCCATAGCATATGTGTGGAGGTCAGAGGACAGCTACTTGTGGGAGTCAGTTCTTTCTATCTACCATATATGTTGCAGGGAGCACACTCAGTTTGTTAGGCTCAGAAACTTTACCCACTGAACCATCTTGCTCACCCCTCTTTTCTGTCTGTCTGTCTGTCTGTCTCCTCTATGTGCTGGGGATGCTAGCCAAGCTCTTGATCACACTCAGCAAGAATTCTCTATTGAGCTACGTGGCCCCCCCGCCCCCCCCCCCATTCTTTTTTACCTCAGCCTCCGAGTGCTGGTGTTGCAGGCGTGCGCCACATGCTCAGTCTGAGCTATTTCATTAGATGATGGTCCCAAGAGCTCGAAAGCACACAAACATAAGCAGTCACCATGTCACCCTCCATGTGTTTGCAGTCCAGCAAGGGAGCTAGGAGATCAAGTCAAAGCGACGAGAGTGGGAGCGGATAACAACTATAAAAGACGTACAGAAAGGAGTCTCGAAGCCACTCCGCCTTGAGATACCTTTATCATTAAAAAAAAAAAAGTGAAATAGGAAACTCCCTCCTTTTTACAGAATTTCTCAAAACCCAGTGCTTGGAATATCACTGAGATTGGATTCTGTGACACAACACACGTGAGTATCCAATAGGGAAAAATAAACAACATAGCCTGACCACACACAATGAAAAATTTCCGGATGGGATCTGCTGGACAGGTACGTCACCCTCTGCTCAGGCAAGCCAAACCAAATGAGGCACAGAGTCAAAAAGGAAGGAACAGTAAAAGATAAAGCCATAGGCCAGCACCCCAGGAGGCTTGGAGACCGTTTATTAAAATACCACACTCAAGCTGGGATGGAGAAAAGCCGTCGGTTTGGGGCTCTGACTACAAAGTCTTCGCAGAGAGGTTATTGCTCACCAGAGACTGTCTTCTTGGTATAATTAGAAGAAGAGAGAGGCCGTTGTATAGTGGGGTTTGTGAGCAATGCGGGTCCTGTGCCTGCAGTGCCCGTTGCTCGCACGATAGGCTGTGCTGGTTGGCACACAGCACCGCGGATGTTCGTAACCACAAAGCCCCAGGGTTTCCTGAACAAAGTAAAAGGCCGTGTCTTCAGATTGCCAGGTCGGAGGTTCGCTCATGAAAGAAGATCGGCAGAGCTGCCTGTGAATTCATCCCCTCCTCCCGACTGTCCCCCCTCCTTCTCCTCGGTTCATTTCGGATGGGGCACCTTAGTGGGTCTAACAGTGTTTCTGCCAACACTCCTTAGAAATAGCCCTCTGTGTGACAACCGCCAGGCAGGAATCCCAGAATAGCTTTGGACAACGAACGGCACAGAACAGAACCCCAACAAGGAAACATGGAGCGGATTCTTCCCGTCGCTGGGGGACTCCAGAATAATCCTCCAGTCAGGTTCAGGGGCCCCAAAAATCAGTTCTACAGAAGCAGAACCAGAGTCGGGCCCTTTAAAAATGTCTCTATGGGAGCCAGAAAGGGGAAAAGCATGTTCTTCTCTGTTTTCACGTGCCCAGTTACAGGACTGTTGTCACGGCTTGTAAGTGAACTGGAAGGCGTATTTGTTAAGAATTAAAAGATAAGCTGGGCGTTTTGGTGCATGCCTTTAATCCCAGCACTCGGGAGGCAGAGGCAGGAGGATTGATGTGAGTTCGAGGCCAGCCTGGTCTACAAAGAGAGTCCAGGACAGCCACGGCTGAACAGAGAAACCCTGTCTTGGGAAAAAGGAAAAGAATTAAAAGAGAAGCCGAGGAAAGGAGACTAGCAGGCAAGGGAACATGCATCTGGGCGGCGGGACTGTGAGGATTCTGGGAAGCGCACAGGCCAGCTGGTCCAGTGTGTGCATCAGTGAACAAAGAGGCTCTGCCTCTCAGGAAGTGAAAAGCAAAGACAGACATTGAGGTTGCCCTCTGATTTCATGGGTAGTAACAGGCAAGCAGCATACAGATCGCTGCACTGTGCTCTGCGTGTCTGAGGACCACAGGCCAGAGCCCTCTATCCTCCTCCTCCTCCTCCTCTTCCGTGTTTCTGGTGCGTGAAACATTACTAGCTGATCTGCATCCATAGTCACCGATCTCTAGAGGCTCCCGGGGTGTGCGGGGAAGGAGGACCCGTGTAAAGTGCTTATATTGCATACCTAGGCACACTCCCAACCTTCTGGCTTGCCTTGGGGGCATGAAGGAGGAAGGGGAGGAGAAGGCATGGGAAGGAGGAAGAAAGAAAGAAAGAAAGAAGGAAAGAAAGAACAAGAACAAAAGGAATGTGTGTGTGTGTATGTGTGTGTGTATGTGTGTGTGTATGTGTGTGTATATGTGTGTGTATGTGTGTGTGTATGTGTGTGTGTATGTGTGTGTATGTGTGTGTGTGTATGTGTGTGTATGTGTGTGTATGTGTGTGTGTATGTGTGTGTATATGTGTGTATGTGTGTGTATATGTTTGTGTATGTGTGTGTGTATGTGTGTGTATGTGTGTGTGTATGTGTGTGTATGTGTGTGTATGTGTTTTTATGTGTGTGTGTGTATGTGTGTGTATGTGTGTGTTTATGTATGTGTGTGTATGTGTGTGTATGTATGTGTGTGTATGTGTGTGTGTGTGTGTATGTGTGTGTGTGTATGTGTGTGTGTGTATGTATGTATGTGTGTGTGTGTCCTGATTTATGATACATCTGAGATGGACGTCGGAAAGCCACTAGGATCCCTGAACTAATGGGTGAGATGAAAATGAAATGATACCTTAATAGACCAAAAAAGCTAGTTTTGAATGGTAGGCAGGAGGGGACCCATTTCTTGGACTGTTCACCCCACAGACACCACTATCAGGATAAAATCTTTTCGTGGGTTGTTGATTTCTCCATATGTTTTACAACTACATCTTATTTTATTTTA